>NW_027397071.1:44664240-44783313 GCF_003265705.2 Callorhinus ursinus | reverse complement strand
GTACCTTGAATATGTCTTGCCAGACCTTTCCGGCTTGCCAGGTCTCTGTGGATAGGTCTGACGTTATTTGGATGTTCTTCCCTCTGTACATAAGGAATCTCTTCCTCCTAACTGCCCTTAAGATGGTTTCCTTGGTTCTAAAATTTGCAAGTTTTACTATTACAGGCCGGGGTTTTGGCCTGTTTTCCTTGATCTTGGGAGGGGTCCTCTCTGCCTTTAGGACACGAATGTTTGTTTCATTCCCCAGATTCGGGAAGTTCTCAGCTATGATTTGCTCAAATACATCTTCTAGTCCTCTCTCTCTCTCCACTCCCTCCGGGATTCCAATTATTCTGACATTGGAATGTTTCATGGTATCACTTATTTCTCTGATTCTATTTTCATGGATTCTGAGTTGTTTTTCCCTGGCCTCTTCTTTTCCCCTTTCATCTAGTATATTGTCTTCCAGGTCGCTTATTCGTTCCTCTGCCTCAGTTACCCTCGCTGTTAGATCATCGAGATTGGATTGGATCTCATTGATAGCATTTTTAAGTTCTGCCAATTCAGCTTTCATTTCTGCCCTTAGAGACTCTATGTTGCCATTAACTGATTTCTCCATTCTAGCCATTGTCTTCACAATTGCTAGCCTGAATTCCATCTCTGACATCTTGGTTATATCTGCATCCATTTGTAAATCTGCATCATAAGTTATAATCTCTGAGTCTTCCTATTTTGGGGGTTCCTCCTCCTAGTCATTCTGTTGATGGGTGTTTGAGGGAATGTTTAGAGTCCAAATTATTGACCAGAAGCCAAGCAAGATGCACCTGTTTTCTTGGGACCTTAGGGTTGCTGGCCTCTTGTTTTCCTAGCCTGTCTTCAGGGGGAGGGGCCTGCCGCATTGTTACTCAGGCAACCCTGTTTGGGCAGAGTTGCCCTGCCCCACTGTGGCGGGGCATGGGCCCAGTGGGAATCAGTTTTGGGGGCCTTTGTTCTCTTTTGGCTTTCCCTGGCGGTTTTCCGTGTGTCTT
This sequence comes from Callorhinus ursinus, assembly GCF_003265705.2. Taxonomy (NCBI): domain Eukaryota; kingdom Metazoa; phylum Chordata; class Mammalia; order Carnivora; family Otariidae; genus Callorhinus; species Callorhinus ursinus. The sequence continues at coordinate 44,782,306 of NW_027397071.1, read as the reverse complement.
CTGCGAGTCAGAGCAGAAGAGACCGTTTCCAACCCTCTGCCTCAGAGCAGAGAGACCACAGTCTGTTCTTCAGTGAGCTCTCCAGGCCACACTGTCTTGGTTTCTGCCCATGCTGCTATAAACTGCAGCGGCCTGGGTTGTACGCTCCTGGTTGTGCGCCCCTCCGCAGCGCCCCCAGTCCTGCCTCCAGGTCGTAGCAGGTCTCTGTCCTTTGTGCTTCTAAAACCACCAGCCGCTCCCAGTTCACGCCCGGTACCCCACTGCTCCGGGTTTCCGCCCAGGGTGCTGCCCTAAAGTCCTTTCCCCGCTGCTACCCGTCTGTGAGTCTGTGCCCCATCCCCAGTGAGCGAGGCTGTCACTCACCGGCCGTATAGCATCCCCATGGCCAGGCTCCCTCCCGCTGCCGTTTATCCTCGGATATCTGCCCGTGGAATCACCGCTCCCCGCTTTGTACCTGGAAACCAACCGCCTGCGATATTCTGTTTGTAGAGATCCACATCTTCTTACATCTCTGGCTGGTTTCGTGGGTGCTCAGAGTGGTCTGATAGATATCCAGCTCAATTCCGGGGACCGTTGAAATAGGGTCCCTTACTCCTCCGTCATCTTTCCTTCTCCCTACATTAAACTTTAATGCAATTATTAATGTGATTGAATTTAGGCCTTATGTTTTTTGTTTTGTTTTATTTTGAATTTTTTTATTTTATTGTTATGTTAATCACCATACATCATTAGTTTTTGATGTAGTGTTCCATGATTCATTGTTTGCATATAACACCCAGTGCTCCATGCAGAACATGCCCTCTTTAATACCCATCACCAGGCTAACCCATCCCTCCACCCCCCTCCCGTCTAGAACTCTCAGTTTGTTTCTCCGAGTCCATAGTCTCTCAGGGTTCATCTCCCTCTCCAATTCCCCCCCCTTCATTTTTCCCTTCCTGCTATCTTCTTCTTCTTTTTTTTTTTTTTAACATATAATGTATTATTTGTTTCAGAGGTACAGGTCTAGGCCTCATGTTTTATTTTTCATTTGCTGTTTGACACTGCTTCCCACTCTGTGTTTTTAGTCTCTGTTACTCCTTTCCTGCCTTTGTTTAGATTATTTGAATATATTGAATTCCATTTTAAGCTAGCTGTTGGTATTTTAGTTATACTTTTTTGTGTTGTTATTTTTTATTGCTTCTCAAGGTATTTCAATATACATCCAAAATGTTATGCAGTGTACTTAGAGTTAATATTGTACTCTTTCACACAAAATAATGTAGAAACCCTGTAACCTTATAGGTTCATTTATCACCATTCATTCTTTATGCTATAGTTATGTAATATTTCTACCACATATTATAAAACTCCACCAGAAATGCCACCAGAATTTCTAACATATATTACAAACTCCACCATGTATAAATGATACATCTTATTTTAAAGGAATTATAAGATATTTACAATCTCCCAGATAGTAAATAAATTGTGATGCTTTTTATTTTCTCCTGAAGCAAATTCCTATCTGGTATAATTTCCCTTCAACTTTAAGGACTTCTTTTAAAAATTCTTACAGTGTAAATCTGTTAGTGATAAACTCTTTCAGATATCTTTTAATTTGAAATATCTTCATTTTGCCTTTTATGTTGAAGAATATTTTCATTGCATGTAGAATTCTTTGGTGAATTTTATTTTTCTTTTAACACTGAAAATGTTACCCTTATCTTCTTGATGGGCAGGGGTCAAGAATCCCAAGGTCATGATTACTACCACCCCAGGCCCCAGTTCCCACCTCAAATTTTTGCAAAGGGACTGAAGTTGATGTTCTGGGGTGCCCAGTGCATGAACTGTGGTTGGTATGAGATAGGGGCACTGGTGTAAGCCTGCAAGACCAGCAAGGTCACCAACATGCTGGTTGTTCATAAGCATCGAGGCACACCTGTGGGGTTCATTGTCAGGTATTTGTCTTTCAGCCTCACTGCTTATTCCATACTGTGAATGTGATCACGTGTCATGATGTCTCCAACATGGACACCATGTCAGGCCAATCCTTACCTCATAATATGGCTTCTCTGTCCACCTGGGCGAGGGAATGTCTGACATATTCTGGTACCTATTCCCTGTGCCCAAAGATGACAAACACCTGGCCATCACCATTTCAAACCAAGATAACTACATCTCCTCTCTTGTACGTGATCCACTTGGGCACAGTGGAGCAAGAGACTACAGCAAACATGGAATGGTCCGGCACCCCTAGACTAACACCACACACAAGGGGGTCTTCCTGAGCACTGAGGGAGCCCACTTACCAGTCAGTACATGGACTTGGACCCAGGAGATGGAAAGGAGTCAGAATAAACTCTGTGTGACACACAAACACACACACAAACACACACACGCATGCACACGTCAGTAGTATTTCTTTTTCATCACTGCAGATAGCTCTATACTTGCTGTAAAATCCTTGAAGGCTAACTCCAACATCTAGGTCTTCTTGCAGATGGCCTCCATTTTGTCTTTTCTCTTGCAATTGGATCACATTTTCCTGGTTTTCATTTTGTTTTGTGTTTTTGTATCATTATGGACATTATGACTTCTGTGTTTGTAACTCTGGCTTCTCCTAAAGGGTTAGGATTTGTTTGTGTTGCCTATTCTTTCTTTTGATCCTATTTCTTCATATGTCAAAAATATAGTTTTTAATGTCATATGTTGCATCAGAAAATTTATGGGCTTGGATAATGTTATCTCCCCTCAGAGATGATTTACCCTATTCTCTGATAAGCAACAGAAGGCATAGCAGCTCAATCTAATCATGGACTGAACTAACTTAAAGCTGGTTTTCAGTGTCTTAAGCTCAAACTTTTTCTTTTTTGCCAATATTCCCACAGTATAGCTCTCCAGGGGTCCCAGTTGACAGTGTGGGCTCTATTTTAAAGCCCTCATTCTTGGGATCTTCTAAACTTCATTTCTTTTCTCAACAGCAGAAGACTACCAAAATTCTACTCTGCTTCACGATCACTTTTTGCTTGATTTCTTAGCTTCTTGTCATGTGCAGCTGAAATGGCAAATGTTTCGAAAGGTAAGCCAGTGTCACCCAGTGTCAAGGTGACTTATTTGCACCTTTGTTCTCACTGAGATCTTAAACTTTCAAATTCAGGCTGCTTTGGCCACCCAAACTCAACTTTTATCTTCCCAGACTGAAGAGATCGTTCTGAAATTCTGCTGGCTTCTCTGCCAGTATCTATTCCGGCAAGCTTCTTGGTGTTTTGGTCTCTTAACCTATGCAGAATATGAACAAATGTCCTAAGAGAAAAAACAACAGGCAGAAAGTTAGGTACACTTTAATAAATTTCCCTTCTCTGCTTGATGTGGCCCCTCACACTCTGGTACATCAGAAGCTCTCTAGTATCTTTATCAAGATTTTAGTGGAGTATTTTTCATTGTTGTTGTTTTGTTTTTTAAATTATTCTAGGTTGAAAGTATTGGTCTGTTACCTACTACTCCATCATAGCCAGGAGAATTACCTAGAATGAATATTTCTAAGAAATCGCTAAAATTACAGGCATACCTTGTTTTATTGTGCTTCTCTTTATTGTGTTTCAGAGACATTGCATTTTTTACAAACTGAAGGTTTGTGAAACCCAACATCAAGCAAGTCTATCAGCACAATTTTTTCAAAAGCATTTTCTCATTTGTTCTCTGTGTCACATTTTGGTAATTCTTGCAATATTTCAAACTTTTTCAGTATTATTATTTTGTTGTTGTGATGGTCTGTGATCAAAGATTACAACTCATTGAAAGCTCATGATGTTTAGCATCTTTCAGCAATAAAGTATTTTTTAATTTAGGTATGTACATTGGTTTTGAGACATATGCTTTTGCACACTTAATAAATGACAATACAGTGAAAACATAACTTTATATGCATATATGCACTGGGAAACCAAACAATTCATTTGACTTTATTGCGATATTTGCTTTATTGCAGTGTTCTGAAACTGAGCCTGCAATATCTCCGAGGTATGCTTTTAATTTTATAACATAAATGTTTATGATCACATTATATTTCATTGAACTGATGTTCTATAACTTTGTCAACATTCTCCTATGATATTTATGATGATCTCACTTAAAAATTTTTTGCAGTTGACATCTAAATTTATATAGCTTTTTCTGAAGAATTTTTTTTTTAGAATTAATTCAAAAATATTGTGCTAAACTGCAACACCACTTACAAGTGTAATTGTTGCACTTTTATTTCTAGTTCTCCAGCATTGAAGACTTTTACAATGGGATGCCTGGGTGGTTCAGTCAGTTGAGCATCTGCCTTTGGCTCAGGTCATGATCCCAGGGTTCTGGGATGGAGCCCCGTGTCAGGCTTCTTGCTCAGTGGGGAGCCTGTGTCTCCCTCTCTCTCTGCTGCTGCTCCCCCCTGCTTGTTCTGTCTCTCCCTCTTTCTTTCTCTCTGCCAAATGGATAAATAAAATCTTTTAAAAAAATTAAAAATAAAGACTTTTATAATAATTAATTTTGTATGACTTAATAATTATAAATAACATCTTATTTCAGTGTGAATTGTCTTTGATCACTGGGGGTGCCTGGCTGGCTCAGTTGGTAGAGCCTGAGTCTCTTGATCTCAGGGTCATAAGTTCAAGCCCCACATGGGGTGTGGAGCTTACTTAAAAAAATAACTAAATTTGAATTCTCTTTGATCACTTACAAAGTTAAAAACTGTATGATATTTGGGGCATGGGGAGTAATTTCAAGGACTGCATGTCAATAAAGCTATTAGGTTAATATCCATAATTATAACAATGGATCAATCCATTTCTCCAGTTTTTTGTGGTATGTTTTCCCTTGTGAATACATTCTCAGAATTTTGCACAATATCTAAGATATAAGATGAACCCATTAAATATTGATAACCCGAATACCATCTTTACTTTTCTTCTTAAATAATTTTAGACCATCTTCAAATGACATTTCAGAGGCTTTAGTTATACATGGTACAAAATTGTGGCTTATCATTTTAAAGCACTTACCATATGTCCAATAACCTTCCTTGCTGGATGCCTCATTCTGATCTATTTTATCATCATGAGAAATAATATTCATTAGTTATATATCTGTTATCTAGAATTATATTGGTAGGTTTTTCTTTTATCTGTAGCAAACTGCAAAGGGGACACAACTATATTCCTGGACTTGAGCAGACACATAATAATGGTTTTGAAAAATGAGGACATTATTCATGGCTGCTAGATAAAGCATGTCAGCCTGAGTTTTTGATTGGAAGAACAGTCAGTTCTGCTCAACCATCAATCTCTAAACTCCTATCTTTCTGTAAGCAAAGATAATGTAGCCAACTTGTCATCAGTAATATGGTTTTGAGTTGCCTTTTTGGGAGTAATAACCAATATGCAATGATCTTTTCTTGTATTGTAAAATTTCTGGACAAGCTGAAATTGTGGCAAAGCAGTTTATTGTTATTAATGATATTTTCAGGAAAAAACATTTTCCCAATATACTTTAAAATGTACAATATAAAATACCCTTTAAAAATTCTTGATATGTTTAAAGTTACTTGGAAGCATAAAATACATGCATCTTGATTTTCTCATAAAACCATTATATTTGCTATATTAAATTTAGAAGTATAGTTTATTTAAGCAGTAGCTACAAATGTCCTAATTAAATTTTCTTGTAGTGTTGTTGTTTTTTAAAAATCTGAAACAATAAGCTACTTAACATTAAAGATTTCAAAATTTCTCGAGGTATTGAGAAGCAAGCTAATATTTGTGAAAAAAAGAAAACATATTTGCTAAATAAAAATAAACCTTTTTATAAAGGAAAATGTACTTTGGATCCACCTTTTACCAGAGAAACAGGTAAAAAATAACTTTTTTTAATGAGCAAAAAAATACAGTAAAAAAGTCCTTTAACTCTTGAGATAAAATTGCATTTTTTTTGGTCTTATTTTCAGACTAGAAAAAAATCTCTAAATATATTTTATTCCTCCACTATCCAATGAATAAATACCCTTTCCATCATTTCTTTTATATAGTTATCTATACTCTGGGATTTCATGGCTGATGAAAGACATACATTTCAAGAGGTATCCAGGGAAGTCAGTGTTACTTTGACACCTTATCATTTTGTCAAATTGAAGACAATAAAAGCATCAACCAAGAAAACCTAAGATCGACAAATATCATTTCCCAACAGAAAGAATATCTTACATCAAAAAAAAAGAGAGAGAGAGAAAAGGTGCAGTCTCAGTAAAAAGGCTTTTCATTCAATATGTTTCACGTTGTAGAAAAGGCATTATAGCTTTTAATTTTTTTTTCAATTTTAGCTTTATCATATAATATTTTGTTTCTAGAAATGATTATTGGTTACAGGGTGGGTTCACTTTGTCTCATAAAACAAAGATTATCTTTAAACAAAACTTCACAGACCAGAGCCAATTCCCAGACTGACATATACCTAATCTAAATACCTCCAGCCACTAAAAAATTATTATTACTATTGAAGTAAAAAGGTTGGAATCGTATTAGTAATTTCTAGATGTCTTTCTGCCACATTTTATCATTTTCAGGGACTCCTTAAACCCAAAGCTTTGAATATACTGAACAACTTTCTATAATTTAATGGGCTACTTTATTTCTTGGTTTTCATCTGAATTCAAGCAGATAGGTGAGCTTAAGATAATGGCCAACATATTTGAAACAAGAAGCAATAATCAGAGGCTTTACCCACAGAGTGCCAGAAGGCTTTTCTTGGCAGCATCTGAGACTGCATTCCCAGATCAAAGAGCTAACAGTGTACTCTGTTCTCTAACTGCTGAAAATATCTTTCCACCATGAGTTCTCATGTGCAGCATGGTTTTCTATCCTATGGAGTACCATAATAGCGTAGCCCTTATCTAATGAGAAGTGTCCCTGGAGGCAGACATGAATCTTGCTTGCTTTTGAGAGTTGTATTATTTGTTCTTGGTTACAGAAATAGTGATGATCTTTTCCTGTGTAATTTAACATCCTCCTCCCGCAACATTTGTAGGAATCACTCTGGGGGAGTAAGAGCTGAGGAACAGTATTACAGCACTTAACCAAAGGGATTTAGTTCTAATATTATTCCCATCCTATTTATTTTCCATGCTGCTACAAAACTTCTCTGCAAATATGTTCATTGCCTTTTTACTGGCATCTTGTAATTTTCAGGGTAAAATACAAGGTCTTTGTGGCATGGAGAAACTTCCTGACCTGATTCCTCCCTGCCCTATCTTCAGAATCTGCGATCTTTTGCCATGACCCCCACCCCTGCAACTGAAAACTGCAACTGCATTGAACCACTAGCTCCCCAAAGTCCCCCATTCATTCTTACCTCTGTGGCCTTGTGCTGGCTACTCCCTTAGCCTAAAATGCCCTTTCCTACCACGCTCCTCCTGCAATATGTACAGCAGTAATTTTCAAATAAGGTTCCCCTAACGGCCACGCCCCTCTGCGTTACCACAGCGCTCTGTGCGCAGCTCCAGCCCAGCACAAACCACACTTGTGTCGGAGCTTATGTTTTGCCCACCCATAGATTGTGAGTATCTTGAAAATGAGGATCTTATTGCATCCACCTGTGTACCCCCAGCATTTTGTACAGTGCCTGGCATATGGTAGTCTCCCTGGAAAATTTATTTTTCTTCTCCTCTACTTTGATAATTGCTAAATACTCTTTCATATGGTCCCTTTTTCAACCAGCTGCACACCTTTATAGGAAAACTGACAAGAAACCGGGATGGAAATTGAGAGAAAGAAACTTACCCGCCCCCAATACCTATCAAAACAACACAGTTAACCTCATTGCTGAAGTTGTCCAACCACATAATGACTAAAATCACAGACCTTTCCATATCCCTTGTCTTACCAGGAATAATGGGCATTTCCCTTTGTGATAGTGCAGCAATGTTTGATGTTTTTGTAAAGATACATCGAGCTCTACTACCAGTGACAACCATAGTGCCTATGTGACCACTGTAGGTAGAACAACTGACGACTGTGAAGTCAGGGTAACAATGAATTTGTCACGCTCTTTTACAGTGACAAGTCGAAAACACCACTTTATATTTTCAGCTTCTTGGTGAGTACAGTTTGTATTTCCTTTAAAATATTTCCCAGTCATCATGCTGATGGATTGACAAGCTCAAAATAATTTTATCACAGGGAAAGTTTAGCAAAGCTTCACAAACCTGGTTCAAAATCTAATGAAGTTCAGAAAATAGAAGAAAGTAGATGAAAGAAAATAGTGTTTCTCTATTAGGGCATATGCCACTTAGATTAAGGAGAAAAGTCCAAAGACATTTCTCTGCATAGTATCATCCCAACTTTATACCCACAAACACATGCATTATTTTTTTTTCATGTAGCAAGATAAAAAAATGCTGCCAATGAGAATTGTAAAAACAACACATGGTTTGTTGTTTTGTTTTGGTTTTGTTTTGTTTTGTTTCACTTAGGAATAACCTGTCAGTAACAATCTAGTGACCACCCATTTTAATTAAAATAATTTTTCTTGGTAACTCTATGCAAATCTGTTGCTATAGATGTGACTATGAATTAGCCCTACCATTCTCAGTTGTATTCAATCACATGTATTGTAGCTTGTGCAGAGGCAGAGTATCATAGGAGAGAAATGTTAGCACTAACTCTTTGCCAGGCATTGGGTCAGTTTCATTACATGATGATTCAATCATTACAGGTATTCTATAGGTATTTATATCTGCTTTTTACAAAGGAGGAAAATGTGGCTCAAGTAAATAGCCAACCCAAGATTAAAATCCAGGTCAGAGTGACTTTAAAGCCCCTATTCATTTCATAGTGTCATATTATCCACAAGACGCCTCACTTGTGATTTCATCTTCATTTAGTCCATGTCAACACTAAGCAGGATAACCTCCAATGGGTTTAGGGCAGCCATGAGACTTGGTTCTGCCCAATGACGTATGAGCAGAGAGGTGTGCCGGAGGTATCTGGTCGTGATCTTATTGCTCTTAAAAAGAGACACATATCTGAAAAGGCTACATTCTGTATGATTCTAACTATCTATCAATGTGGAAAAGCCAAAACTATGAGGACAGTAAAAAGGTCAGTGGTTGCTAGGGAATAGAGAGTGGAGAAGATAAACAGGCAGGGCACAGATATTTAAAGCAGTGAAACTTCTGTATATGGTGGATCCATGTCATTATACTTTGGTCCAAACACCTAGAACATCCAACACTATGAGTGACCCCTAATATAGGCTATGGAATTTAGGTGATTATGATCCATCAGTGTAGGTTCAGCAAGTGTAACAAATGTACTAACGTAATGCGGGATGTCAGTAGTGGGAGAGGTTTTGCACGTGTGCAAAGGGTTATACGGGAATTTTCCATACTTTTCACTCAATTTTCCTGTGAACCTAAAACTATTCTAAAAAAATAAAGTTTATTACCTTAAAAAATAAGCACAGACCTTGTATTACTATGTCAAATTACCAAAATTATTCTGTAAGTGTGAAAGTAATATGTAGAAATACCCATAATTTTTAAAATTTGGAGCACATTGATATAGTGACAGTGAATTTGTTTAGATCTGTGTCTTACCTGGACAAAGTGATTTTAAATCAACTTATTCTATTGTTTACTTATTTCACTTGATAACTGTTGACTAAGGTAGCAATTATAATTTTACTTCCCAAAAAGGACAAGCAATTGGGAACTATTTTCATAAACCACAATTCAGCAGTTTTTACTTTTCTCATTAAATTGGCGGACCACACTCTCAATAAATGATCCACCACTTTTACCAAAAGTGTTAGAATTGAAGAATATTCCTTATATGCCAGTTTATTTTTCTTAGGTTTTGGACAGTTGCATTGCTGTTTATCTGATTAGAGATTATCTCATAGTAGGGCTTTAAAAATCTTAAAATTATCCATAGAAGTGAAGGAGCATATTGCTGTTGAGTGTGTGTGTGTGTGTGTGTGTGTGTGTGTGTGTGTGTGTGTGTGTGTGATATTATGGTTTTACTCTGTTCAACAGTAGTGCCTTGTACCTTGGTAGGGACCTTCAATTCTTACCTGGGACCTAGTGTGAGACAATGCACACAGCCAACATGATGAAGTGGGGAAAATAATTTCCCAATTCTAATACCGAATGTTGTGTAGGGCCTAGCTACTTAGCCTCTTTGTGCCTCAGTTTATTATTTGTCCAACATCTTTTCTGGTAATTAGGCATATCAAAGGAGAAGAAAATATGGGCTAACATTCAAGTATAATGAGGGGTTTCTATACAACCTAAATCTTACTGGGTCATAGTATTAATGTAGAGTGATAGGAGGCAATAGGATTGAGAACTGACAAAACTGGTGTTTAGTTTTCCCTTAAAGACAGGAGTGTTTTGAGAGTTTAAGAGGCCCTTGTAAAAGCGCAGTGGTTTGAAGTTAACAAAGATCTTGTGCAACCAACACCTGTATCTGGGTTAAGGCAGTGGACAATAAAGCTGCATAAGAGAAATTTTCCATCTCGACAGGAATCCAACTGCTGAAAGGGATGTACTATTGGGAAAAGGAGGTCCAGAATACAGACAATGGGCTCCAGGACACCTGGATTAAAACTCTCTAACAAAATGGGACATAAAGAGCCCAAAGTAGGTAAATATTTCTCTAAAACTCAGGGAGTTTAAGCACATTTGAACACATCTTGAGAGTTTGTATGGTTGGTGGCAAAGGACATTTATTGACAGGAAATGAGTGTCACACAAATGTACTTTTGTTTTAGTTTCCTTGGGAGTTGCCCCAAGTACCTAGAGTGAGGAGTTTTAGAAGAAACTGGAAGTTTAAAGTGAGTCTTTCTGAAACTTTAGGAGAATACATGATGATATGACAAAAATATTGAAGTAACAAGGTCATCTTTTGAAGAGCCTAATATGAAAAGGGACCACAGGTAGAATTTTGAGAAAATCACTCTCACAAGAGACATTAAGCACTTCAGGTCTCCATTAGAAGCTAGAAGAATAGCAATGACAGTTTTAGCTCATTAAGATAGAGTGGATAACAACATGAATGATAAATATAGCAGAAATGGAGGACAAGGAGACTTTAAAAGAGACACTGCTGGATGATAAAGAGACTTGAGTCTCATTTTTCTCACTCTGTTGAACTTGGAGCTAAACATGCTTTTTCAAACCATTCCTATTATTCACATACTTCATAAATGGTATGGTCCAAAGATACAAGAGACACAAAATAAATACATCTAAAAACTAATCAATGATGGATATGTTGGGGGGGGTAGTGTTTCTTAAAGAAAGAAATCAACAGTAATAATAAGTCTAAAAACAAAAGAAAATGAAAATACATAGATCTCTTCAGTGAAGATTCATGAATTTGTAAACATAACATTGTTTAACTTAACTCTGCAAATAAAATTTTTAAGTAATTAATGCTAAATTGGTTAATTCAGCAAAAGATAAAGAAAGATCAGCCAAACTGACGTATAAGTACTAGATCTAACACGTAGATCTATCTTTGGTCCATATCAGTTCAGTTTCACAGGTATTTTGCCAAAACTATCTTCTTTGGAAAGGACCATAAAAATACTTCAGTATTTTCTCCTAGGGAATATATAAGTCATCATTTGTTATCTTGCAAGTTTTTGTGTAATAGTCAATGGGAAGACAAAATATCTGCTTTTGGAGATGGTGTCAGAAAAAAAATTCTTTAGACAAACTGAAAATGCCTCAGAAATAAAGACTCATGAAATGCAGACTTCAAGCTTAAAATGCTTATTTTTTCAAGCATATATCATATGAATGAAGTAAAATATCAATAGAAAGTGTTTGTATTCTATATTAATCAGGATTCTTCAGAGAAACAAACCAGTAGGATACACACACACACACACACACACACACACACACTTATAGAGACATTTATTTGAAGAATTGGCTCACATGGTATGGAGGCTGGCAAGTCTAAAATCTGCAGGGTGGGAAAGCAGGCTTGAGACCCAGGAAGATCTGATGTTGCAGTTCAAGTCAAAAGGGCATCAGACTGGAGAACCAAGAAAGAGTCAATGTCACAATCTCTGGTAGAATTCTATCTTGCTTGGGAGATGTTAAGGTCTTCAGCTGATTAGATGAGGCCCACCCAAATTATGGAGGACAATTTGCTTTACTGAATGTCTACTGATTTAAATATTTTACCTCGTCCAAAAACACTCTTACTGGAATAATGTTTGACCACATATCTGAACACCATGTTCCAGCCAAGTTGACACATAAAATTAGCCATCACAGTATCTATATAATCCATTGATTTTTAAAATTCAGGCTTTCTTTCCAAAATCATAAACATGTTGTGAGAAAAGACCTCCTAAATACAAAATATTCCATTGACTGCCTACAATTATTAAATAATACATTTGTCACAGCTCCCATTAGTTTCAATACTTCAGATATACATACCTCTGGCATTTTCTCAGTGGTCAGTAAGTTAGGTCAAAAATTTGCCACAGAATTATGTCTCTGCTTAACAAATATAGGAAGGGAGTATGAGAGACTTCTATTTCCCAAAAAATTTCTCTAGAAAAGTTTACATTCAAAGTACCTAGAACATTTACTAATATTTGACACACATGCCATGCCAGTTTGCTGAAAGAACGGCTGAGTGAGAAGCTCAACTTGAAGGCCAGTAGTGCTTGGCATATACTACGCATATGATCAGTGCACATGGAATATATGAACGGAAGATGGCTATGAATATCATACATTCTTCCTTGCTTCTTGAGATAGCATAAGCCAAAGATCTTGAAAATTTGATGTCACGTGTATGAATACCTTAAATAAATAAATTGTTCAGTCTGGGCTTTGTGTTTTTTTATATCATCAAACATTGCTCAAACTCATTTTTGAAAATTTTTGAAATTCGTCTCTTAGTACATGCCTATATCCAATTCTCAACACAACTTTATGCATTACTATTTTCTTTATTATGTATTGCTTTCTTCTCTCTAACTCATCTTTTTCTTTTCCCTTACTATCCTTTCTTATTTATGGTTCTCATTTCTTTTTTTTCTTGGCCATGTTTAAGCTTCACATTGCCCTTCCTTATCCCCTATTGTATTATTTAGTCCTTCTACAAGCACTTGAATCTAAGCAGTTCTTTAGCTTTTCAGTGATTTTAAACGCATTTGTCTTGCTATTTGCATTTGTGTTTATCTCAAAGTTCTATCTAAAGTTCTAGAGTTCTATCTAAATGTCTATTCAGGAAGTGTAAATGTCTGTTGACAAAGGTGTAAAGTTAATCATAGGTGTATAAAGATGATAATGGTTGTTGATGATGATGTCATGATGATAATAATGGCAAATGACTTGCATAGTGAACCACTGGCAGTTATCACTACCTACCCTATCCTCTCTCATTTTGATATAATAGCTGCCCTTTGACAAACATGGCCTTTAGAACTTTGCTTTTTTTTCTAACAGAGACAAATGAACAAAATGACAACTAATAGTGTTGAAGCCATGGTTGAATACCTGACTCAGAGAAAACACATATAGGCTGGCCAGTGACTTGTGGAATTGTTGGAAAATCGAACTTGGCTCAATCTGATTTCAATTTCAGGAATTTGGAAACTGAAAGGCTTTGTTAATAAAATATGCTACAGCTAGGAGGCCATGACATAAAGCTGAAGTTTGTAGCCGTTATCTGAATATATGTATGTGTATAAATTGATCAAGTCAGAGCATGGTGGGGGCTGGTGGTGGAGATAATGCAGCCAACTCTGGGGCATAGCTGAGTACAGGCAGATGATACCGTGCTTGAGAAATGCAGAGTAAGCTCCTGATTTTCTAGTTTGAAATTTCTAGTTCCACTTTTACCTCTAAGACTCATGAGATTCTCAAGTGGCTTTCTGTTCCTTGATACTAGAAGAGTCTTATGAGTTTCATAAGTCTTTCCTTCAGAAGGAAGAATAATTAGGTTTTTTGTTATTATATCTTATATATTCTACATAGCTATTCAACAATATTTATTCAGCATCTATTATAAATAAAAATCTCCCCATAAATCGTAATTAGAAGTAGAGTATCCCAGTTTTGTATTACTTTACAGAATTGGATGGCATCCATTAACACTTCCTTCTTTCTATTAGAAATAGAACTCCCACATTTTGGTATGTCACATGTTGCAGTAAAGTTCTGTATCTCTCAACCTCCCTTGTAACTAGATGAGGCTAGGATTGTAAATGAAAGTGATCTCTGCAACTTCCAGGCTGATTTTCTAACAGAAAGGAGCATGCTCTCCATTCCTCCTTATCCCTTTTCCATTGGCTGGAAGGTATCCCTGATAATAGCAATCATCTTAGGCTATATGGTAGTTGCATTATGATAATGGCAGTCTCTGATATTATGGATCCTCTATCTAAGATCTGGACTCTTTATACTTGTATTCTTGCATGAAATTTCTATGTTATCTAAGCCAATGTTACTCTGTCTTTGTTAGAACAACCAAAGAGATATCTTAACAAATATAGACAGTATTGTTGAGGAGGGGATTCTCTTAAAAGGAGGAAGGAAAAATATCAAAGGTGATTAGGTTAAATAAGATGATTTAGTTTTGGAATTTAGTACAAAGTGCATACTTCAGCAAAATGTTGAAAGTAATGGACAAAAAATAATACCTCTGGATATATAAGAAATCAACTGAACTATGTTGAAATTGCAAACGGTTACTTTTAAATGTTATATCATGTTCCCATGGCTTATACTAAAATAATAAAAATTGTATCTTTTTAACCTAAAAAAACAAATACTACATTTGGATTAATAGTCGAGTTCAATGGATTAAAGTCTATTTGGGAAAAGAAAAGAAGAAGAAAGGAAGGGGAAAATTGCACAAAATTTATGTGCTCTTAATACATCATTACTTAATGAAGTAAATAAAACAGTGGATGTTTCACTAACTATAGTTAAAATAGTGGTTAAAGCTGTGCTGCCCACGTACTCCTTCTGATTGTCCTGAAAGGAGGACTTTTCTATAGTAATGCCATTATGGTGAATCATATTCTATGCAAATGAAGTAAATTAGAGATAGAACACATTGTCCAATCAGCACCATGTCAGAGTAGTCAACAAAAATTAAGGTCATGAGTGAAAGAACTTTAACTGTATAAAGAATGCTTAATTTGAATCTGTGCTTGAAAAGTCTTTTGAATGGCGTGCTTGTTTTTCCCTATGACTTTGTTAAAAGTTAGGGTATATAATAAGTATGTAGTTGCATATTCATATAGTCTTATCAATTCTACATATTGGCATCACTGTCTTAAAGAACCCTTTATCTGAGAAATGGTGTAAATTCTTTATCTTGGTAACCTGTGCAAACTGTTTTGAGTTCAGAATGATTATAGAATCTTGCTGCTTAGATTGCTTTCCTCACACTGATAACTATCAACCAGGGGGATTAGAATGGCCCAGAGTGGCAGTGGGATAAGACAGAGAGACAATGCTCTGTGGAAATTGTAAGGATTTAATACAGATTCCAAAAACAAACATTCCGAATCCCAGATCTGTTATCAGCATAAAAAAAGGTTTTGTTTTGATGATGATGGGACTGGACTATCCTTTCTAATAAGTATGATAATGATTAATTACAGCTCGAATACAAATTTCATTTAATCAAAGATATTAAATGTGTTTGTTCCATCAAATGTTGGCTTTATTTTTTGTATGACAATAATAATGACCAATTTTATAGAATTGTATTCTATTAAGGTAGTTATAGTTATTATTTATCAATCTTCAATATTTATAGAAGACCGTAAACTTGAATTTCCAAGGACAATGAGGAATGAAGAAGTAAATAATATCCATATGGGTGTGCCACATTTCCAAATATCAGAATAAAAGCTTCTTATCGTACAAGACAGATTTGCAAGACTTATTTGCTCTGGAAAGCCTTCTCAAAATCCCTGCTCTTGTGTCTAGGTTAGGTCTGTGCTCTGTACTCTAATGGCACAATTTATTTCCCCATTATAACACTTTTGTGAGTTTATTTATCTGCCTCTGTAGGATTAAGTCCCTTATTGTAGGAACATATATTACTTCATCCTCATATGTTCCAGTTATTGATTGCTGCACAACAAATTACTCTAAAACTTAAAACAATAATAATCATTTATTTTGTTCACAAATCTGCCATTTCGACAGAATTCAGCAAGGATGGTTTGTTTTTGTTTCACACAGTGGCAGTGGAGTGGCTGAACTAGGGCAGGAAAATCAACTTCCAAGATGGCTTCTATGAATGACTGGTATATTTGTTATTTATTAGTGCTTAACACCTTAACTCAAATTTAGCAGCTTAGAAAAACGAAAACATTTCTGGGTGTTTTTGTTTGTTCCACACAGTTTTTGTGGGTCAGGCATTTGAGAGAGAATTAGTTGATTTTTTCTTCTGGTCTCTCATGATGCTACAACCAGGCATTGACAAGGCTGTAGTCATCTGAAGGCTTGATTGAAGCTGGAAAATCTGTTTTTTAAGTGGCTTACTCACACTGATTGTGAGTTGGTACCAGCTGTTGGTAAAAGACCTTAGTTCCTCACCATGTGGACCTCTCCATAGGGCTGCTTGAATGACGTTATGACATGGCAGCTGGCTTTCCCCAGTGTGGTATAAGAAAGAGCTAAACAGAAGTTGCAATGGCTTTTAATGTTTAGCTTAAGAAGTCACACACTGTTGTTCTGGCAATATTCGATTGGTCAAGCACAGTTCAACTTTATTCAGTGTGGGAAGATATTACATAAGGTCATGAATACCAGAAAGCAGGGATCATTGTGGGTCACTTTAGAGGCTGGCTACCACAGATGGCATATTGGTACTGTCTGTTACCTGTGGTTTTTGATAAGCCTGTTTGGGTTTCCACACAGCATGGTGACTAAATCTCAAAAGAAAGAAGAGGCAAGGAAACCAGGAGGCAGGAAGTGGCACAATAGTTGGGTGAGTTTTTAGGTGTATACTCAGAAGTTGGTACAACATATTTCCATTTTATTCTACCAATAAAAGCAGTTATCTATCCTACACAGAATATACAATAGGAGGAATGTCAAAGGTTTTGTGGTCATCTTTAATTTTTGACATGATTGTTTTTATGTTTGACATCATATAAAAACACATGTATGAGTCTGCACTTAGCACAATGTTCGGTGGCCGTTGACTAAATATGGGTTCAAAGAGCAAGTGAAATTTGTGTTTATTGTGTAAAGAAATGATTGGTACAAGTATGTACTACAATCATTTTAGAATTTATACTTTTGCATATATTTGTACATTCACAAATAGAAGGAATAAAGGAATAAAGGTAGCCTTCATGTTCAAGTTAAAATACACATTATATTACTTATGATTACCAATTAGAAAATCAAATTATAGAAACTGCTTTTTCAAAACAGCTTTATAAAAACAAGTCTTGAATAGAATCTGAGGCTATGAAAGACTGTGATGACATAACATCGTTATTATTTATTGTTGAATTAGTAGATAGTAAATATCACAGCCATTAAGGAACGGAATTCATAGAATTTCTTTCAAAGAGATGAGGTCCTTATAAGGTAGAATCAGAGGAAAACTAAGGGAAAGGTTCGTGAAATTTCTAGATACCTTTTAACATATGGCTTATTCATAACCAATTTTAGTAGGAATATAATCCCAAATATTCAGGCATGGAGCAGGGAGGGGGACATTATTATACAAAAATACATCCAAATTGGCTTAAGAAAAACTCCTTTAGTTAAAGACAGCATTTGAAGCATCTATGTCTATGTCGTTTACACTTTTAGCAAAAAGCTAACTGTATTTTTTAAAAGGTAGTAAAATAAAATTACAGTCCTGCTGGGTCCAGCTTTACCTTTAGACAATTCTTTTCAACCAAATTATAAATGTTTTGTACAAGTAAGGCAGGCATTTAATTATTAACACAAGAGGAGCAACATTCCAATATAACCTTCAGTAACACATATTATCAATCAAATTGAATTTTTAAGTGTTTTGTAGAAAATACACACTCGATTATGTACTCTGTGTCATGAAGAGTTTTCTAAGGACTTTAATCCATATTGGCTTTAGCCCTGTTCCCTAGGGTTCTTTCCAGCATTAAATCTGGAGTGAGAATATGTAATGAATAGATAAACAACACAATACAGTGTCTAATAGTAGTATGCAAACCATAACACAGACTGAGTTTTGTTGCTATTTCGCAGCTAAGCACAAGCTGCAGCAACTTGACTGTGACCTGAATAATCAAAAAAATAAATAAACTTGCATTAATTTTCACCTTGAATAACTATGGAGAAGTTTTATTTATCAAAAAAAAATGTCCATAGTCTTCTCTTCGTTAGTACTCTCCTAGTAAATTATTTTGAACACAGAGCAAATTCTATAATACTTCCCCTATATTAAATGCTATATACCATGAAGGTAACTTGGACAGGCTGATATGTATTAACAACAACAGTGACCACAAAATCTTCTAATTTTCTTATATAAATCAATACATAGAAAAAGAAGTTGCTTTCAGAGATATTTAAACTTAAACCCAAGCTATGAGAAGCCAGATTTCAAGGAACCCAAGGAAGATGATTCTAGTTATAGGAAAAGAGGAGTGTACAGTCTGAGATAGGAAAGAGCTTAGCATATACAAGAGACTATCAGAAACTGAATGTGGCTGAAGCGCAGAAGTGAAGCAAGAGGAGAGTGATACAATATGAGTTTGGAGGGTAGGCAAGCAACAGTGCATACCAATAGGCAGGCAAAGTATGCCATGATGGAAAAGAAAAGGACTTCTTGCCAAGGACAATGAGAAGATATAGAAGAGTTTTAAGTTAGAAAATACTTTGCTCATATGAAGGTTTAGTGAATAGATTATAAGGGTGCAAAGTGAAACTGTGGAGACAAGTTAAGAGATCATTCATATCGGAGATGATACACACTAGGGTAGAAGCAATGATGATGGAGTGGAACAGACATATTTGAAATACTTTGTAGAGAACCAATGGAACATGGTTATGCAACCTTCAAGAGATGGAGCTATCAGGAAGGATTATCAGGTTTCTGAATTGAGCAACTGACTGATTTTTAGTGCCCTTTAGTGTGATGGGGAAAGCCTGGCGGGGGGGGGGGGGGGGGGGGAATGCAATAGTTTTATTTGAGGATATGTTAACTCTAAGATGCTTGTGAAATACATAAATGGCAAAGTCAAGTATTTCTTCAGTTAAGGAAGTCAAGATATCAGAAAAAAATTGTCAGGACTGTAGATATATGAATACCCACCATTTGCATAGACATGGAACTGGAGGGGATTATGCTAAGTGAAGTAAATCAAGCAGAGAAAGACAATTATCATATGGTTTCACTCATATGTGGAACATAAGCAATAGCACGAAGGACCATAGGGGAAGAGAGGGAAATCTGTAGGAGGAGAAATCAGAGAGGGAGATGAACCAGGAGAGAATATGGACCCCGGGAAACAAACTGAAGGTTTCAGAGAGGAGAGGGTAAGAGGGTGATGGGTATTAAAGAGGGCACATGTTGTGATAAGCACTGGGTGTTATACAGAACTAATGAATAATTGAAGACTACATCAAAAACTAATGATGTACTATACAGTGGCTAACTCAACATAATAAAAAAGAAGGAAGGAAGGAAGGAAGGAAGGAAGGAAGGAAGGAAGGAAGAAAGAAAGAAAGAAAGAAAGAAAGAAAGAAAGAAAGAAAGAAAGAAAGAAAGAAAGAAAGAAAGAAAGAAAGAAAGAAAGAATAAATAATAAAAATAAACAGAAAAAGAACTGTAGATATAAGTATGAGAGTTGACAGCATAAAGATAATTTTCTAAGTCATAGGAATGGATGAGCTCATATAGCAAGACAATATAAAGACAAGAACCAAGAACTGAGCTCCATGCAGACTTTCAATAGTTGTATATAGAAAAAGCAACTAAAACCTTTGTAAGAAAACCAATAGAGCATAGTGTTATCAAAATTGAGAAAGAGGTTTGTTCAGAAAGAGGGTAGTCAATTATGTTGAAATGTGCTTCAAAGTCTGATAAGATAATCATAGGAAATGGCAATTTCAGTAGCTTGGTGGGGATGGAATACTGATTAGAAAGGTTAACAAAATAACAGGGTATGAAGAAATGAAGACAGGTGATGACTCTTTCAAAATAGTTTATGAACAGAGACAAAGAAATGTGGAGAAACAAGGGGGCACATGTGGGATCAAGGGCAGATTTTTTTTTTTTTTTGTAAGATGGGACGTACTCTGGCAGGTTCATATATACTGATGAGAATGATACACAGTAAAAAGAGAGAAAATGATGATGCAGAAAAGCGGGGTTATTGTCAGATCATTCCTCTACCTGGCTGAGGTAGAGGTATAAAGAAGGAACGGGGTGATGAATGAAAGTTTAAAAGTTAAAGGAAGGAGTCAGTTGCTCAAGAAGGGAGGGATGGAATAGAAAACAAAGAGGAGGGAGCCTTTCTCTACCATAACCAGGGGAAGCAGGAACAGATGGGACAATGTGTGAAATAATTATTTCAGAGAGTGAGAAATGAATTTTATAGGAAAACACAGCAGAACTAATGTGCAGAATCAGGGACCTGTCTGAGGTTTGTGGTTATGAATTTAAAGTGAAACCCGTGCTCTGTGGTTTTCTCTGGCTATATTCATTTCCTTGGGTACACGCAAAGAGGAGAAAATAATTTGGTTTCTCTAAGGTTGAGGATATATTGTGTGATAACAACAGAGGGAGAGAAGAGCAAATGAGCCAAGGATGTTCGCCAAGGTGTGATTATAATTATAGACCAGGGGATTTAACCCGAACAAGGAACGTAGTAAAAGCAAGGAAGTTGAATTAGAAGAGTTGCGGTTCTACAGCAAATGTCTTAGAAGTACAAAAAGTTATGATCAAGTATTGGGGTGTCCGAAACCCAGATGTAAGAGAAGACTCAATTTCTGATGACAGCACCCAGGTGCATCCAGAAAAGTAGATGGCTGAAGCGGAGTGGAAGAAATGTCATAGGGAGGTGGAAAGAAACAAAACAAAACAAAACAAAACAAAACTGAGATTCTGGTTTCGATAGAGATCATTGATGCACAGGTCACTAAGGATAAAGGAGAGGAAGAAGAAGACTGTGAGCCAGGAATGGAAGTTTTCAAAAGTGTGCAATAAACCAGATTTCAGTCTCTATGCCTACGAGATGCATATTTATTTCATTGAATTGGTCTTTTTAATGCAATCAGATTTATTTCTCTTTGGTTTACATGAACTCATGAGAAATGGAACTTTTTCAATATAGTTTTTCAATTATATATACTGAAAATTTACACATTACAAACCAAAACACCTCATCACTGCAGTTCTGGGAAGTGCTGAACCCAGAAATGACTGAGAATAGCTGCTGAGGTAGCAAGACAGCACCAGGGAATTCACAGAGGAGCTAGACACCGAGGAGTAAAGGAGAGAAAGGCGTTCAATAGCACATCACATGGGCACTGAAGGGGGATATGAATCCAGAAAAAAAATCAAATGATTGTTTAAAAGGCATAAGTTATGTACTCAAATGTTTTTTCTATTATATATGAACTTAAGACTGGATTGTTATATAACCTAGTTTTTTGAACATTAACATAGAGATAATAATGCCCATGCCAACTGGTTGTTTTAAAGATCAAATGAGGGGAAATACATAAATCCCATTTATTATTCACAGTATAGGCTGAGGTGCTATAACAAAACACCTAAAATTATAGTTACTTCAAAAAAAGAAACGTATTTCTCTGACATCTAAAAGACCAAGATGCGTAGGTGAGTCTCCTTTGCAAGGTCATTCAGGGACTTCAGCTCTCTCCATGTTGATGTTTTCTCATATCCTATGGCATAGTCATGCTCCTGGTTGAAGCTGGCTGACCTCTGTGTCGGCATTCCTGTTTTGGGGGACAAGAAAGAATAGAAGTCCAGAACAGGGGCGCCTGGGTGACTCAGTCAGTTGAGCATCTGGCTTGTCTCAGGTCACGATCCTGGGGTCTCAGGATGGAGCCCCACGTCAGGTGCCTTGCTCGGTGGGGAGTCTGCTTCTCCCTCTGCCCCATACCCCACTCGTGCTCTCTCGCTCTCTCTCTCTCTCAAATAAATAAATAAAATCTTAAAAAAAAAAAAAAGGAAGTCCAGGACAGAGAGCTTGTCTTGAGGAAGTTAACACATGTTATACATATTATTTCAACTTACATCCCGCTGACCCAAACTTAGTCACATGGCTATTATAATCTCTAGCAGCAGCCTGTTTTTCAGTCTTATTCTGGAGTTTTTGGGGTTTAATACCAAAGAAATAAGAGAAAAAATGGATCCTAGGGGAGAGTTGCAGTCTCCACACAGCATCTACCACAGTACATGGTCCGTATTAATGTTAATCATCAGTTCCATTAATTACCCTTTTCAGGAATTGCTTTTATTCATCCTTTATAGACTTTATTGACTTTGAAGTACAAACACATTGGGTTTTTATTCATAAATATATAGTAAAATTGGATTCCTTAGTGATTATTGACATATCTATATCAACATTTCAGGAACACTTAATAAGTACAAATGTTTAACCTGGTGTTTTGCTGAACCTATTGCCATAACAAAATGGTGGCACACTTCATGGTTTAATTATATGGAGTACTTTAATATGGAGTCTACACTCAAACACTTGTTATGTCTGGATATGGGTGGAGATGAATCTATTATTTGACTAACTGTGACAAATTTATGTACATGGACCCAGCCCAAGTAAAACTACTCATAAGTAACAAGTTAATAAAATGACAATAAATCAAGTTCTATTCATTTAATTTGGTAAATGGCCTCACAGCACTATATCACCTCTGCCAAAAAAAAAAAAAAATCTGTGAATGTCTAGTTTTGTTACCTATGTTTTACTTATTAAGCATTTTTTTGCTTATGAATACCTCTGGTTGTTCAGTATATGCCCAGTGAAGCAAGAGAATATTTGCCTCTGATTCTGTCAAAGCATTTCCACTAATGGGCCTATGCCGAGTCAAGCAGCTGTAGCAGCACGAGGGACATGGAAATCAGGATGTTAATGAATAACTGAACACTCAAATTTAGAGTTCACAGGAATATGGCTCATAGAACTCAAATAGGTTATTACAACTCTAAGTCAATTGTATTGGGGAAATAAAGCACTTAACTTCTATTGGCCAATGAAGAACTTTATAACAGAGACTACAAAATCAATGAAAAAAATGATAAAACTAATTCTCTTTTTATATATGGATCTATGTAGAGGGCAAATTACCTTCTCACTTCCCTCATTTTGGTCTATATGTACCACCTCCTTTAAAGTCATCTTATATTTTATCTTCTTTAAGAGGCTTTCCTTGATTATTTACTGTGATCTTGTGTTCCATTTCTTATACTTTGAAAATATTTTAAAACTTTTTAGACTTGCTGATACCAGGTCTATAAAATTAAAACAATACTATTATGATTTCATTGTTGAGTCATGAATATTATAAAATAGAAAGAGAAAGAAACTGACATATAGTTAGTACATGTCATGTATCAGTTACATCCACACACATATTTTCATTTAATCCAGTGCAATGTTGTATGATGGTAGATACTCGTGTTCCAGATTCAGACAGCCATAGATTTTAATTCCTGCTTGCCAACTTTTGTGTAAGTTACTATAGGCGAAATAATACTAAATTTCTCCATTTTGATAATTAAAGAACCTGTTCAGCAATGTTGATGAATGATGAAATAAAGTAAGGTGTGTACAGCACTTAGATTATGCTGATATGGAGTAAACAGTAAATAAATATTAGCTATTACAGTAATATGACTAATTACTTCCAAAGCTGTAGGTATTTTAAGTCCATTCGTATCAATAACAAACCAGAGTTCAAAGATTTTAGGTAACTTAAAAAATCTAAGTGGAATTGAAGATTTAGAATCTAAAACCTGGTCTGGAAACCTAATGTGTCATGCTTTCCTATCACTTCTTGTTCTTGTTCTTGTTTTATTTTGTTTGACTCTTGCTCTCCCACAGCACCTAAGCAAAATTACTGTTTTAGAATGATTATTGAGACAGCAGCCCACTTCTAGGCAGGGGGCTGGTTGGATATTCTATATCTTGGGTGAATTCGGAAAGGAAGGTAGTAATTGCTTTCTCATACATTTTGGCTTCGGTTGCTTTTCCCATGGTATTGTTAGAGAGACCAGTGTTTTTTTTATTATTAAGTTTGTTTTGTTTGTTATACCAATCCAGCTGCCTCCCTTCTCCTATGTCTTCCCTTTAAAGGTAAGGGAGAGGTGGGAAAAAGAACCCAATTGGTCAGACCTAAAATTCACTCAGTTCAGAAAAGTTTGGATTACTTTGTCTGACTTACAAGCTTTGCTACTTTTCCTTGAAAGAAGTAACATTTATTATTTTTTTAGAAGCAGAGTAGGAATTTAAGAGCTGTAAATATTGTCAAGCAGAATTTAAAGAAAAAATCAAATTCAGACAGCAAAGAGAAAACATATAAATACCATGTTTAGGGATCAGGATTGTGAGACACCAAGCTGCAGTGTATTGTCCATCCTGTCCCTTGGGGGCAATTTGCAATGCAGCCAGAGTTATGATATTCATATGAATAACATCTAGATTATCATATATGTGTATTATATATATAAATCACATATATAAATATATGCTTTGTGATATATAATATGATATATAATATATATTGCATATAAAATATTTTATATTATAAATTATATACATTATCTAATATATAATTATATACAATTTAAATTTAGTTAGTTCTAAGGCTTGGCACGTTGTTAATTCACAAGAAATTTATGTATCTTAAGACACATCAGTGTTTTGACAAGCATGTTCTACTTCTACACATATCTTTTTGTGAAGACGGGAGAAAAAAATCCT
Organism: Callorhinus ursinus; assembly: GCF_003265705.2. NCBI lineage: Eukaryota > Metazoa > Chordata > Mammalia > Carnivora > Otariidae > Callorhinus > Callorhinus ursinus. Next base: position 44,757,319 of record NW_027397071.1, on the reverse strand, counting down.
ATATGAATCCAGTGCTCTGGTGAACAGATCCTACTTTCCGAAGCAATGGATGGAAGTTGCTTTGGTAGGAGCAGGACTAGTAGCAAGGAAATGGACAATTGCAAAGTTTTAGCTGATAGGTGATAAGAAACTGAATTAAGAGGAGATGTGGTGATAGAGAAAGCGTATGTTAAAATACCTGGAAGTGTCAGGCTAGATTAGTACTTGGAAATTAAGAAGGAATACAGAGAAAAGGGACGGCACTTGGAATGAAGCTTGGATTTGGACTGTGATGGCAGGTGAACAGATTTAAAGAAAGATTAAAAAAAATCAAGAACAGGGGTGCCTGGGTGGCTCAGTCAGTTGAGTATATGACTCTTGGTTTCAGCTCAGGTCTTTAATCTCAGGGTTGTGGGATCAAGCCCCAAGTCAGGCTCCGTGCTCGGTGTGGAGTCTGCTTGAGGTTCTCTCTCTCACTCCCTCCGTCTCTCCCACATTACTCCCCCCACCCCCCGCTGCCACTGGAACACACACACACACGCGCTCTCTCTCTCAAATAAATAAATAAATCTTACAAAAAAATTAAGAACAAGTAAGCATTATAAGATCATAAAAGCCATTCAGATTAAAGTTAAGTATACACAGTAACCAAAAGTTTTAAAAAATTTTATAAAAATAACTACTTAATCATTAAAAAATTATAACAAACAACTACTCTGTGCTTCATAGTAGCTCTATTTATGCCTCATTTAAAGATTTTATTATTGGGGTGCCTGGGTGGCTCAGTGGTTAAGTGACTGCCTTCGGCACAGGTCATGATCCTGGATGGAGCCCCACCTCAGGCTTCCTGCTCAGCGAGGACCCTGCTTCTCCCTCTCTCTCTGCCGTTCCCACTGCTTGTGCTCTCCTGCACACTCTCTGTCAAATAAATAAATAAAATCTTTATTTTTTTTAAGTTTTATTGTTATGTTAGTCACGGTACAATACATCATTAGTTTTTGATGTGGTGATCCACGATCCATTGTTTTCGTATAACACCCAGTGCTCCATGCAGTACGTGCCCTCCTTAATACCCATCACCAGGCTAACCTACCCCCCCACCCCCCTCCCCTCTAGAACCCTCAGTTTGTGTCTCAGAGTCCATAGTCTCTCATGGCTCATCTCTCCCTCCGATCCCCCCCCTTCATTTTTCCCTTCCTTCTCCTAATGTCCTCCATTCTATTCCTTATGTTCCACAAATAAGTGAAACCATGTGATAATTGAATTTCTCTTCTGACTTATTTCACTTAGCACAATCTCCTCCAGTCCCATCCATGTCGATGTAAAAGTTGGGTATTCATCCTTTCTGATGGCTGAGTAATATTCCATTGTATATATGGACCACATCTTCTTTATCCATTCATCTTTTGAAGGGCATCTCAGCTCTTTCCACAGTTTGGCTATTGCAGATGTTGCTGCTATGAACATTGGGGTGCATGTGCCCCTTCTTTTCACTACGTCTGTGTCTTTGGGGTAAATACCCAGGAGTGCAATTGCTGGGTCATAGGGTAGCTCTATTTTTAAATTTTTGAGGAACCTCCACACTGTTTTCCAAAGTGGCTGTACCAACTTGCATTCCCACCAACGGTGTAAGAGGGTTCCCCTTTCTCCACAACCTCTCCAACATTTGTTGTTTCTTTCCCTGTCCATTTTTGCCATTCTACCTGGTGTAAGGTGGTATCTCAATGTGGTTTTGATTGGAATTTCCCTGATGGCTAACGATGATGAACATTTTTTCATGTGTCTGTTAGCCATTTGTATGTCTTCTTCAGAGAAGTGTCTTTTCATATCTTCTGCCCACTTTTTGACTTGATTATTTTTTTTTTGGGTGTTGAGTTTGAGAAGTTCTTTATAGATCTGGGATACCACCCCTTTATCTGTAGTGTCATTTGCAAATATCTTCTCCCATTCTGTGGCTTGCCTCTTTGTTCTGTTGACTGTTTCCTTTGCTGTGCAGAAGCTTTTTATCTTGATGAAGTCCCAAAAGTTCATTTTTGCTTTTGTTTCACTAGCTTTTGGAGATGTACCTTGAAAGAAGTTGCTGTGGCCGATGTCAAAGAGGTTACTGCCTATGTTCTCCTCTAGGATTTTGATGGATTCCCGTCTCACATTCAAGTCTCTCATCCACTATGAGTTAATCTTTGTGAATGGTGTTAGAAAACGGTTGAGTTTCATTCTTCTGCCTGTGGCTGTCCAATTTTCCCAGCACCATTTATTGAAGAGACTGCCTTTTTTCCATTGCATGTTTTTTCCTGCTTTGTCAAAGATTATTTGACCATAGAGTTGAGGGTCCATATCTGGGTTCTCTATTCTGTTCCATTGGTCTATATGTCTGTTTTTGTGCCAGTACCGTGCTGTCTTGGTGACCACAGCTTTGTAATATAGCTTGAAATCGGGCAACGTGATGCCCCCAGCTTTGTTTTTCTTTTTCAACATTTCCTTGGCGATTTGGGGTCTTTTCTGATTCCATACAAATTTTAGGATTGTTTGTTCCAGCACTTTGAAAAATGTCATTGGAATTTTGGTCAGGATGGCATTGAAGGTATAGATTGCTCTGGGTAGCATAGACATTTTAACAATGTTTATTCTTCCGATCCATGAGCATGGAATATTTTTCCATCTTTTTTGTGTCTTCTTCAATTTCTTTCATGAGGGTTCTGTAGTTCCTAGAGTATAGATCCTTTAACCTTTGGTTAAGTTTATTTTGAGGTATCTTATGGTTCTTGGTGCTATTGTAAATGGAATCGTTTCTCTAATTTCTCTTTCTACAGTTGTGTTGTTAGTGTATGAAAGCAACTGATTTCTGTGCATTGATTTTGTATCCTGCCACAGTACTGAATTGCTGTATGGGTTCTAGTAATTTGGGGGTGGAGTCGTTTGGGTTTTGCACATAAAGTATCATGTCATCTGCGAAAAGCGAGAATTTGACTTCTTCTTTGCCAATTTGAATACCTTTTATTTCTTTTTGTTGTCTGATTGCTGTTGCTAGGACTTCTAGTACTATGTTGAACAATAGTGGCGAGAGTGGGCATCCTTGATGAGTTCCTGATCTTAAGGGAAAGGCTCTCAGCTTTTCCCCATTGAGGATGATATTCGCTGTGGGTTTTTCATAGATGGATTTTATGAACTTGGGGAATGTTCCCTCACTCTAAGAGTTTTAATCAGGAAAGGATGTTATATTTTGTCAAATGCTCTTTCAGCATCAGTTGAGGGGACCATATGGTTCTCCTCCCTCCTCTTATTAATGTGTTCTATCACATTGATTGATTTGCGAATGTTGAACCACCCTTGCATCCCAGGGATAAATCCCACTTGGTCGTGGTGGATGATCCTTTTAATGTATTGTTGCACCCTATTAGCTAGGATTTTGTTGAGGATTTTGGAATCCATATTCATCAGGCATATCGGTCTGAAATTCTCCTTTTTGGTGGGGTCTTTGCCTGGTTTGGGGATTAAGGAAATGCTGGCCTCATAGAATGAGTTTGGAAGCTTTCCTTCTCTTTCTATTTTTTGGAACAGCTTCAGTAGAATAGGTATTATTTCTTCTTTGAATGGTTTGGTAGAATTCCCCAGGGGATCCATCAGGCCCTGGACTCTTGTTTTTTGGGCGGTTTCTGATCCCTGCTTCAATCTCGTTACTGGTTATTGACCTGTTCAGGTTGTCGATTTCTTCCTGTTTCAGTCTTGGCAGCTTATAGGTTTCCAGGAAGGCCTCCATTTCATCCAGATTGCTCAGTTTATTGGCATACAGTTGTTGATAATAATTTCTAATAATTGTTTCTATTTCCCTGGTGTTAGTCGTGATCTCTCCCCTTTCATTCATAATTTCATTAATTTGGGTTCTTTCTCTTTTCTTTTGGATAAGTCTGGCCAGTGGTTTATCGATCTTACTAATTCTTTCAAAGAACCAACTTCTAGTTTCGTTGATCCGATCTACTCTGTTTCTGGTTTCTAATTCATTGATCTCTGCTCTAATTTTAATTATTTCTCTTCTAACGCGTGGCTTAGGCATCGTTTGTTGCTTTTTCTCTAGTTCTTTAAGGTGTAGAGTTAGTTGGTGAATTCGGGATTTTTGTATTTTTTTGATTAAGTAAGCCTTACAACATCACTGAGTAAGGCTTGGATGGCTATGTATTTCCCCCTTAGGACCGCCTTTGCAGTATCCCATAGGTTTTTTGACCGATGTGTTTTCATTCTCATTGATTTCCATGAATTGTGTAAGTTCTTCTTTGATTTCCTGGTTGACCCAAACATTCTTGAGCAGAGTGGTCTTTAGCTTCCAAGTGTTTGAATTTCTGCCAAATTTTTTCTTGTGATTGAGTTCCAGTTTTAAAGCATTGTGGTCTGAGAATATGCAGGGAATAATCTCAATCTTTTAGTATCAGTTGAGACCTGATTTGTGACCCAGTATGTGGTCTGTTCTGGAGAAAGTTCCATGTGCGCTCGAGAAGAATGAGTATTCTCTTGTTTTAGGGTGGAATGTTCTGTAAATATCTATGAGGTCCATCTGATCCACTGTATCATTCAAAGCTCTTGTTTCCTTGTTGATTTTCTGCTTAGATGATCTGTCCATTGCTGGGAGTGGAGTATTGAGGTCTCCTACCATTAACGTGTTGTTATCAATATGACTCTTTATTTTGGTTAACAGTTGGCTTATGTAGATGGCTGCTCCCATGTTGGGGGCATAGATATTTACAGCTGTTAGATCTTCTTGTTGGATAGACCCTTTAAGAATGATTTAGTGTCCTTCTGTGTCTCTAATTACAGACTTTAGTTTAAAATCTAATTTGTCTGATATAAGAATTGCTACCCCAGCTTTCTTTTGAGGTCCGCTGGCATGGAAGATGGATCTCCATCCCTTCACTTTCAGTCTGGATGTATCTTTAGGTTCAAAATGAGTCCCTTGTAGGCAGCGTATGGACGAGTCCTGTCTTTTTATCCAATCTGCCACCCTGTGCCGTGTTATGGGAGCATTTAGGCCATTCATATTGAGAGTGATTATTGAAAGATATGATTTAATTGTCATCATGTTGCCTGTGAAGACATTGTTTTTAGAGATTGTCCCTGTAAATTTCTGTTGTGTATCACTCTTGGGGTCTTTCTCCTTTTATAGACCCCCCCTTAATATTTCTTGCAGGGCCGGCTTATTGGTCACATATTCTTTCATTTTCTGCTGGTCATGGAAGCTCTGCATCTCTCCATCCATTCTCAATGACAGCCTTGCCGATAAAGTATACTTGGCTGCATGTTATTCTCATTTAGTACCCTGAATATGTCTTGCCAGACCTTTCTGGCTTTCCAGGTCTCTGTGGATAGGTCTGACGTTATTCGGATGTTTCCCTCTGTATATAAGGAATCTCTTCCTCCTAACTGCCCTTAAGATGGTTTCCTTGGTTCTAAAATTTGCAAGTTTTACTATTACAGGCCGGGGTTTTGGCCTGTTTTCCTTGATCTTGGGAGGGGTCCTCTCTGCCTTTAGGACACGAATGTTTGTTTCATTCCCCAGATTCGGGAAGTTCTCAGCTATGATTTGCTCAAATACATCTTCTAGTCCTCTCTCTCTCTCCACTCCCTCCGGGATTCCAATTATTCTGACATTGGAATGTTTCATGGTATCACTTATTTCTCTGATTCTATTTTCATGGATTCTGAGTTGTTTTTCCCTGGCCTCTTCTTTTCCCCTTTCATCTAGTATATTGTCTTCCAGGTCGCTTATTCGTTCCTCTGCCTCAGTTACCCTCGCTGTTAGATCATCGAGATTGGATTGGATCTCATTGATAGCATTTTTAAGTTCTGCCAATTCAGCTTTCATTTCTGCCCTTAGAGACTCTATGTTGCCATTAACTGATTTCTCCATTCTAGCCATTGTCTTCACAATTGCTAGCCTGAATTCCATCTCTGACATCTTGGTTATATCTGCATCCATTTGTAAATCTGCATCATAAGTTATAATCTCTGAGTCTTCCTATTTTGGGGGTTCCTCCTCCTAGTCATTCTGTTGATGGGTGTTTGAGGGAATGCATAGAGTCCAAATTATTGACCAGAAGTCAAGCAAAATGCACCTGTTTTCTTGGGACCTTAAGGTTGCTGGCCTCTTGTTTTCCTAGCCTGTCTTCTGGGGGAGGGGCCTGCCGCACTGTTACTCAGGCAACCCTGTTTGGGCAGAGTTGCCCTGCCCCGCTGTGGTGGGGGATAGGCTCAGCGGGAATCAGTTTTTGGGGCTTTTGTTCTCTGGCGGCTTTCTCCGGTGGCTTTCCATGTCTCTTCTGTGAGTCAGAGCAGAAGAGACTGTTTCCAACCCTCTGCCTCAGAGCAGAGAGACCACAGTCTGTTCTTCAGTGAGCTCTCCGGGCCACAGTGTCTCCATTTCTGTCCGTGCTGCTATAAACTGCAATGGCCTGAATTGTGTGCCCCTCCATAGTGCCCCGAGTCCTGCCTCCAGGTCGGGGCATGTCTCTGCCCTTTGTGCTTCTAAAAGCACCAGCCACCCCCAGTTCGGAGGTGCGACCCCCCCCCCCGCTCCGGGTTTCTGCCCCCCCCTGGGGGGGGCTGCCCTAAAGTCCTCTCCCCACCACTACCAGGCTGCGAGTCTGTGCCCCGTCCACAGTGAGTGAGGCTGTCACTCACCGGCGCTGTAGGATCCCCATGGCCAGGCTCCCTCCCGCTGCCGTTTATCCTCTGAGGAATCAGGGCTCCATGCTTCATACCTGGAAACAAACCGCCTGAGATATTCTGTTTGTAGAGATCCAGATCTTCTTACGTCTCAGGCTGGTTTCGTGGGTGCTCAGAGTGGTCTGGTAGATATCCACCTCAATTCCGGGGACCAGTTGAAATACCGTCCGCTACTCCTCTGCCATCTTTCCTAGTCAAATAAAATCTTTAAAGATCTTATTATTATGTTGAAATTCAACCCAGATAAAAATGTAGTATTTTGAAAGATTTAATTGAAAGTATTAAAGCCATTGTATTTTATATTTCTTTAAGTCTTTTATCTTTTAAACCTGTTTAGAGCTTTTATATCTGTTTAAAGCTTATTCAGAGATTTGTTTGGTTTCAATGTAAGGTTCTCTGACCCAACAGAAAGATATTTTAGTTTGGTTATTGCTGGAACACTTGCAGACCACAAGTTTCATATATTATATAATGGTTTATATTTGTTTTAGTTAAAATGTTGTCTAAAAAGGATTTAAAAAAACCTTTAGCTCATTGCTTTGATTTCATCATAATCAAGCAGCATTCATTCCACTTAAGCTGTATCAGCACCCATATTGAGGTCAAACATTCAGTTAATTTGGATGAGCCAGGGACATTGCAAATACTACCTCAAATCAACAATTCAATGTTGGCATATTTTTCATCAAAGAAAGTGAATTTCCCTATGATTTCTCATATTTCAGGATACCAACTGTTCAGTTGTTCTAGACCATCCAGCTGTTTACCAAAATTCAGTTGAGAGATTTCAATTATGAATATAAATGAATATGTGTTTTACTTTTATCTGTGACATCTTATTGACACAACATTAAACAAGGCAGCACAATATAAATCAACACCTCATTTTTTTCTTTCTGTCAGAAGGAGATTTTCCATTTTAAATGTAATGGATTGGAAATAGAAAATAATTGAGCAATGGTGATTACAGCTTCCTTTACCGTTGTTCTCATTTTCCATATAGAGACCCTTAACTACTGTGAAAGAAACATTTAATAATATGAATTTTCTAATTGATTTAAGTCTCCTTTTTCCTTCCTCTTGTTGAAAAAAAAATTGTAAAATGTCTTTCTAGTTTGAAATATGAACACAAAATGCATTGCCTTAGATTAGGAAAACAGTATATCACTGCAAGTTTTATAACAATGAATAAGGCACTGAAACTCTCTGAATTTCATTTCCCTTACTTACAAAATCAGAGTAAAACAATCTAATTCTTAGAATTAGTGCAGGAGGGAGATAGCAATTAAGATAACAAGTAAGATAATAAGTATAAAGGATTTTATAAAACTGTAAAGCTCCCTTAATTGTATTCAACAAACATTGAACACACATTATGTGCCAGCCATTAAAGAGATGAAGAAAATAAGGCAAAAGCCCTTTTTTTAAGAATCTCTCAGCCTAGATGAAGATATGATAAAGGAAACAAACACTGTCAATACAATGTGACAGGAAGCACAATAAGGTGTTCCTGTGGCTTTGAGGGTGCTTAGAGAATTACATATCTAAATCTGTTTAAAGCTTAAAATAGAATGTTCTAACTCTAAGATGTGTTATGTAAGCCTCATGGTAACCACAAAGAAAACACCTAAAGAAGATACACAAAAGAAAAATAGGAAGGAATCAAACCATTATCAACACAAATCAATCAGCATATTGCAAAGGAAGACAGCAAGAGAGGAAAGGAGGAACAAAATAGCTACAAAACAGAAAACAATGAACAAAATGGGACTAGTAAGTCCTTATCCATCAATAACTGCTTTTTAAAATAAAAGATTTTCCTAATTTATTTGAGAGAAAGAGAGAGAGAGTGCAAGCAGAGGAAGGGAGAGGGACAAGCAGACTCCACCCTGAGCCTGAAGCCCAATGCAGGCCTCGATCTCAGGACCCTGAGATCATGACCTGAGCCAAAACCAGGAGTGGAACACTTCACTGACTGAGCCAGCCAGGCACTCCAATAACTGCTTTTAGTGTAAATGGATTAAACTCCACAATCAAAAGACATGGGAGTGACTGAGTAGATTAAAAAAAGCGAGATGCAAATGCTTTCTAATAGAGACTCACTTTAAATTTAAGCACATATATTGTCTAAAAGTGAAAAAAATGGGAAAAGATATCTCATGCAAATGATAACTGGCAGAAAGCAGGATGGCTAGACTTCTATCAGACAAAATAGAATTTAAGTAAAAACAATCATAAGAGTGGTGCCTGTGTGGCTCAGTCAGTTGAACATTCAGCTCTTGGTTTCAGCTCAGGTCATGATCTCACAGGTCATGAGATCAAGCCCGGCATTTGGCTCCACACTCAGCAGGGAGTCTGCTTGGGGATTCTCTCCCTCTGTCCCTCCCCCTGCTTGTATGCTCTCTCTCTCTCAAATAAAAAAACAAATCTTAAAAAAAAAAGTCATAAGAGACAAAGATGGTCCTTATATGATAAAAGAGTTAATTGAACAGGAAGATATCACAATTATAAATATGTATGTACCCAACATCAGAACAACTAAATATACAAAGCAACACTGAGAGATCTAAAGGGAGAAGTAGATAGCAATAGTTGGAGATTTTAATATCCCATTTTCAATAATGGATAGAACATCCAGCCAGAAAATCATAAGGAGACAATAGACTTAAACAATACTCTAGACTAGAAGTACCTAAGAGAAACATACAGAACATTTTACCCAACAACAGCAGAATACACATACTTCTCAAACAAACATGGAACATTCTCCAGGATAGATCATAAACCAGGTTAAAAAACAAATCTTAGTAAATTTAAGAATATTAATATTATATCAAGAATCTTTTCTAACCACAATAGAATGAAGCTAGAAATCAATAGAAGAAAAACTGGAAAATTCACAAATATGTGAATATTAAACAACATACTCCTTTTTTTAAAAGATTTTATTTATTTATTTGAGAAACTGGAAAATTCACAAATATGTGAATATTAAACAACATACTCCTTTTTTTAAAAGATTTTATTTATTTATTTGAGAGAGAGAGAGAGAGAAAGTGAGCACACAAGCAGGAGGAGAAGCAGAGGGAGAGGGAGAAGCAGACTCCCCGCTGAGTGGGGAGCGTGATGCAGGACTTGATCCCAGCACCCTGGGATCATGACCTGAGCTGAAGGCAGACACTTAACCAATTGAGCCACACTGGTGCCCCTAAACAACACATTCTTAAACAACCATTGAATCTAAGAAGAAATCAAAATGGAAATACAAAAATATCCCAAAACAAATGAAAATGAAAACACAACATGCCAAAATATATGTGATATAGCAAAAGCCATACTAAGAAGCAAGTTCACAGCAATAAACACTTCCATTAAAAAAGAATAAAGATCTCAAAAAAACAACCCAAATTTATACCACACTGAACAAGAAAAAGAAGAACCAGCTAAGCCCAAAGTTAGCAGAAGAGAGGCAATAATATACATTAGAGTAGAAATACGTGAAATAGAAAATTGGAAAACAATACAAAAAACTAATGAAACTGAGTTGATTTTTTAAAAAAGTAAACAAAATCAACAAAACCTTAGCAAGAATAAGAAAAAGGAGAGAGACTCAAATAAAAATCAGAAATGAAAGAGGAGACATTATAACTGATGCCATAGAAATTTTTTAAAAATCATAAGAGTCATTATGCATAATTATATGCCAGCAAAATGGACAACCTAGAAAAAATGGATAGTTCCTAGAAACATACAATGTACCAAGACTGAATCAAGAAGAAATAAAAAGCTTGAAGGAATCAGTAAGAAATAAGAAGATTGAATCAGTAATCAAAAACTTCTCAACAAAGAAATGCCCAGGCTGTTTCACAGGTGAATTCTACCAAACATTTAAATAATTATTATCAATCCTTCTTAAACTCTCCCATAAAACAGAAGAGGAAACATGTCTAAACTCATTTTATAAGGCCAACATACCCTGATACCAAAGCTACACAAAGGCACTACGAGGAAAGAAAACTATAGGCCAATATTCCTGATAAGCATAGAAGCAAAAAATTCAACCAAATGCTAGCAAATCAAATTCACCACATGTTAAAAGGATCATATACCATGATCAAGTGAGATTTATCCCCAGGATGTAAGCATCACTCAACATGGAAAAATTAATCCATGTAATAATACCACATTAACGGAACAAAGGATAAGATAGCATTATCATATTAACAGATGCAGAAAAACTATTTGACAAAAGTCTACACCCTTTCATGAGAAAAGCTCTCAACAAATAAGGTATAGAAAAACTTACCTCAACACATTAAACACCACAGCTAACATCATACTCAGTGGTGAAAAACGTTTTTTCTTAACATCTGGAAAAAGGGAAAGATACCCACTCTCACCACTTCTATTCAACATAGTATTGGGAATCCTAGCCAGAGCAAATAGGCAAGATAAATAAATAAAAGTCATCCAAATCAGAAAGGAAGAAGTAAAATTATCTGTTTCTGGATAACATGATCTTTTATGTAGAAAACCCTAAAGATTCCACACAAAAGAATAAATTTAGAAAAGTTACAGGATACAAAACCAAAATATTAAAAAATCAGTTGCATTTATACACACTAGCAATGAACAACTGGAAAAAGAAATCAAGAAAGCAACCTTATTTACACATAAAAAAAGAATAAAATACTTAGGAATAAACTTAACAAAGGAGGTGAAAGATTCATACACTAAAAATTATAGAACATTGGTGAAGGAAATTTTAAAAGGCAAATAAATGGAAAAACATGTTGTGTTAATGGATTAGATGAATTATTCGTTAAAATGTCCACTCTACCCAAAGCAATATAGAAATGTAATACAATCTCTATCAAACTTCAATGACATTTTTTATAGGAAAAAAAATCCTAAAATTCTTTTGGAACCCAAAACACTGCATGACCAAAGTAATTTGAGCAAGAAAAACAAAGCTAGAGGCATGACACTTTCTATTTTTAAATATATTACAAAGTTACATAATCAAAACTGGTACAGATATAAGAAGAAGTATATAGACCAATGAAACAAAATAGAGAGCCCAGAAATAAAATCATGCATGTATGGTCAATTGATCTTCAACAACAGTGCCAAGAATATACAACAGGGAACGGCAATCTCTTCAATAAGTAGTGCTAAGAAAACCTGGATATCCACATGCAAAAGAATGAAATTGACCTTTATTACACCATAAAAAAAAACCTCAAAATGGATTAAAACCTTAAATGTAAGTCCTAAAACCATAAATCTTTCTTGAAGAAAACGTAAGGAAATATCTTCTTTTTTTTTTAGCTTTAGAAAAAAAAATTACATTTACTTATTTGAGAGAGCGTGAGTGAGAGAGAGCACTAGCAGGGACAAAGGGGTAGGGAGAAGCAGACTCCCCACAGAGCAGCGAGCCCGGCATGGGGCTCGATCCCAGGACCCTGGGATCATGACCTGAACTGAAGCCAGACGCTTAATCAACTGAGCCACGCAGGCGCCCCAGAAAAATCTTCTTAACACTGGCTTGGTAATGATTTTTTGGAAAGAACACTAAAGGCACAAGTAACAAAAGCAAAATTAGACTAACAGGATTAGATGAAATTGAAAAGCTTCCACACAGCCAAGTAAACCACCAACAAAATGAAAAGCAACCTAAATGAGAGAAAATATTTGCAAAACATGTTCAATAAAGAGTTAATATCCCCAAAATACAAATAACTCCTACAACCAAATAGCAAAAAATAAATAATCCAATTTAAAAACATAAGAAGGAACTTAATGCATATTTCTCCAAAGAAGGTATACAAACGGCCAACAAGTACATGAAAATGTGCTCAACATCACTTATCATTAGGCAAATGCAAATCAAAACCACAATGAGGTATCACCTCACACATGTTAGAATGGCTATATATAGTATATTTAATTATATATAGTACATATAAATTTATATATATAACATATATAAATTAAATATAAACTCATATATATGTAGAATATATATAAAGATACGTGTTAACAAGGATATGGTGAATGGAAACCCTTGTATGCTGTTGGTGAAAATGTAAATTGGTGCAGCCACTGTGGAAAACAGTATGGAGAGTCTTCAAAAAATTAAAAATAGAACTACTATATGATCCAGCAATTTCACTTCTGAGTATATATCCAATAGAACTGAAGTCAGAATCTCAAAGAAATGTCTGCATTCCCATTTCACTGTAGCATTATTTACAATAGTCAAGACATGGAAACAACTTAAATGTCCATTGGTAGATGAATGGATAAAGAAAATGTGGTATATGCATACAGTGTTATATTACACAGACTTAAAAAAAAAAAAAGAAAATCCTGCTATTTATGGCAATGTGAATCAACCTGGAGGATATTATGCTAAGTGAAATAAGCCAGACACAGAAGGGCAAACACCATATGTTATCACTATATAAAGAATGTAAAATATACTTTTTTTATTCTTTAAATTTTTTATTGTTATGTTAATCACCATACATTACATCATTAGTTTTTGCTGTAGTGTTCCATGATTCATTGTTTGTGCATAACACCCAGTGCTCCATGCAGAACATGCCCTCTTTAATACCCATCACCAGGCTAACCCATCCCCCCACCCCCTCCCCTCTAGAACCCTCAGTTTGTTTTTCAGAGTCCATTGTCTCTCATGGTTCATCTCCCCCTCCAGTTTCCCCCCTTCATTCTTCCCCTCCTGCTATCTTCTTTTTTTTTTTTCTTAACATATATTGCATTATTTGTTTCAGAGGTACAGATCCGTGATTCAACAGTCTCACACAATTCATGGCACTCACCACAGCACATACCCTCCCCAATGTCTATCACCCAGCCGCCCTGTCGCTCCCACCTCAGGGGAGACTCCCCTTCCTACCCCAGGAGGAGTGGCACGGGAGCGCACCACAGGGATCTGCTAGGTTTGGAGACTCCACACGGAGTCGGGTGCCAGAGATAGAAACGCTCGGTCACAGGCCGGGTAAAACAGACTTTTAAAAGTGGAGAGTATAGTGGTGGTTGCCAGAGGTTGGGTTAGGGGAGAATAAGAAGTAATAGCCAAAGTGTACAAAGTTTCATAGATCGTGGTGATTGTTTCATGGGTGTATACTTATCTCCAAACTCATTAAACTGTATGCATGAAATATATACTGCATTTTGTATGTCAATTATACATACAAAAAAAATAATAACCAAAAACTAATCTGAATACAACTTATAAAGAAAATGGTGAAAAAGGTAGTGGGGAAAAAGACAAATAAAAATCTAAATTAATAAGACCAAGTTTCTGTTTGTTACCATATTATGTGAATAATATTCATATTAATTCAGAATATTATTTCAATAATATTCACAGAAAATAATTTGAGGGGAAAAAAGACTAATACTGTGTTCAGGATTGGAATATTCACATTAAGGATGTCAATTCTCCCCTAGTTGATCTAAGGTGTAATGCAATTTTTATCAAAATCCTTGAAAGTTCTTTTGTAGACATAGACAAGCTTATTCTAATTACTCAGCCATCAGAAAAGATGAATACCCAACTTTTACATCAACATGGATGGGACTGGAGGAGATTATGCTAAGTGAAATAAGTCAAGCAGAGAAAGTCAGTTATCATATGGTTCCACTTATTTGTGGAACATAAGGAATAACATGGAGGACATTAGGAGAAGGAAGGGAAAGATGAAGGGAGGGAAATCGGAGGGAGAGATGAACCATGAGAGACTACGGACTCTGAGAAACAAACTGAGGGTTTTAGAGGGGAGGGGGGAGAGGGGATCGGTTAGCCTGGTGATGGGTATTAAGGAGGGCACGTACTGCATGGAGCACTGGGTGTTATACGAAAACAATGGATCATGTATCGCCACATCAAAAACTAATGATGTATTGTACCGTGACTAACATAACATAATAAAATAAAATAAAAATAAAAGACAAGCTTATTCTAAAATGGATATCCAAAGATATAGTCTCTAGAATAGCTAAAATAATAAATAATGTGGAAGAAATCTGATATTAAGGCCTATTATATGGCTCCATTGATCAGGACAGTGTGATAGAGTAAAGGGATAGACTCCTGTACCAATGGAACAGAATAGAAAACCTAGAAATAAGCCCACACAAGTACATCAAACTGATTTTGCAAAGGTGCAGACACAGTGCAGTGGAGGATAGAGGGGTCGTTTGATCTGCATCCAGTAATACCCATTTTTTTCTTCATTATGCACTCAGTCAATAAAAATGTCTGACCATGCACCTCTAAGACTTGTGGACTCATTTAATTATTTATAAATTAAATGTATGTCCTACTGTGTTAACTTTTTATGAAGAACACAAGCCAACTATACAAATTTTTTAGTATAAGATATACATTAGGGATTTTATTTTTTTTTAATTAGGGATTTTAAAAAATTATTTCTATACTGCAGTGGATCATCTTGTGATGCAAGCACCACCATCTGATGATGGCCAATTTAAAAAAAAAAAAAAGGTAGTTTTTAAAGGATTCTTTTCTTTTGTTTTAGTAACACTTTTGGTTTTATTTTTTTTCCCTGAAATCACTGTCCTCAAATATTATTACAAAGGACTACATAATATAGGTGATATTGTCACAGTATTAGAGCATACCATGATTCTCTAGAGAATATTTTCTGTATTATTAACAGTGGAAAATTTAACCAATTTCTGGAGGCAAGAGAAATGTGAAGACACTTCGGTTTGCTCATTATATTTAAAATATGTGTGACAAGTTTTGTAGAGCTAAGAGCAGAGAAAAGCAAAACATACTTTTTTTCCTAATCAGTCACCCCTTACACCTTCTTCATTATATCTCCCTACAGAATATGTAGTGATTGAGAGCTGTAATTTGTTCACGGTATGCATACATGTATGTATACTTTAATATTCAATAGGGATGAAAGAGGATGAGAATTTACTGAACTAAATATATTACTATAAAATGTTTGTCTTCTAGTGTTTTTTTTTTTAATTTTCCCTGTAGTATATTGAAACAGAACAAATAAATTTTTTTTTCATAAAGGGAGGACAATGTTGTGCTTTATTTCTTCCTATATGATGAATAAATATATTTTGGTAATTAAATGTTAGAATACCATATGTACAAAACATATATTATATATATAACATATATAAGTAACATGTATATAAAGTATAAAAAAATAACAAATATTCCAAATGTACAAGAAAGAGCACTGAAAGGGAGGACTTTCAACAAACATGGTAAAATTTTTGGAATAAGTACATGTTAACAAATAACTCTCCTTAAAAACCAAAGAATTTAACAACAACGAAAAGGTCCAAGTACAGATAAAAATATTATCTATTCCAAAACCAGTAAAGAGCTCAACCTCCTGCCACAAATTTTGGTGAAAACCCACCTGATACAAAACAATTCTGAACCAACTTAAGGAAGGATGCTGATAACCAATGTATGGCTCAGTTGTTCATGAGCATGGGGCAGTGTTATGAAGACCAAGTTAGAAATTTCTACTTTTAGGTTCTAGATGAAGGCTAAAAATAAAGTGGGCTTTGTGGTAGAATGTAAAAGACCCATATTTCTTTAAGTCATCAAATCAGGCATGACTAGAAGAATCTTTATTATCTGACCTAGGCTTTTCATGAAAAAAAGAGAGCTAGAGGTACACCTTCTAGAAATAACTGTACAGAGATAAATAATATTTGGACTATTATATAAAAAAGTTTTAATAATTATGTGGTATCTCTCTCACTTAAATTTTGAACAAAATAACTGGGCCAGTCACTATAGAAAGAAGAAACCGAATTTCAAGGCAACTCACCATCAATGGGACAAAATACATTCCTGGTATAATAGAACAAATCTAATAATTAAAAAACTGAGATAAACTGGACTGCATTGCTCAGGGTCCCAGCTCCTTGTGCCTTCAATCAACAACCAAAATACGAAGCACTGAATTTATAATTTAGTTTCTAGCATCTTCAGGAAGGCTTTACCTAATATTAGCTAAATATGCATCAGTCCTACAGTCAGGCTCTACTACCTTCCCACATGTCATTTTCTCCCTAGGATTTACTGATGTTAAAATTATCCTATATATTTATCTAATTGCCTAAGTTTTCACACTAGAATATAACCTCCTAGAGAGGTGGTCTGTTGTCTGTCTTGTTAACTTTTATACCTCCAGGGTGAAAAATAGTTCCTAGTACAGCGTAGACATTCAATTAATGTGGGTGCATTGAATGAACAGATGAACAAGGGTGCCTGGGTGGCTCAGTCGATTGAGCTTCTGATTCTTGGTTTCTACTGCGATCGTGATCTCAAGTCACCAGATCAAGTCCTTTATTGGGCTTTGTGCTCCATGGAGAGTCGGCTTGGGATTCTCTCTCCCTTTCCCTCTGCCCCTCCTCCCACTCGTGTGTGTGTGTGCGTGCACACACACACTCTCTCTTTCTCTCTCACTCTCTTTCTCCCTCTGGAATAAATAAATGAATCTTTTAAAAAAAAAATGAACAGATGAACATAAAGAGAGTCAAGAAAGTTCTACCTGTAACTTTGTGACATACAGATTTAAATAGAATTTACCCTACTTAAACATAAACAAAAAAAAGGACTTCAGCAAAAAACTGACAATATATATTTAAAAAGAAATATTTATATTGTAATTAAGGACACTGAGGAAAACGGATTTTATAAAATAGAAGTTATGATAATAAATTAGATGAAATAGACTAAAGCAGAATAAGGAAAAAAATTTAAAGGGAACAAGAAAGATAGAACAGAACTTACAAACAAGCCAAAGTACAGTCACCTTTCAGATCAAATCAATGGCATGCAGTAGAGATTTCAGAAAATCACACACAGTACACTGGAAAACAATTAAAGAAGGGTAATTGGTGAAAAAGACAGCAGATATCCGACACAAAGATTATTGGTATGCCTAGAGAAGAGAACTGAGCCTGTAAACAAGAAAAAAATGTCAAAGTATTAATGAAAGAAAACTTTCCTGAAATAAAAAATGACATAAGTTTGCAACTCCAAAGGACTCACTGAGGTCTACTTGCCAGAAAAAAATTGCAAAAATTGACAGTCGCAAATTCTATTTGTCACTAATTTTATATTTAGCTTATTTAAGAAACATTCAGCTAAAATAAGTAGGTCTCTTACAAAGAAAAACAATAGATTTACTCACACTTCTCTTTGGCGACTTTAGATGTTGACAATGGAGCAGTGTCCAGAGCTGAAAGATAAGAGAGCAAATCAAGACCTTTAGCCGTTCAAATTGTCATTCACATGTGCCGGCAATAAAAAGACATTTTAAAATACACCAGCACTCTGAAAGCATCACCTATGTATCATTTTTTTTTTAATTGTTTGAAGTGGGGCACCTGGGTGGCTCAACCATTTAAGCGTCCAGTTAAGCGTCTGGCTCCTGGTTTCGGCTCAGGTCATGATCTCAGGGTTGTGGGATAGAGCCCCACGTCAGTCTTTACTCTCAGCATGTAGTCTCCTTGGGATTCTCTCTTTCTCTCACCCTCTGCCCCTCCCCCCGCTTGTTCTCTCTCTCTCTCTCTCAAATAAATAAATAAATCTTTAAAAAAATGTTTGAAGTAATCCAGTCAAATGAGAAATGAATCAAAATAATTTATGTAGTAAAATTATAAAGTAAAATACTGAAAAAATAAAACATTTACTGATGAAATGTTACATTTATTTTACTCATAAAATATTCATAATTCTATTTAAGAATTAAATTTTAATATCTATGACAATTGTAGCTATAAAACAGAATGTGAATATAATTTAATCTTCTACTTAAACTAGCTAGAGGAGTTTCTGTTTCATAATTGAAAATTATAACAGAGTCATATATACGTGTCAAGGAAGTGCAATCTGCTATGAATGCCACCCTCTCTCTTTGCTGATCTTCAGGGTCACGCATATGGTCACACCTAATCTTGGATCTCACTCTGCACTGGCATCAGCTGCTGTTGTCTGGTGTCGCTTGAGCTCCTGTCCCATATTCTATTGTCCCATATTCTACAGACTCTACAACCTCTTCCTTTGCGCTTTGAATATCTTTGTCTTTCTACCACTGCTGTTGGTAGAAAGGTTGGAGGGAAGGGGTCTCTGAATTTCTTAGCTACTTGCCTACTTGCTTTCACCAAGTGACATTTCTTTTCAGATTATCTGTCTAGCCACATATGCCCCCTCCATTGTTCCTTAATTTTACTGGGCATCTCTAAGAAGTTTGCATCCACTCTGCATTTGGAAGTGTGAAAGCAAATCCCTGCTACTCTGTATAAGTATGTTTTGGGAGGTGTCAGAGCAGAAAGGTCATCTTTATCAAATACACATGTACCCATATACATACACACACGCATGCTCACTGGGATTTAAACTGCAGGAGATAGTACAGAGATTGCTACTTAGAAATTTACCAGCTAATAATTGATAGGCTTCTCCCTTCTGAGCTTCCTCTTTCTATGGTTTTGCTCTATGGCAATTTTTTTTTTCAGTCCTCTATAACTTTGTTCCTTATAGTTAAAACTCAGCTTATGAAAACAAGGACAATCTTCCCTTTCAACCAAAATCAAATATGTTTGGCTTTAAAACCATTGTCCCAGACTTGGAATTTAAATCTCTATCTTAAAACTGAGCAATGAATGCCCTCTTTGTTCTAGTCAGGATCTATCTTCCTTCTCTCTGATATGCACCATTTCTAGTTTTTTTTTTTTAATTACACATCGTAGGCTCAGAAATACTCTCCATTATATTATATCTTCATAAATATATTTATAATATAAAATATATAATATATACGTTTATTTTTCTGTTTTATTAATAGTGATGAGTTTGGTGTCTGTTTCATGGTGTCAGTTTTTCTTGAATTGTCAACAATTCTTGGTTATTTTCTCATATTTGTGTTGAGGTTCTCTTTTTGCTTGCCTGCCTGTGGAGCTTGTGATGGAATACTGGGATGGTTGGACTAGAGCTTGTCTTTGGAGTTTGGGTGCCAAACCATTTGGGTGCCAAACTCCAGTTTGGGTTATTAACTACTGTGGGTACTCTCTGTTCCCCAGCTTTAATGTACACTTTTACTCCCTTAAACTTGGGGGCAAATAATCCAGCCACCAACTATTCAGCCCACCATGAGACAATCCCTCGACTGCTTCAAATGCAGCTTACTCAGAGATCACCCTAACTTTCTCTTATCTCCAGTTCTATCCATGTGCTCTGAGCTCGGTTTCCCAAAATCACTCCTGTCACCCCAGAAATCTTTCCCTGATATGCCCTTCTCTCTATCCCAGCAGTTCCTCAAAGTTTCTGGTCTAGTGTCCTGGCTGATTGCACATAAGCAGAGCAAAGAGTTAAAGTGAAAAAGGATAAGGGAAGACATCTGGGAGAGGTAACATTTCAACAGAAACCTAAAACGGGTCATAATATCTTCTATAATATTTATAACATATCTGTGAGAACAGTATTCTAGATAGTGGGGATAGCAAGTGCAAAGATGCTGGGAGAAAAATATTCTTAGTTTGTTCAAGGAATCGAGCAGGACTAGAGTAGAGTATGCTAGTTGTTTCCTGATGGAATTGAGAGAAGAAAAGCCACGTCATGATGTTAAAGGGTAGCAAATACACACACATGAAAAAAATGAACCCCAAACAGAATAGAATAAAATACAAGAAGGCCCCTAATTACATGATAAGGGACTGTAAGAATGGGAGAGATTAGTTCTGATATGGTGGACCAAGCAAGACTGTGTGGAAGACCTTAACAGAAGTATTTTATTTCTTGTTCAAGAGTGTGAGTTTGTTGACTATACTGCATGACTTCATCAAGGGCTCCATAGTCTGTAAAGTGTTGTTCTTGCCTGAGTGGTAGATGTCTCACCATTATGCTGACATTGCAGCTAGCAAAAAGGGAAAGGGAGGGTAATGTGGATCATCTCTTCCTGTGCAAGACTTGAAAAATCACAAATATCACTTTTATGTACACTCCATTAGTCAAAAATTTAGTCATGTGGACAACTTAGCTGCAATGGAGGTTTAGAAGTATCATCTTTATTGTGAGTTGCACTCTACCTAGCTAAAGTCTCTATTACTTTGGAGGAGGGGAGAAAAAAACACAAGGGGAAATTGGAAGTCTATACTACACTTTTTAAAAAGAAAATATTTGGGGCACCCGGGTGGCTCAGTCAGTTAAACATCTGCCTTTGGCCCAGGTTGTGATCCCAGGGTCCTGAGATCAAGCCCCACAGCAGGCTCCCTGCTCCTCAGGGAGCTGGCTTCTCCCTCTCCCCTGTCCCTCCCCCTGCTTGTGCTCTCTCTTTCTCTCGCTAATAAATAAAATCTTTAAAAATAAATAAAAGAAAATATTCATAATTATAGTCATTAAAATCTATAATTATAGCATAGTTTAAAGCTCTAGTGCTATATAAACTTTAGTTCCATTAACCATCTAAAGAATCACATTGATTTTTGGGCAGTGCTAACCTCACCTTTCATTATATTTAGCTTTAGATATTATATGGAACATTTTTGACTTGTTGAATTCCTTGGCTAATAGATTGTAGCATGAATTAAGTAGCCACTCTACATCCAAGCAACAAATACTTCATAGGTTACCTGTCAGATTTCAAATTATAATGAATAAAACTTTTATTACTTTATTCCCTATCACACTCACGGATTTTTATATTACCATTTATAAGGGTCCATTCTATTTCCAATTTGATGGATGTGCATAGTGTATGAAGCAATCTATATTTATGTTCCTTGCAAAGGCCAAAAGTTGACTAAACACATCTAGAAACTGCTGCTGTTGAAATGTAGTTGTGCACATCATGAATACATTACTGCCGCTGCAGCATCTGCAGCGTATTGGCACCAACTGCTGCAGACTTTCAGCAGACACAGCAAATGGCAAATGTATGCTGCTCTTTTATCCAAAGGGGAAGTATTACGTGCTTTTTTGTGAAAGTTTGG
Source organism: Callorhinus ursinus (assembly GCF_003265705.2). NCBI lineage: Eukaryota > Metazoa > Chordata > Mammalia > Carnivora > Otariidae > Callorhinus > Callorhinus ursinus. The sequence continues at coordinate 44,735,596 of NW_027397071.1, read as the reverse complement.
TCCCCACATCAGCAACAAAACACAAATACAAATATTACTGCAACAGTTGTGATTTTCTATAAATGGAAGATTTCAATAATTCTCCACATTGCTAATCTGCAAGAAAAGTTCATTGTCCTGTATTATCCATGACCTAAATGTAGATTCTGAATGAAACTTAAATGTTAACCTCAATTTACTAAAATAGTGGTTTTGTGACCAGAACATCAAAGATCTCACCCACAAAACATTATACATGCAAAGGGAAGAAATAATTCATAATTTATTAAATGATGTAAGTATCTGCTATCTTGTATTACATACATTGTATGATAATAAATAGTCCTATAGTTAGATAAAAATAATAGAATGAAATGAGTAGACATTTTAACATTCAGGTAAGTTTTATTTATTTTTTAAAATGAAAACCTTCAAATTAAAGCATAGCAATCAAGAAATGATCACTGAGGAAATCATTCCTAATTTACATCTTATGGCCCACTTTTTTGGAAAAAAAGCAATGAAAAACTATAATTAATAGGAGAAAGATACATTGCATTGATAAAAGAGAATTCTGTAAAAATGGAGCAGAGGAGAATGAGTTTTTGAAAATGAGAAATATGATGACCAAAGTAAAAGTATTAAAAAAAAAAATAGTTCAAAGTGTTGAAAAAGAACATCACCTAGGAGGAAAATAAAAAGATAAAAGTATCAAAAACAGGAAGGAAGAGATAGAAAATTAGAGTCAGCGTAGGGGGTTATACATCTGAATAATAGAAATTCTTGAAGAAATAGAGAAAATGGGAGAGATTACCAAACAATAAGATTTCATAAACAAAAGACGAGTCTTTCCATTGATAAGACTCAGCAAGGATCTAACACATTGAATAAAAATAATCCATAACAAAGCAGCATTATAAAATATCAGAACCCTGGATACTAAGAAGAGCCTAAAAATCTTCAGATGAGAGAAACAGGTGAAAGGAATAAGAAAACAAAAGAATAAGATACAAAGGAATAAGAAGAAAACATGGCATTAAACTTCTCAACAGCAACTCCAGATACTTGAAACAATCAGCAGTGTTTTCAATATATTTAGGGAAAATTCGTACCAACCTAAAATAATATATCCAACCAAGCTCTCACAATTGTGAGGGTAATAGTTTTATACATGTAAACAGTAAAAAAAAAAAAAAAAAAATTACATTTAATGCATTTTCTTAGGAGACCAATGATTGTTGAATCTCAGCGGAATAAGGAAATAAAGAGATAAAAACCCCTAAGCAACAAAGAAGTTAAGCAAAGGGGATTTCCAAAAGAAAAGTGAAGGAAGTTCCTGAGTGACAGGTGAGAAAGAAATCTGTCTAAATTGGAACAGAAAAAAAACAAAAAATTGCATGAGGAATGCTGGGGTGGGGAGAGAGGGAGAAAACAGACAAAAATAAAAGAATAGAAAAAAAAAAAGAAATGACAAATCATCTGAAGTTGACCAGTATTTATGAACATTACTGTCAGGTATTTGGCAGATCTATTAGAGAATTTAGAAAAAAAGATAATAATTGGTACATGTAACACTGAGCAAATGGATAAAAATAAGACAATAATTAGCTCTAGGTCAACCTAAATGTGTTTTTGCAAAAAGGAAATATATTCAAAGTCTACTACCTGGCTCAGCAATTTCCTTAATTCTAATAATATAAATACTAACAATTTCACCAAAAATTATGATGTAGTTGTATTGAGAAGATAAGAGAAAGAATGTTAGCTCATCCAAATTCTTAACTGTTGTAATGAAAAGTTAATAGATTCTATCAAAATTAATCAATCAAGAGAAATCAGAGTAGTATTCAGAAGTTATGGATGTAAATGCCAGAAGAAGCAGCTAAAAAGTTTGATAAGCAGCTGCCTCTGGGAAGCATGACAATAGAGAAGACATTCTGGACACAGATACTTTTTGATATAAGGGTGACTATTTTATTTTATATATATGGGCAGGATTCAATAAGGTGCAAGTGGAAAACAGATCGATGCCTCCACTGATATTTCAAATACAATCTGCGGTCTCTTTTTCTCTATTCCTTTGGGTAAAATTTCTGGTAGATACAATAACTATTTTAGGTTATTCTCTAACAATAAAATGTTCTCTGGGGCGCCTGGGTGGCTCAGTTGGTTAAGAGACTGCCTTCGGCTCAGGTCATGATCCCAGAGTCCTGGGATCGAGTCCCACATCGGGATCCTGGCTCAGCGGGGAGCCTGCTTCTCCCTCTGACCCTCTCCCCTCTCATGCTGTTTCTCTCTCTCTCTCTTTTTCTCTCAAATAAATAAATAAATAAAATCTTTAAAAAATAAAATGTTCTCTGGTCATTTTTAGATCTAAGTATAGTGTTTACATTGTCCAGATTCAAGTGATAATTGCAGATCTCTATCGTCTTCCCCATTTTAAAATCTTTCTCTAATCTTCAGGATTGTTTTAGGCTGGGAAGCCTACAGAGAAGGCTGGGAAGTAGTGACAGGAGACAATGGCAGCCTTCTCTATTTATTACTTTTCCTTTTTCTTTACCCTTTGATTTTTTGTTCTCTTGTGGGTAGTGGCACTTTTGTGAGTTTCTAGGGATATTTTTTCTGAGGCTTGCCCAATAAAAACACCACTTTGCTGTGGACAATAATGGTTCTCCACTAGTAACCTGCCCTCTTGGGTTGATACCCTCTGTTTAGGAATCCAGTAACGCCTTCAACATTTAAGATACACTGTTTTAACTTGGCTGCAGAGCATGTACATCTTTCAGGTCCATTGGGCTCATGGGAAAGTCTCACATCCCTACCAAGCAGAATGGAAATGCAGCTTCCTCCCAAGGAAAGAAAAAAATGGGAAAAACCTCTTCTGTTTGCTCTGCAGCCAGGCAGGCAACTCCACATACAACTTTTTACTTTAACCTGGATGTGAGTCAGTTACCAGTACGTATGTCCCTATAAAGTCTAAAAGATATATGCAGGGGTGCCTGGGTGGCTCAGTTGTTGGGCATCTGCCTTCAGCTCCGGTAGTGATCCCTGAGTCCTGGGATGGAGCCCTGCATAGGGCTCCCTGCTGGGAGGCCTGCTTCTCCCTCTCCCACTCCCCTTGCTTATGTTCTCTCTCTCGCTGTGTCTTTCTCTGTCAAATAAATAAAATCTTAAAAAAAAAAAAAAGAAAAAGATATATGCAAGTTGTCAGAGTGATCCTCTCAAGGCCCCTCTCCTTCATCTTGAGCTGAGAGGGAGGCATCCCTCACCCTCCACTTTCTAGAGGTTAAAAACTACACAGCACATAAGAGCTTTCTCCAGGAATTCTCTCTCCCAAATCTTTAGCCTGTCCTCTCTTGCAGGTTGCCGGGGCGGGGGGGGGGGGATCATCAAAGCTGGGAGAATCAGTTCCACAACTGGTTAGCCTATACAACGTAAGTCAATAAGCAGATTCAGAATACAGAGATATTTGGGAATGATTGTTTTGTTCTTGGCTTTTGGACATTGAATAAAACTGAAAATGAAGTATAATTTTATCATCCTGTTGCATAGCTTTTTAGTACCATTTTTTGAATTATGTGCTTTTTTTTAATTTGGATCAAAAATGAAAGTTAATTTTTGTTTAAAAAGGAAAAGTAATGAAACTACACAGTATTAATTAAGTAATAGTTCATAATCCTGAGTCTTTTTAGTAAAGTTTCTTAATAAAGAAAGACTTGGAAATGATACATACCATGAAGCAGCAAGCCCCAGTAAGTTTCAAAGGTCTGATCTGCAAAAGTTGCAAACTCAAGTGCCTACCAGACCAGAGAGATAATAGTCATACTGGAAGGAGGGTAACCTAAACAAAAACTGTGGTGCAATTCTCACCCCACCCAAAAGATAAATATGTGAGGTAATGGATGTGTTAATTAACTAGATAAGGGATATCCTTTTACAATGTATACATATAACAAATCATTCTAGCACAATGGAAGTACACTTTAACTGTCTTACAAATTTCTTTGTCAGTTATGCCTCAGTAAAGCTGAAACAAATAAAGAAACAAACAAAAAAAACTGCAGTGCAAGAGTACTGAGTGATGGCAACCAGTGTCAGAAAATGGGAATGAGGGGGTAGGATTCTGAGAGCTTGAACAATCTAAAGCAAACAGCTACTATGTTTTAGGGGCTTGCCACCCAGTAATTTAAATTCTTAAAATTTCAAAGAGAAACTTATTTTATGTAGACTCTCTCTGTAAAAAAAAAAAATTGACAACTAATTGAAAAGATGTTGAAACATTTTTAAGACAAACAAAACTTGTCTGCCAGCCAGATCCAGCAGCTAAGCAACCTCTGATCTTCAGATTTTTTTGCACAATGCCTATTATATATCAATGCTGTTATATAGGTAAATAATTTCCCACGAAACTGTGCAATTTTCTCTAAGGCTGTTAGCCCTAGATTACAGAATCGCCAAAAGCAAGGTCATTAACTAAGTCCATTCAATCATTTAACATATTTATTGAGTGCCTACCATATTTCAGGCACTATTCAAGGTACTAGAGATAGAGCAGTGAAAGTAAACAAAATCTCTGTGCTCATGGAACTGAGTCCGTTGGCAAACAAGCAAACACACCAGATTATGGTTAATGCATATGTTTAGGGCAGAAATATTATCTTTATAAGCATCATTGCTGGTTATTGACTGAACATTTGTTTAATCATCATAATAAAGATAATGAAGATGCCATTGGTTTCCTCCTTTTACAGATAAGAAAATTGAAGGTTAAGAGAGATTAAGTACCTTGATTAACTTAACACAGCTATTAAATGGCACAATAAGGGCTTGAACTCAACTTTGTCTAACTCAAGAGCCCTACCTACATTTTGGTATCTTGTTGGATGAAGACCAACAAAGCAACAGGTTTAGAAAGTGAGCTAAAACAGAGAGACTATGTGCAAAAAAATGATATGAATATCACACACACACACATACACACTCACACACATATCACAAATGTGTGTCATCAAGGAATAACTCATAGCCAGAATATTGGAAAATAAACACAGGTGTGCAAACTTCATGTTTACATATCAAAGGTAAAGAAACTCTTTAGACAAACACATGATAAGTATGTAAAAGATAATTGTCTCAACTAGGATGAGGTAAAAGAGGACACGAATGATAGTAGCTTATACTGCACATTTTGTATTTATTAACAAAACTAGAGGTCGATGGTCCCAAATTTATTTATAGCAGCTCAACAACATTGTTAAGATCCCAGAGTTTGTTTGTTTCTAATTCTTCCTCTCATGCATATATGCCTTGCTGTCTTGTCTTTGTTTTCTCAAGGTCACAAGTGTCTAAATGAGGAAGAGAGGGAAGGGTTCTTCTTTCTCCCTTTTGTGAGTTTCTACCAGGGAGGAAAATATTTCCCAGAAGTCCCTCCATAGATACTGGCATTTCATTGGTCAAAACAGTAACTGACTAAGAGGAATGGGATTGTTCAAATTATGATAGGCTTGGACAAATGTTGATTCATCTATGTAGCCAGACATATTGAACCAAATTACGGTTTTACTAGCGAGGAGGAAAGGATAAATGGTTGTTGGTTAAGCCACTAATAAGGTCTTCTAAAATATTAGAAAAAGAAATATTTCTTGTGCTCACTATACATAAGATACCTTATAATACAAAGAAATAAAACAATGCAGTGATGGATAACTACAAAATCTTTATTTGTATAAATATGAGGGTCAGAATTCTGAGTCAGTTATGGATTTGATCAAATGTAACAAAAGTAATGACCTGCATGAAATGACAAGTGTTTTAAAGAGAAGTCACAAATGAAAACTAAAATGCAATCTTGACCTGAGTACAGTAGGAAAGACTGGATTCTTGCATAGAGGAGATCAACCATAGAGTTGGTAACAATATCTTTTATTACTACAATTCTTTAACTTTATTGGATTTGGTTACACATAGAAACAGATTCTCTTTTAATAAGCAGCAGAATCAAGAGCTTCGTGTGTAACTTTTAGAAACCTATCCCTCTTGGTCTCTCAGTTGCAGGCAAGCAAGAAAATATCTCAATAAAATGAAACTGCTCTGTACCTGGGTACCAACAAAATATACACTTGATTAAATCAGAGTACCATCTATTGGGTTCTTTTTGCTTACCCTGATTTCTAGGGCTTTGCAGACAAATTAAATGTGAATCCTTTCAAATCACACACACATACACACCCACACGTACACACTCACACCACATTTATTTTTTATTTTATTTCATTTTTTTGAGAGAGAGTGCATACACATGTGCGTGAGGGGGCGGGGAAGAGGGAGAGAGAGAGAATCTTAAGCAGGCCGAACACCTAGGGCAGAGCCCAATTCAGGGCTCAAGCTCAGGACCCTGAGATCATGACCTAAGCTGAAATCAAGAATTGGTCACTTAACATACTGAGCCATCCAGGCGCCACCCCATACACATGCCATTTATTTTTTTGAAAATTTTTAAAGATTTTATTTATTTATTTGACAGAGAGAGAGACACATCGAGAGAGGGAACACAAACAGGGGGAGTGGGAGAGAGAGAAGCAGGCTCCCCGTGGAGCAGGGAGCCTGATGTGGGGCTCGACCCCAGGACCCCGGGATCATGACCTGAGCCGAAGGCAGATGCTTAACAACTGAGCCACCCAGGCGCCCCTACATATACCATTTAAAGGACAGTTGTGCCCTTCATACAATTTTCATTGTTTTGTCTTAATATTTCCTTTCTCATTTGTTTCCATTTTTGTTATTCCATGATGCTCAAATCAGTTATGATTTTAAACATCAGGAAATTATTTATAGATACACAACACACATGTTTATAATAGTCATTTTCAAGTTTATTACCTCAAATAATGTAAATAAAAATAACCACCAGAACCTTACTATACAGAAAAGCAATGTCTGGTTTACTTCCCCCCTTTTCTCCAACTATTCAATGTCCCTTAATTCCCTTTTAACCCATTGTGCCAGATGATTTCAGTGTTTTGCCCATATCCTCGGGCCCTTTATTTTATTTTTTTTAATATTTATTTATTTGAGAGAGAGAGTGTGTGAGCGAGAGAGAGCACGATTGGGTAAGTGGCAGAGGGAGAGGGAGAAGCAGACTCTCCTGCTGAGTGGGGAGCCCGATGCGGGACTCGATCCCAGGACCCTGGGATCATGACCTGAGCCGAAGGCAGACACTTAACTGACTGAGCCACCCAGGCGCCCCATCCTCAGGCCCTTTACCAAATTTCCGCATATAGCCTACCATTGTTCTTTTCCTCCAAAAGCTAGCAGTTAACATCCAGGGATCTTTCTTCACAGGCTGGCTGCTGGCCGCTGGAGCCAGCTTTTCCGTGAGCACAAGGAAAGCCAGCAGTGCCCCTTCCATCCACCCAATCCCGTCAGGTTCACCTAATCAATAACAGCTGTGTACAGGAGTTCACAAGCTCCTGCTCTCCTGCCTCGGGCCAAGATAACTCAGAAGTGGTGCTCACAGTGTTTACAGAGTTCTGTGAGATTGAACCCAAGTCACCCTCTGTGGACCTTTGTCTCCTTGCTTGCCTTTCTTCCCATCTCAGTTCCACTTCCTAAATCCCCCAGCAGCTTATATTTGTTTCCTGGGGCTGCTCTAACAAACTACCACAAACTGGGTGGAAATTTATTATCTCACCGTTCTGGAAGCTAGAAGTTCAAGATCAAGGTGTTGGTAAGGTTACTGCCTTCTGAGGGCTATGAGAGAATCTGTTTTATGCCTCTGGCCTAGCTTCTGGTGGTTTATTGACAATCTTTGCTGCTCCTTGACTTGCATAAGCATCACCTGATCTCAGCCTTGGCATTCTGCCTGTATTCATGGCTATGTCCAAATTTCCCCCTTCTTATAAGGACTCTAGTCATATTGGATTAAAAGCCCACCTTATTCCAGTATGACTGCACCTTACCTAATTACATAAGTACATAATTACATAAGTAATGACTTATTTCCAAAAAGGTCACATTCACATCACAGGTACCAGGGGTTAGGACTTCAACATCTTGGGAAAAGGGAGCACAACTCAAACCATAACAAAGTTTTTCCTAATTAAGTCACTTTCATATGAATTCTTTTTTTAAAAGATTTTATTTATTTATTTGAGAGAGCGAGAGTGAGAGAGAGAGAGAGAGCACATGAGAAGGGGGAGGGTCAGAGGGAGAAGGAGACTCCCCGCTGAGCAGGGAGCCTGATGCGGGACTCGATCCCGGGACTCCAGGATCATGACCTGAGCCGAAGGCAGTGGCTTAACCAACTGAGCCACCCAGGCGCCCTTTCATATGAATTCTTATCTACCTTAAGGTTTGCTTCTGGCAGGCTCATTCTGTCCATCAAATATTTAATTACAGTCTCAGTTACAATGCTGTCAGTTGCAAGGAAAAGATAGTTCAACTTAAATTCACTTGCATAGTGAAAGGAATGCATTGCTTTATGTAAATAAAAAATTCAAAGAGAGATCAGACTTTAGGCAAAATTTCATTCAGAGATTTATGAGTCACTTAACAACAAAGTTTTTATTAAGTGCCAACTCTGTGTCAGGAAATGTGTTCTGTTTTGGTGATATAACAGCAAACCAAACAGAAACATTCCTAGAACTTATATTCAATTAAGAGAAGACAAAAAAATTCAAAATTAGTAAGTAAATGTATAGCAATTACATGATAATGAAGATAATGAGACTTACATTACATTACATTACATTACATTACATTACATTACATTACAAATAATGCTGAGGGGGAATCAAGTAGAGTAGTGGTGAGTGTGTGTATGAGGTGGACGGTCGTGCTTGTAATAATAGTTTGGTCTTGAAAGTTCTCACTTCAAAAGTAACATCTGAATAAAGACCTGAACAAAATGATGAAGTGACCCATGAGACTATCTAGGAGAATATCTGGGAGGAAGGCATTCCAGGTATAGGGAATAAGTAGTGAAAGGTAGGAGTTTGCCTGGGATGCTAAGAAGCAGAAGGAAGGCCATTTTGGTCTGAGCAGAATGAGGGAGACTTAAGGTGGAGAGCAATAGGTCACAAGAAGAGTGTTTGGAGCACATAGAACATTACTGGCTATTGTAAGAAGCTTAGATTTTACTCTGAATGAGATGGGAAGCTATTAGCAGACACTCAGTAAAGAACTGGCCAGATCATACACTTTAACAAGTCACTTGGATCCTGTGCTGAGAGTAGACTGAATGAGGACAAAGGTAGAAACAGGGAGACAAGTTAGAAGGCTATTGCAATAAGCCAAGCAAGAAGAGATGGGGGTGGCTTGGACCAGGTCATAGCAATAAATGTGCAAGTTGGTCAGATCCCGAATATATTTTAAAGATAGAGTCAAAGGATTTGCTGGGATTTTTTCTTTTTAAAGAGCAAACATCTTTAAAATGCATCTACATTTCTTTGCAGCTACATTTTTCTTTAATTCTCGCAACTTAGCCATGATCATGGACTAGCTGCATCTTTGGATTGCTTTTCTCATGGTAGAAAAACAGCAGACTAATGCTTCCTTGATAACATCCAGGAGAAAAAGAGGGCTTCTTTCATTTACTCATTGCTAATATGTGCTAAGCTCCCTTCTGAATGAAATAACTTTGGTCACATTTACTGTGATCAGGAGGATATCTTATACCAGATGGTGTAGGCCTGAGTTATGTGCCCATTCCTAAACCATTAACTGTGGCAGGAAACATAATTTCCTTGATTGCTTCAACCTAACGGTTGCTCATGGGGTGGTCAAAATCACTAAACTAACATGGTGGCCACAAAATGGGAAAGAGGTAAAATATACTAGCAAGGTAAACATAATGTCTATTACAAATACAATTCTGTGGTTTAAAAATTATTTTCAACCCACAGACCTATGACTTCCTTAATAAATATAATCAGATATGAGCCAAATTATCACAATACAGTCCATGAAAATTGCTAATTTTCAGTTATGAAATTACCAGTTATGAATGCCTTTCTTTGGTCGGCACACAGAATCACATATAGAATGAGAAAAGAAAATAAGAAGGGTCTAATCGTATACAATAATTTAAATAAAGAGTTTATTATTGGTACTTTACAGGTCGATTAGGCAATACTTCAGAGAAGTTGTAAGTCTCAGTCCATCATGGTTATACTATCTTTGAATTAGTAATTTTTTATTATTTTCACTTTGGGCCTTACCAAATACTCAGATTTAAGAGTGATCTGTAGTATTGATATTATCTTTGATTAGGTTAGCCTCCTCTAAAATATAGAGAACACAGTTAACACAGATCCAGAAAATGAAAAGAGCCTGAGATCATCTGGAATCACAATTTTCAATTCTGTTCTTGACCAGGAACTAAATTTCCATTTGCAAACAGCCTATTTGATTTGGGTAACTAAATTCTACATTAGTTTAAATTCCTATAAATCCCTATAAACCTTAGTGGTCTAAACAATTCAATATACATTTTCTTCTCCAGTTTATCAGATGGTCTAAGCTATCTTGAAGACTCTTTACTGTCAGAGTTATTATAGTGGTAGTAAAAAATAATAGTCAAAATCATAGTTTCCAAGCATGGAATGGTGGCTCCTGGGGGCTGAGTAGAGGAGGAAATGGAGGCGGACATAAGAGAATTATTTACCAATGGGCTTTAAGTTTCGCTTAAACAAGATGAATAAGCTCTAAAGATCTGTTGTACAACATTGTATCTCAGTCAAAAATAATGTATTGTACACTTAAGAGATTTGTTTTGGGGGTAGATCTCATGTTAAGTGTTCTTACCAAAATAAAATTAATTAATTAAAAATAACACCATCACCAACAATAACAATAATAGCTGACTCATTCACTGTTAACTCTGCACTAGGTTCTCTTCTTCTAAGCACCGTACATATTTAACACAAGTCAGTCTCACAATGGTGTTAGGATCTCCATTCTACAGCTGGAACTGAGGCACAAAAAGGTTAAATAACTGACCCAGAATTGAAGCCAGACAGTCTCACTCCAGAGTCCATAACTCTTACTGCTATGCCAGTGGGGAACTGTTACCCATTTCATTATTTTTTTACCTCAAAAGGATTATTATGAGAATAAGTCAATATTTGTATTGTTTTTAATTTCAAATCTAGTGACAGTGAAGCAAAAAATGCTAGATCTACATTTTTTTAATATTTTTAATGTGAGCTTTGTATCATTGACTCTATTGATTTCACCGTGTCAAGCAGCCACATTAAAAATAAGGAATTTTCAAACAATCAATTCTGTTGTCTAAACAGATACAACTTGATCTAATAAAATACAGAATAAATGAACTCAGTGGTAATGGTTATTTGAAACACCCAGGTTTAGAATGAATAAAATAAACATTTTATTTTTTTAAATTACTTTACCCTTTATATTTCAATGTATATTGAGAAGAATCATAATATGTTTGAAAAGTGCTAAAACTAGCATTTCAGCCTTGGTTCTGTTTTGATATTATTTAATCTTTGAAATAAGAAGGGAGAATTAAATTATCTCTAATTTTGCTTCTAGCTCTTACATTCATAAATATAAAACTGATAAAATATCTCAAAAATGTACAGTTTAGTTCTTACAGTTTAGTTTTGTGTAAAATTAAAACATGACTATGTTACACAGTCTGAAGACATCTAAAACATACATTTATATATGTTTATATATATAATGTATATATATATGCAGGTCTGTGTCTATGCACACACATATACTGTTTCTTTTTTTTTTTAAGATTTTATTTATTTTTATTTGACACAGAGACAGAGATAGTGAGAGAGAGAGCATAAGCAGGGGAAGCAGCAGGCAGGCAGAGGCAGAGGGAGAAGCAGGCTTCCCGCTGAGCAGGGAGCCCAATGTGGGGCTCAATCCCAGGACCCTGGGATCACCACCTGAGCTGAAGGCAGACGCTTAACCGACTGAGCCACCCAGGCACCCCACACATACTGTTTCTGATAATGTATTGCTATATTAATTCAACAAATAGCTTTCTCTATGTCATAGGCAAAGTTGGAGTAAATGTCTTATAAACAAAGAGTTTTACTAATATTCCAAAAACATAATATAAGACAGTTATATGATTTTTAATCTCAACTATGGTTCCCTTTTCTTATTCAAGTCAATTTAAAAGAAAAAGTAAGTTGAACTTCCTGACTTGGAGGACAAAAGCATCACACATTAAGTTTGTATTTTCTCCTATATAGTTCTTAAGCAAGTAGTTGCTTATCATGAACTCACCTTGACCCAAAGGCTTTGACCACATTTTGATCTCAGAATAGGTAAAATAGATACCACACAAAATACCGAGAGAAATTCTCGTTTCTTTCTGATATGGCTTTGATATTTTATAACACTCATTGAGGTGATGACTCAAACTTTCACTACACAGAATAATAGTCATGTTGTCTGAAAAGTTTCAACTAAACTTATAAGCAGCCTTATGAAGAAAAGAACCCTGTATTTGAGTTAGTATCTTGAATAATCATCCTGGTTCTATCTCTTGCCTCTGGCTAATTCATTTTATCTCATCTTTGATTTCCTTATCTATAAAAAGAATATAAAGATGATACTTGTCAAACATGGTTGTTGTTATGAAGTCCCTGATTAGCTAAAAATGTGTGATCTTAGTAAATGAATACAGATCTCGCTCTTAAGCCCTAGATCTCTACATCCACCCAGCTTCTTAATAATAAAACAAAAAACTGTTTTTTTTTAATCTGGTGGTTTTTTTTTTAATCACATATATTATGTATCAGTTAAAAAACAAATAGATTTCCAACATTATGGCAGACTGAGTTGGCATGGAAAAGACTCCTGCTCAACTATGTAGAAATATTTGATGAAATATAGCAATTTTTAAATATATAATCAACCTCTAATGGAAGAGATGAAAAATCCCACGTGACAGAAAAGAAGTAACCAAATGCCATTTCAACATGGACATTAGTTGATGCTGTGGGAATTCAGACAGGTATTAACCAGATATAATCCCTAGGGGTTAGGGTGTGTGATTTTAACAAACAATAGGAAGCAGATGAGACTTGGACCAGAATAAGGTGGGGATCTGAAACCTAGATATTTATACTAAGGTGATAGCCTGTAAGAGTTCATCTTTGCTCTAAAGTAAGAAAAAGAAAGACTCCCATCTTACACTGAGTCTTACATGGTATGGGGTTCATATTGACACTACTTACATGGAATAGGAATTCTAGGATTTTAAGTATAAAAGATGGCCCAATACTAGGAAAACTCTAGGGAGTCCAACAAAAAGCAAAGCTTTGCATTATGGAAAGTTTGAAAACCCAGTACTCATGGGATGCCCACAGGAAAGAAAAAAACAAACAACATAACAAAACAACAAATAAAACCTCCACAGGAGGTGAGTACAGAAAAAAACTGATAAACCATGAAATTAAATCCTTATCTTACACCACTCACAAAAATGAACTCTAAATGGATCAAAGTCTTAGACATAAGACTTGAAATCATAAAATATAGGGAAAAAAATAAGGAAGACAGTCTTGGCAATGAATTTTTTTTAATATAACTTTAAAAGCACACACACAAAAAGAAAATAAAAAATCGACAAATGGGACTACAACAAACTTAAAAGCTTTTGCACAGCCAAGGAAAGCAACCAACAAAATGGAAGGGGCAACGGATAGAATGGGAGAAAAATTTTGCAAAACATATATCTGAAAGGGGTTAATATCCATAATTTATAAAGAACTCGTTACAACTCAATAACAACAACACAAACTGATTTAAAAATAGACACAGGAAAAAAATAGAGGAACTAAACATTTTTCCAAAGAAGACATCCAAATGGTCAACAGGTACCTGAAAAGGTCAACATCACTAATAACCAGGGAAATGCAAATCAAAACCAAGATGAGATGTCACCTCACATTTGTAAGAACACAATCATTAAGAAGACAAGAGATAAGTGTTGGTGAGGATGTGGAGGAAAAGGAACGCTTATGCACTGTTGGTTGGATTGTAAACTGGTTCAGCTACTGTGGAGAAACTTAAAAATAAAACTACCATAAGATTCAGCAATCCTACTTCTGTATATATGCTCAAAGTAAATGAAAACAGATTACCAAAGAGACTTATGCACTTCCATGTTTATTGCAGCATTATGGGTGCAATAAATAGGCTGTTATGGAAACAGCCTAAAGGATCTATCAATGAATGAAAAGATAAAGAAACACACACCCACACACACATACACACGCTGGAATATTATTCAAGCATGAAACTATTTGCAACAACATGGGTGGACCTTGAGGACATTATGCTGAGTGAGATAAGTCAGACAGAGAAAGGCAAATATTGTATGATACCTCCTATAGTGGAAAGGCAAATACTGTATGATGCCTCTTATATGTGGAATCTAAAAAAAGCAAAACCATAAAAGCAGAGAGTAAATGGTGGTTACCTGGGCTGGGGCATGGAGAAATGTCGCTCAAGGGCACATACTTGCAACTAGCAGACAAATAAATCCTGGGGACTTAATACACAGTATAGTGACTGTAGACAACAAAATTGTATTATAAATGTTGAACTTTGTTAAGAGACTAGATTTTAATTGTTCCCAACACTAAAGGAATGATAAGTATGTGACACAATGAAGGTGTTAGCTAAGGCTATCATGCCAATCATATTGCAGTATAAATGTATCAAGTCAACATGTTGTACATCTTAAACTTACAAAATATTGTATGTCAAATATAACTCAATAGAAACAAAACAAAACAAAACAAAAACTAACCAGTTCTGGAAACCCCTACTGGGAAATGGCTACAGTCATTTTCTGCACAACCCCCCACCAAAAGAAACAAAACAAAACTGATAAACCACTACCATGTAAGGAAACAATTCATCATAAGGGAGAGTTAGCAGAAAATATAAACAAAAGAATCAGCAACTCAAGATCTTGAGATAAAGAAAACTTCAAGAGAAAAAATATGTATGTTTAAAGTAATAACAGTGATTAAGGTTTATTTTGAACTTACTACATGTCATACTCCATTCTACCTCTTTTATATGCATTAAGTTATTTAATTTTTACAATTGCATGTACAACTTAAAAACAAAAGGCAGATTACCTTTAAAGAATGATATTTAGGCAGAAAGCAATAATAGCAATAGTCATGGAGACAGGAAAATACTGGAATATCTTCTTCAAAATGCTGCTGAAAAATAACTTAATGGAAAATTCTGTTCCCATATAAATTGTTAATCAAGAATGAAAACAAGTACATGTCAGACAAAGCGTAAAGACTTTGCCACTTATAGACCCTGTTTGAAATAGCCACCAGTCTACCCTTTACTATGGAGAAATTCAAATTCAGAAAGAATGTGATATAAGAATATGATAAGCATAGTAATTGGTATTAACATATCTAAATAAGCATCAATTATATAAAACAATAATAGTGATGATTAATTTGAGGGTATAAGAGCAATTAGAACTAGAATGCTAGATATCAGATGGAATATGAGGAGGAGAGTTTAAATGCTATAAGGTCTCTGTAGTCTTCTGGAGTAAGCCAGAAATATGGATTAAGAATACTCTTAATTAAGTCAAGTATTCACCTAAAGAATAAATGTGCAATGTGTAAACTTCAAATCAGTAGAGGATAGGAAAATAAAATAAAAATGGTTATGAACACAACTGGAACAATCTAATACAAAGCAGGAAAGGAGTAAAAAAGCTAAAAGTATGATAAAAAGGAAACACAAGTAAGATGTTAAATGTAAGTCAAAGTTTATCAGTAATGACAGTAAGTGTATGTGTCATAAACTTATTAAAAAACAGTCTCAGGCTGTATTGAAAATACAATATACGAAAAAATCCAATATATGCTTCTTCTTTTTTTTTATTATGTTATTACATCATTAGTTTTTGATGTAGTGTTCCATGATCCATTGTTTGCATATAACACCCAGTGCTCCACGCAGAACGTGCCCTCCCCTCCTTAATATGCAACACCAAGCTAACCCATCCCCCACCCCCCTCCCCTCCAGAACCCTCAGTTTGTTTCTCATATATGCTTCTTAGTAGGACATCTGCTGTTTCAGACATACACTGAACACCTAAAAGTTGACAGAAATTGGAAATAAAGAGATGGAAAAACAGTAAGCTGGCAAATACTGATAGAAAGATGGTATGGTTCTGTTAATATCAGACCAAACTGAAAAAAATGGCAAAAATATTATTTGGGAAAAATAAGCCTCTAAAAAATGATAACATTCACCATGAAGATACTATAATTCTAAATGTAAACACATGGAATAACATAGCTCAAAATATGTAAAGCAAGGGCGCCTGGGTGGCTCAGTTGGTTAAGCGACTGCCTTCAGCTCAGGTCATGATCCTGGAGTCCCGGGATCGAGTCCCACATCGGGCTCCCTGCTCGGCAGGGAGTCTGCCTCTCCCTCTGACCCTCTTCCCTCTCATGCTATCTCTCATTCTCTCTCTCTCTCAAATAAATAAATAAATCTTTAAAAAAATTATGTAAAGCAATATTACAAAATTGCAAAAAAGATAATAACTGCTCTATAATCATAATAAATTTTAATAGACTTATTTAGTAACTGATGCATTGAGCATAGAAAAAAATCAGTGAAAAAATAGATGACTTAAGTTACATAATTATTAAATTGAACATAGAATTCATCGGTTAGAGAATTTCTATTCTCAAGCACATATAAAACTTCCTCAAAATGTGGTCACCTACTAGAAAGAAAATCTCCAAAAAATCAAATAAAAATGATAAATTCAATGATTTCTGATCATAAAACATTCTTACAGTCAATAAGAAAACACACCCTAACAGTCACATGATTTAATCGAAAAACATACTTCTAAATATCTTACCAAAATATCTCAAAGAAGATATCACAATGTAAATGGCATAAGGTTAAGAATTTGACAATAAAGACACTAAAAATCAAAACTTATATGAGATATCTTGGGAAATCAATGGCATTAAAAAAGTGAAAAGATTGAAAATTAATGAGGTAAGAGGTTAACTCAAGAAATTATAAAAAAAGAACAAAGCAAATGGAAATAAGAGAAAGGTGATAATGAAAATATATCGAAATTATTGAATAGGGAACATAAAATTAATGAAAGCAAAAACTAGATCTTTTAAACAACAAGAAAATTAGAAAGTTGACAAAGATCTAGGGTTAGGAAGAGAGAAAGAAGAGAGAGAGAATATTAATATTTGGAAAGAAAATGGACTATAAAAATAATAATACTGTAAAACAAACAAAGCCCACTTTTCTAGAATGTTCCTCCCCCAAATACCTTTACCGCTTGCTTCCTGACTATATTTATTCTGTACTCAATTGTTCCTCCCAACTGATTTGATGTAGGTGTTTGGGTGGAAAAAAATAATATCATATTATTCCTCTTTGGTATGACTATAAAACTAGTAGATTCTGTAAACTCTGAGATTAATAACCAAAGTCTAACAGCTTCTAACTATTAATCGATAAGCTTCTAAATATAACATCTATATCTAAAAATCAATAATAATTCCCATTCAATATCAGCATCAGTTGAAGAATAAGTTTTAAAGAAATAGTTGTATTCACAATATGAAAATGATCTGTAAAAAAACAAGAATAAATCCTAGTGATGAGCAAGGTCATAAGAACATGAAAGAATATAAATCTAGCAAACTATTCATGAATGGATAGATTCACTTTTGCTAAAAGATAAATTCTCCCAATTTAATCTGTACATTCAATGATATTCCAATCAAAATTTCACCAGGGTTTTTCACTGATTTTGAAAAGCTTAACTAAAAATGTATACTTATATTAATGATTAGACCAGAAAAGCCAAGAATATTTTGAAGTATATTGGAAGGGAATTTATCATATCAGATATTAAAACCCACTATATTTGTATTTGTTTTATTATAGACTCATTTGACATAGAGTCACTCATGAGAGTAGAACAGAAATGGACTCACATGTGCAGGGGAACTTGGTTTATCACAACTATTGGGAATCAGTAGGGTAAAGATCAAGTGGTCAATGCATAGCAGAATGGCTCCATTCTCCTTTCTCCTAAATCTTCAATAACTTCTTCTGAGTAGTTCATTGACCTTAGTGTGGACACACTTATGCTTCAGCCACCAAAAAATAAGTTCTATGAAGGGTCTTTCCCCTAGCCAATGCCCTAATTCACTCACTTCTCAACCCACCTCCTTGGAAAATATAGTGTCACTCACTGCCATTTTTCTTATCTCCTGCATATTCCTCAGCTCTCTACAATCTCATTTAAAAAGTAAACAAAAACTTCTTAACATCTCCAGGAAACTCCCGATTGACCAGTGAGTGATGCATTCCAAGTCTTCATCTTTCTGAGCTTTTCTCCTGGATCTGACCTTGTGGTTCATTATTCCTTTTTGAAAGTCTCCAATGTGGGGCGCCTGGGTGGCTCAGTCATTAAGCGTCTGCCTTCGGCTCAGGTCATGATCCCAGGGTCCTGGGATCGAGCCCCGCATCAGGCTCCCTGCTCCGTGGGAAGCCTGCTTCTCCCTCTCCCACTCCCCCTGCTTGTGTTCCCTCTCTCGCTGTCTCTCTCTCTCTCTGTCAAATAAATTAAAATCTTAAAAAAAAAAAATGAAAGTCTCCAATGTTTCCCAAAATTTCAAGAAAATTTATCTCTTGAAATACTCTTTTCATTAAAGGTTTGTGACCAAGTTTAAGAAAGAAAGAAAAAAAATAACTCCACATGACCGATCTCTTTCTTCAGGTTTCTCATACATTATCATAGTAAAATGTAAGAAGATATATTTTTACTTTTCTGTCATATAAATTGTGCCCATTGCAGCCTTTCCACTAGCCTTGGGAAGGGAGTAGAGGGTGAATGGCTTTTCTAGAAGGAGTATACGATGACTTAGAGGAAATCCTGGTGAAATCTGGGTAAGTGGAAATTTTGCCTCTTCTGACCTCAGGTGAATGTTGGGAAAGTGGAGAAATCCTGAAGTAAAAGAATTAGGCAATAGGACCTGTGTGTTTTGACCTTTCATCTCCAGCCTAAAGAAGGGCTGTTTGCTGTATAGATGAGGGTCAGTTCTGGGGCTGAAAGGCCATTCTTTCGCTAGTATTGGTGAGGTGAACCTTTTGCAGAATGATTCTGCACAAACAGAGGCAATCCTATTAAACAAAAGAAAGGCAATGTTAGGTGTGTTTGGACAGATGCTAACTAGTTACTTGCCCAGAGTGTCAATGTCCAGAATGCCTCGTAGTTTCACAGGCATCTAGACATTCTCAAGTGCCCTGCGGGGGCACAGAAAGTGGCTTGCTAGTGAGCTTCCTAAAGAAACTCCTGCGAAGCTTTGCGCAGCGGCAGTATCATAGCCAATGAGCTTTATCCAAGGTGTGATTATTGCTAATATAAATTCCTACGATAGAAGAAAGTAACTCCAAAGCTATAGATTAGGGTTTAATTAGGTTGTATCCAAAGTTCAAGTGCCATTGAGGACTCAGGTGGGGCCAAGTTATCTGGGAAGACTAGGGGCCCTTTAACCAGGCTCAGGAAAAACATGATTCCAGCTTGGTCACTGAATGTCAGCTACAAAAGCAATGACCAAATGGGCAAGGAAATAATCAGCACAGAGTCCAAAAGGACACCCCACTGCCCTATGAATACAAAGTGCCTTTTCTACAACTGTTCGCGCCACAAAGACACAGTAATCTCCCCTAGAATTCCAAATGCCATTTTGGGGAAGAGCAGAAAAAGGATGCAAAACTGTGGAAAACAGCATCAATGAGGAAGGGACTAACTTAAACTGAAAACTGTTACAACTAGGTAATCTTTGAAAATTTAAAGTAGGTTTTTCTTTTGTTTTTGTTGTTTTGTTTTTAATAAAAGCAACCCCCTGACTACTCAGAAGAGTGAAGATGAGTGAGAAAGATCAGAATACTTAAAACACTGAGGTGGTTATCTGTTCACAATTCAATTCCCGGGCTCAGAATCATTCTTGAATGTTCCTGCTCCTTGAGAGCAGGAACATTATACTATACAACTTTTTTGCCCTAATACCTACCACAGTGCCAAGAGGAAAACAAGGCTGCATTTTTTTTTTTTTTTAACTAAGCTTAATTTGTAAATTAAATTGGCTGGCTTTACGAGGTTTCTATAGAGCGGTAGTTCTTGGACTGGTTTGTAGACCCCTGGATGGCCTTAAAGCTTTTTTTAAAAATATTTTATTTATTTATTTGACAGAGAGAGAGAGACCGAGAGCAGGAACACAAGCAGGGGGAGTGGCGGAGGGAGAAGCAGGCTTCCCCCGGAGCAGGGAGCCCGATGCGGGGCTCGATCCCAGGACCCTGGGATCATGACCTGAGCCGAAGGCAGACGCTTAATGACCAAGCCACCCAGGCACCCCTGGCCTTAAAGCTTTTATAAGGAATCCATAAGGACAAAAATATTTTTGTAATAATACGAAGACATTATTTGCTTTATTCGCCATGTTGAATTTTACATTGCATGGTAGGCAAAATTGTAGTCTTTATAGCAAGAATCAGGGCAGTGGCCCAAAACCGTATTGTCAGTTGTATTTCACCACACTCTCATTAAATAATAATTAAAAATAGAACTCGCACTCTTAAAAATAATAATAAAAGAAATCCAGGGTCACCTGTGTGGCATAGTCGGTTAAGTGTCCAACTCTTGGTTTCAGCTCCAATCGTGATCTCAGGGTCATGAGATCCAGCCCCACTTCAGGCTCCATGCTCAGGAGGGAGTCTGCTTAAGTTTCTCTCTTCCTCTCCTTCTGCCCTTCACCCCCACTCTCGCTCTCTAAAATAAATAAATAAATCTTCTAAAAGTAAAACATTAAAAAAAAGAATTCCAATTTTACTTAAGACTGTTCTTGATGCAGAAATAAAAATTAAATTAAATCTCAACTTTTGAATATACTTTTAAAAATATATTCTGTGTGACAAAAACATAAAGTATGCCAAAACACGTCTGCATAACAACAAAATGTTTTTGTATCAAGAAGAGGACTTACATAATTTTTGAAGTTGCAAGCTGAAAAAAGCACTCCCCCCCACCGAATACCATTTTTATTTGTAGATAACATGCTAATTAAGTAATTTACTAAATAAAAATTCCTACTAACATATCTGAATATAGTAGACTCTTGAATAAAAAGCAACGGGCTCCCTTTTTTGCTTATTCTAACTCATCTATCTCTTGTTTCTTCCTCTCAGAATCTCACTTTCATTCAGGTATAATGATCCTTTCCATGTAGCTCACATGGCTCAGGAGAAAATACCCCTATATCTTAGTTCTGTGATAATCCTGATTGTTTTAAAAGTCCTGTTCCCCCTTATCTGGAATTAATCAAAGAATAGGCAAGATTTGATTCAAGCTGGTAAAAACAGAGAGAAGCTAGGTAAAAGTTTCTAGAAAAATGATTCCTAACATTCAAAACAGAGTCATGAAAAACCCTTCTTCCTCTCATTCCATATCTTCATATGAAGAAGAAAGAATACAGCTTCATTAACCATTAGCAACCACCCAATCATCTAGGGTGCTTGTCAGTAAGGATACAGAAAGAACCTGGGTTTTTGATAAAGCTGTTGATATATCAGGCCAACCACCCCTGAGAACTTCTCTCCATCTGGAGCTCATATTTGAGCAAATGACTTTGCTTATCATTTAAACTAATCTGAGTCATATTTTCTGATCTCTGTAGTCAAAAGCATCCCGAATGCAATAAGATAGCTTTTTTATTCTCAAACTTCCCACTAAGTAGAATGCTATAGATTTTCGACCTTCATCTGTTGCTTTCTTGCCATAGGGAATGATTTGCAGGGCAACTGATGTTCATGTTCTTCCATTTGTCTAGAACACCCTCTGCACCCATTTGGCTGATTGATTCAGGCCCCAGGTAAAGTCTTTTAAAACTTTGGCTTTATAGTTTTCATAGCAATAAAAATTTATGATGCTGCACTAACAGATGTGCTGTTTACAATTGCTTGTGCTTTAACAAATACTTTCTTATCTTTTCAGCACTTTTGAGAATTTTGAGAATAATATTATACCAAACCACTGATGACTATCCAAGGATGTTACTATTTTTTTAAATGTATATTGTCTATGTTTCTATATAATGTTCACTGTGTGATCAGAATATTGTATCAATAGAATAAAATATAAACTAACTGCATAATTTCTTTTACACCAGATCCACACAAACTTCCCATGAATCAGAATGATTTTGATTTCAGGTTAGAGAATGTACAACTAAAAGGGGCTTAAAATCATTTGGGTTAATAAGTAGAAGAGGATAATGGCTGAGCATAGGGCAACCAACAATATCTATCCCTTTCCATCTCCTGTATGAAATATAATTTAACCCTGTTTCTTTTTTTAATTTTATTTTATTATGTTAATCACCATACATTATGTCATTAGTTTTTGATGTAGTGTTCCATGATTCATTGTTTGCGTATAACACCCAGTGCTCCATTCAATATGTGCCCTCTTTAATACCCATCACCAGGCTAACCCATCCCCCCACCCCCCTAACCCTGTTTCTTCTGAACAGCTCTACTCCCCCCAAACCTACCACTTACCTCTTGGGAAAATCACTGACTTCAGAAGACAAGCAGGTTGTTAGCACAAAGCAAAGGAGGGGAGAGGAGTTGTATGAAAATCAGTGTCTCGGGGCATGTGGGTGGCTCAGTGGGTTGGGCATCTGCCTTTGGCTCAGGTCATGATCCCGGCATCCCAACATCGAGCCCGGAGTTGGGCTCCCTGCTCATTGGATAGCCAGCTTCTGCCTCTGCCCCTCACCCTGGTCATGCTCTCTCTCTCTCTTTCAAATAAATAAAATCTTAAAAAAGAGAGAGAGAAAATCAGTGTCTCTACAAATCAGTCACCTGTGATAGAAAAGGTAACCTAATCCAGTGTAGTCAACATTTTGTGATTTAATAAATAATGCATATTTCTTTAAAAATGACGTATCACTTAAAATTTAGAAACTGCATAATCTCAAAATGAGAGCTCTAATGAAGAATAGTGAAGCTGTAATCTATATTGGTAATAGGTAGATAGATAGATACACTTTTTTTTTTTTTAATATCCTTCTGGATTAGCACTGATCCTCAGCCCAAAAGCTTAAATTAGCTATGAGACATTAGAAGAAATATCTGGACAAACTGATCACTGAAGAACAAGATTTAAAAGAAATACAAATCCCTTTGTCCAAGGTATTGTCATATCATTTCTTTCTAAATTCACTCCTAGTTCCTAATTAAAATAATCCAACTTTGGTAGTCTCTTCTACCAAAGACACTCTCTTTTAACCCATCATCTTGTCTTACTCTTATAAATTAATTAATTAATTAAGTCTCTTAATGCTTTTTGAGCATATATGGCATGTAAAGCATAGTGACAGGTGCTTTAGGAATCTATTGTTTAGAATCAGTCCATTTAATTACTTTCCCCATTACCTCATTCCCCAATTCTTCAGGTTCCTTCAGGTTTAAAACAGGTTCCTTCAGGTATTAAAAATCTTGCCTAGGGGCACCTGGGTGGCTCAGTTGGTTTAACATCTGCCTTCATCTTAGGTCATGATCTCAGGGTCCTGGGAATGAGCCCCCGCATTGGGGTCCCTGCTCAGCAGAGCGTCTGCTTCTTGCTTCTACCTCTCCATCTGCCCCTCCCGCCTCCCCTCCTGCTCTCTCAAATAAGTAAAAATAAATTAATTAAAAAAAAAATCTTGGCTAAAAACTTAGAGAAAAGGAGGACCTTTTCATCTTAATTTTTCCTGTTTCAGGTTTTTTGGGTGTTACTCTGAATCTGCTCTCAGTTCTAACAATAAGCATGTTCTTTGCTATATTTAGAAGAACATTTTTTTAAAAAATTAACTTTAATGTCGACATTACAATCAGAAACAGTCTCTTGTCATTTGCTCTGGGTGCTTTCTCTCTCATAACACTTGCCACAAGAAGAGTTAAATTGTGGCTTAATGTCTGTTTTTCCTGCTAGCCTGTAATGTCCTTGAGGGCACAGTGGGAACCTGCTATTCATTATCATATCTTTGGTACCAGGAACAGTTCTTTAAAAATTCTTAGAACCGAACTAGTTGTTGTTGTTGTTGTTTAAGATTTCATTTATTTATTTATGTGAGAGAGAGAGAGAACACACACGCGTGCGCACATGAGGCGGGGAGGGACAGAGAAGGAGAACCTCAAGCAGACTCTGCGCTCAGCATGGCTGCCATCTCATGACCTATGAGATCCTGTCCTGAGCCAAAACTAAGATTCAGTTGCTTAACCAACTGAGCCACCCAGGTGCTCCAGAACTGAACTAGTTTTTTTGAAGGAATAGTGAATGAATTTTAACCTTATTCAACATTAACTTCTCCATTCTCCACTAATCAGTGATTAATGTATATTAACGTCATAAATATTCATTAAACAGAGATTGAATGAGCATGTGCTACATGCCAGGCAATGGAAAGATAAAGCTTGTGATTTCAAGGAGCTCACAGTACAATGAAACTTATCTTATCACATTTAAAAACTTGATTCTGATTTTTAAAACAGGTAAACACTGGTGTCTAACATGACTGATCACTCATTCATATCACTCTCTGGATATTATTTTTCTTTTATTATTTTATATACAATTTGAACATAATGAAACTGATTTATTTTAAAATCAAAGCTATATAATACTATACTGTTAAAAAGTCATTCAGGGAATAGAGAAGCTGGAGGAAACGTTTGGAAGAGGAAAAAGTTATGCAAAATGCAAACCATTTGTGATGTCACATGTTCATGGAGCACAAGTTGGAGAATTGCAAGCACGAATGAATGAAAAATATACCTGAGCTATCAAAATAATAATCACAATCACATAGATAATATTTCTTTCTTTTTGTATTTTTTTAAAGATTTTGTTTATTTATTTGAGAGAGTGTGAGAGAGAGCATGAGAGGGGAGAGGGTCAGAAGGAGAAACAGACTCCCGCTAAGCAGGGAGCCTGATGTGGGACTCGATCCTGGGAGTCCGGGATCATGACCAGAGCCGAAGGCAGTTGCTTAACCAACTGAGCCACCCAGGCACCCTGGTAATATTTCTTTCTAATTAAATGGTGGAATCCATAAGCATTCTTAAATAATATTTTTAATTTTGAAAGGTAGTCTTTTCTATATTATTCTCCAGCTATCCTTCTGATGCCTCAAAATCTTATTCAAGTGCTAGCTTTCATAAGAAGTTTTCAGTGATTCTTCTATCTCAAAATAATTCTATCTACTACACAGAATTGTCAGAAAGGGTAGTAAGTAGAGAATAAAATCAAGAGATCATGGGAGTACAGATGTATAGATCATATGAGGATTTATTTACCAAATGTATGAAAAGCTATTAGTAATACTTCTATAATTAATAATTAAATATTTCCCTACTTGAGCATTCACAGTACATTCTGATGGTACTTCCTTAATGGTACTTCTTTAATGGTCCTTATCATTCTTTTCCTGTACCAGTGCTTTTCTTCTCTATTAGATCATAAGATTAAATCTTATTTATTGGGACCCCTGGGTGGCTCAGTTGGTTAAGCAGCTGCCTTCAGCTCAGGTCGTGATCCCTGGGTCTTGAGATTGAGCCCAGGGTCCTGGGATCGAGCCCTCTGTATCAGGCTCCCTGCTCAGCAGGGAGTCTGCTTCTCCTTCCCCCTCTCACATCCCCTCCCCCCATGCTCTCTCTCTCAAATAAATAAATAAAATCTTAAAAAATAATA
The DNA here is from genome assembly GCF_003265705.2 of Callorhinus ursinus. Taxonomy (NCBI): domain Eukaryota; kingdom Metazoa; phylum Chordata; class Mammalia; order Carnivora; family Otariidae; genus Callorhinus; species Callorhinus ursinus. Next base: position 44,709,786 of record NW_027397071.1, on the reverse strand, counting down.
AACCTTATTTATTATTTTGCACTTTACAATATTACATGGAACAAGTGGCTGCTCATAAAAATATGAGAATAAATTTAAATCACTGAATTGACTTTTGTTAGTATTTTTATCATACTCATCAGATGGCCACAAACCTGGCTCCACCTTCACATGAGCCAAAGCAGGATTTGGTGAAATTTGACAAATTGTATTTAGTCATAGTCTGAATGCCTGATGGACTCTCTGCAGATACAGTTTTCCAAATTTGGTTTGGGACCATTAATGTTCCATAAAAGTTCCCCAGATGGTATATACGCATCCAGTAAGTCAACATGTACAATGCAATGACATCCATGTGCTAAGGCTTATGGGGATAGGATGATAAATCTGATAAACATTGCCTGCATAACACTTATACCCTAGTGGGAAAAGCATCATTATTTGTAGTTATAATGCTTCCTGTGACAAAGTGATTATTTTTGATCCTAAACTGAATTAACATTGAAATATGTAAGTTAATGGTAAATGATAACTATCATTTATGAAGCCCTATGTATCAAGTAGTTGTTAAGCACTTTTTAGGTATTATTTTATTTAATATTCATACAGCATAGATAATTAGATACAATTTCTATTTTGCTGAAGAAGACACTGAGGCACTGACAGGTTTTTTTAAAATGCAGAACCAGGGTCAGAATCGAGATCTGCCTCACTGTCTGGTTCTTAACCTCATAACCAGTGTATTTCCAACTGGTAACCTCTTTAGTGTATTGTCCGGAATTTCTTATTTATTAATTAATTTTAATAATTATTAATAATTAATTAATTAATTTTATATGGCAGGGGGAAGTTTGGGATTTGTCTTATTTCAGTTTAATAATGTCTAAGACTATAACTGTCCTTACAACATCAAAATACCAAGATAATTGAAAATGAGAATGTAAATGATCACAGTTCAAGAGAGCAAAAAAGAGTATAAGATCATAAAGCTATAACCTATATGACCTAGGACAATGCAAAGATAGTCCAAGACTATTAAGTTTTGGTGAGGATAATACCTAATACCTTAGGTAATACTTTAGTGAGGATAATACCTAATAAACTTAGCTGTTATTTCAAGGCTCTTTTCATTTTCCTTTATAAACATTTTGTGGTTGCTTGGATCAGTTATAAGAATGTAATTTAAGGAGAGCCTGGGTGGCTCAGTCATTGGGCGTCTGCCTTCAGCTCAGGTCACGGTCCCAGGGACCTGGGATCGAGCCCCACATCGGGCTCCCTGCTCAGAGGGAAACCTTCTCCCTCTCCTGCTCCCCCTGCTTGTGTTCCCTCCCTCACTGTGTCTCTCTCTGTCAAATAAATAAATAAAATCTTAAAAAAAAAATGTAATTTAAGAGACCATGTCTTAAGTTGATAACATATCTTTCTGAGAACTCCGAAGGAAAAACAAAAACAGTAACAACTCAGTTTGCTTCTCTGTCCCATGATGTAGACAAGGAACTGCCAAAAACTTTAAAGGAAATGCTTTGATGTCAGAGTTTAAGAGGCTAATAATGATTTCTGTGATAGACACTTGTCCCATGTACAACAATCATAATTAGTCTCTGATGCCTAGGCTATGAACAGGGCTGGAACATATTTTCATATTCTCTAGAATATAAATTCTGTTATGCATATTTTCTACAGGTGTACACAAGCATGCTCTCCTAAGGAGCTTTAAGATCTCCTGAACTTTGTAAGGTATATAAGAAACTGCTGCTTGGGTTACTATTTAGCAATGGGAGATTTTCAACATAAATTGGTAAGGACTCAGGGCGCCTGGGTGACTCAGTCGGTTAAGTGTCTGCCTTCAGCTCAGGTCATGATCTCAGGGTCCTAGGATCAAGTCCCACATCGGGCTTCTTGCTCATTGGGGAGTCTGCTTCTCCCTCTCCCTGCTTGTGCTTTCTCTCTCTCTCTCTCTCAAATAAATAAGTAAAATCTTTAAAAAAAATTATAAGTTGGCAAGGGCCTAGAAATCTTCCTTTCTGTTTGAAAAATTTCCTGACTACCCTTGTTATGAACTCAAAATACTTCCTGTTGATATATTCTTTCAGAAGTGGTTGTGTTCCTTCATAAATTATCACTTTACATGTTCATGGGTAAGCTGATCATCCTCATAGGCTGATTTTGTCTCCTCCTTCCAGAGGCTGATTTTGTCTCCTCCCTCCAGAAGTTGGTATGTGGTCACTGGTCCCTTCATTGTTTGCTATGAGGAATCTAAACAATCAGCCTCTCCTCAGTTCAGCTTCTTTGGTGAAGATTTGATGGAGTCATGTACCTGAATCATATTTTGGCATTTGACTCCCATAATCTCATCATCTGATTTTCTTCCCCAAACTATCTCATTCCCCAGTATCTCTTCCATAATTCTATTCCAAATTGTGGCTGATATCCTAGCCTCTACCTTCTTCATTGATTTCCTGTTTATATCAGTTGTCAGCACTGCCAACGCCTGCTTTACTTCACAGAATACTGTATCTCATATGAGCTTCTACCCTCAGCTCTTATACCCACGCCCATTCCAGGTCTCAGAAAAATAACAATAATAATAAACTTATTTAGCTATTATGAATCATCACATAATTTACTGTACATTCAGGATGAAGTAGAATTTGAAAACAGTCCTCAAAGGTTTAATTTTGTAGTCATTTTTATGAAAATCAACTAACAGAATAGAATTTCAAAAAGTAGGCATATTAGAGGGCATAGAAAAAGCAATGGTGAAGTATAAAAATGAATTTTTTTTGTTAAGTAATTTTGGTACAGATTACAGTTACAAAGATATTTAAACACACATTGTGGGTAATATAAGCTGGCAAGTTCAATTTTAAATTAAGGAGTTTTTAATGTAATAACTCTGCTACCTATATAAGATGTTGAGTTATTTCCAGGGAAGTAAAATAATCTCTTTAAATTCAATGTTAGCAAAAGCATAGAAATCTTAAATTGTCCAGGTATGTACTTTAGAGAAACAGAAATATTAACTTGACATATTTAAAGATACACAATAGAGAAAGTTTAAATAACAATGGTAAAATCTTCTGGTCATTTTAGATATGGATTTAACATTATAACACCTTGTTAGACTTCAAGACGATAGTGCCTGCATACCGATCCAATATCTATTTGTATAATGAAAGTAAACAAAACAAAACATATCTTCACTGGTTTAATACATAAATGAATTACATTCATAATGATTTTCATATTATCTATTTATTCTCAACCTTCCCAGATTCTTACTTATTTTTTAAATACCCTATATTACATAAAGAAACTGTATAGAAACAAATATTATTCTTTTTTATTTGAAATAATCAAGTTTAAGACAAAATGACTGACAGTGAACTGTATCTAATTTTCTTTTCCTATGCAGGAAAAAATACACTCTGTAGCCCATGCTCAGAGATACTGGTCTATGGCATTTTCAGACAATGAAACTAGGGAAATGCTACTGGGTTTGAAGATTACACAATGTGAACTGTCAGTGTCTGGCAAGAAAAATAAAGTTATCAAAAACCCTTTGGCTATATCTATGTAATGTCCAAATTCCCGTCCAAACACTAAAACATTCCTTTCAGTCAACTAGGTGAAGGTTGGTTTATTGATGTGGTTTAAATCCAGGAGGATATCAGACATTCTCAGATACGTGACCTTTCTCTTGGTAGAGAAATGAGAAGGAGCTGGGGGTTGGGATTGTGGGGATATGTAATAAATTGAGAGAACTTCAACACCTTTTTATTTTACCACTAAAATCTCATGGGATTTAACTAAAAACTGATTTTCTGTAGGGAAGGCTTTGATTTCTATTCTGTTACCTCATTTTTGGTTATTTTCTTGCCACAGGTAGAAAATATGATGAAACAAGACCATCTTATCTATTTACAAGTAATAAGGTAAGCCCTCTGCATTTCAAATTTCATAAAAAGACATGCTTAACCTCAACTTAATAATTATTACAGATATACAAGCAAAGTAATGAAACATGCTTTTCTATTAGATTGAGAAAGTTTAAAAGATGACTAGTACCCAAGGTCAGTAGTTGTGTGGAAAAACAAGAATTTTGATACACCATTTATGACAACATGAATTAGCTCAACATTTTGGGGAGGGATTTTGGTACTGTCTATCAATTTTTTCACATTATAGTTTTCAGTAACAGTATAATAATCATGACATAATTATATTTCTATATTATCATATTATATTTATATTATTATATAAAATGTTTAGTGAATTCGCTGCTATATCTTTATCAAAGAGTCCATCTATTCCAAAAGGAAGTAAATTTGCTTGTTTTTTTTCTTATGTCTCATATTTAAATTTTTAATTGGTAGATAAACACCATTCATAATTCAAGTTGTCTGTGTTACTGCTATCAGGAGAGTTGATTTTAGTCAAATAATAACCATGAATGCTATCTCATAGTGGATCCTATCATTATCATCATAATAATTAGTAATATTATTATTAATAATAATATGAATTAATAATTCATTTAGATGAATATATTCATTATCTAACTGATGGAGATAACTGATATTGAGATTTTTGCCTACACTGACCCTGAAAATATGTTAGGGACATCAAAAAATAATAACCAAATGTGTTTTTATTTGTTTTACTTAAAAGCTACCAGTCAGTAAAGTCACCACACTGTCATTTGTAATATTATGGTGGCAAGGCTCATTCCCACTGCCACCACTTATAATAATAGCATGCTCCACAAAGAGAAAATACATAAATGCTATTTCAGCTAACTTCAACATTTTGACAATGAAAAATATCACCTCAAAAATTGTGATGTAAACAGATAAATTAGTTCCACTTCCAAACTATGGCAGCCTAAATATAATGAAAATACTTCTAGAAAAAAAATATCTAGAAATGCTGGATAAAAATAACAAACAGCTTTCATTTATTATTTTATGGGCAGTGAAATTCCAAAAAGAAGATTCTTGGAGGCCAAAAAATTAAGAGAAAACAAAAATCACAGTGATAATTAGCATTAAATTAAAAACGGGGGAGCTGCCTGCCTGGCTCAGTCGATAGAGCATTGACTCTTGATTTGTGGTTGTGAGTTCAAACCCAGTGTTGGATGCAGAGATTACTTCAAAAACAAAACAAAACAAAAGCATTAAATATATAATTCCTTTGAAGGCATTATGACACTGAGTATTCTAGAATGCTCCTATTAAGGGGCAGCTGAATAGAAAATTAGACCTTTCACTCCCAACCCAAGAAAGATGCGAGTTAACTGAGACCTCTACTTAAAGGTGGGAAACGTGAAGGCTTACATTTTCACTAAAAGACTAATTTAAAAATATCTACCCCTGGTAAATACCCTGGTACAGAAATTACAAGGTACATTATCTGCTTCATCCTTGGCTATGAGTGGAGAAGAAAGTTTTTCTCTGAGAATTTATAATCACAGCCATGTCTTTTTTATCACTTGGGTGTCCTGGGAAACCCACAGCTAAAATTTGAAGTTATTTGGGTAACTCACTCTCCAGGGCACCCAAAAAACACCAAATACAGATCCTTCTTGAAGGAAAGCATCCCCAACCCTGGGTTCACATTATTTCCACACATAACATCCAACTGAAAATGAGTTCAGAATCCAATGTAATATACCACCATTAGCAAAGGTCAGGAGAAAATAAGTCAGCACTCCAAATTAAACGTCTTGAACTTCAGATATTAAAATTATTAGACACAGCATGTAATATAAAAGGGGGAATCAAAAGCATTGGTGAGAAACATGACATTTTCAGAAAATTTTGATACAAAAAAATAGAATTTGAAATGTAAATATAGCTAATGAGATTAAAAACACAATAGTGGGTTAAACGTTACATTAGATAATTGGAGAATTAGTCAACTGGAAGATAAAGCACACAAGTTTACATAAAATGTAGCACAGAGACACAAAAGGAGAAAAATGTTAAAAAGTGGTTAAGAGACATGGAAGGTAAAATAAGGAGACAATATAGGGACTAGGGGAGACATAATATATAAAGAGATAAAAGCTTATTTTTCCCCAAAATGAATTTTTAATTCGTACCAGCATAAAAAGAAATAGATAAAGGAAATATAATCAGATAAAAATTCGGAAATAAAAGGAAGGAAATCATTCCTAAAAACATCAGTACTCACAGACAGGAAATATCTAACAATAGCAAGAATGAAAGAAATGATTGGCTACAAAGAAATAGCAATTAGACTGAGGGCAAATATTTCAACAGCAAAAAGGAACACCAAAAAACCCATGGAACAATATCTTCAAAATACTGAGAAATAACAACATCAACTTTGAATTGTATCCTAGCTAAATTATTATCGAAGAGTAAGGTATAAAAAGATTTTCATCTAACATAAAATATTGGAATTTGAGTTTTTCATAGTTATAGATTATATCAGGTGAAAACTGTTAGAAAAATTCACTGAAATAAAATGTTATCCTGAATCTCAATAAATCTCTACTTGTTTCATGTTCAACAAACACTATTCTTTTGTGATGATAAAGTAGAGATGTTTTAAAGAAACAAAATTAGGGGCCCCTGGGTGGCTTAGTCAGTTATGCATCTGCCTTCGGCTCAGATCATCATCCCAGGGACTGTGACTGAGGCTGGCATAGGCTTTGGGCTCCCTGCTCAGCGGGGAGCCTGCTTCTCCCTCTCTCTCTGCTGCTCCCCTGCCTGTGCTTTCTCACTCTCTCTGTCAAAATAAATTTTAAAAATGTTAAAAAAGGAAGAAAATCAGATAATAGGAAGCTATTCTTATTAAACAATAGTATCAAGTCTCTATCTTGAATTTTGATTAAATTCCATGCTAAATATCACCATTCTTTTTATTTTTAAGATTTTATTTATTTTTGAGAGAGAGAAAGTACAAGCAGGGGGAGGGGCAGAGGGAGAAGCAGACTCCCCACTGAGCGGGGAGCCCGATGCATGACTCCATTCCAGGGACCTGGCATCATGACCTGAGCTGAAGGCAGACGCTTAACCGACTGAGCCACCCAGGCACCCCAAATATCACCATTCTAAGCATACTATATTCCAGTATGATTTATATACCAAAAGGCATTTCTTTGGCCTTGAAGTAAGCAAAATAGTGAAACCTAACCAAAAAGTCCTGGGCTCCTGACTACATAAGATGTGTAAACCATTCCATGCTGCTTTTACTAAAATTAGTAATTTAATAAACTCATCAAATTGTTTGGCATCATCATTTGACTATTCTCTCAGGCAAATAGATTGACAAGATTGTGCAGACTGAAAAAGGGAAAAAACTTGTAAAACAAAAGCATCAAAGTTATCACAGCTTGGTATATCTTGCCATAATTAAATTAGGATTTAATTCTATTTATATTTACCTTCATCATTTCCATCTATATTTAAGGGTTATCTTAAACAAAAATGTACTCATAATATTTTTCTGACTATGTCTATTCTTTCATCATTGAATGGAAAGATATTCTTTCCTAGGAATTATTTTTCTGGACCAAAGCAAATTCATGATACTATAATTGAAGTCCAAGACTTGTGTTATATAAGAAAACAATTATAGATTGGCCAATATGACTTTATAATATCAACCATAACAGGGCACTATTCTAGCAGTTATTTGAAAAAGTAAAATTTGGAAGACTTTAATGGTAGCTAATTTTTCAGTTATCCATCTGAAGCTAGGACAAAGAACAAAGCAGAAAAAAAGCAATAAATATTATTTTGCCCTAACTTCTAGGAAAGACAATTGGTGTTTCTATACTGACTGATTTAGCATAGAAAAAAAATTAATATTAACAATGAATAGATTGTTAGATTAAAGGATTATGTTATCTAAGGGAAGTTGAGTGTTGTATACGCTCTGGATTGTGGGTGCATGTAATCTTCTGAACTCTGGTTAGTTATGCAGTTTGGATTCATATATTTGCAAGTCACTGGAAGGTCTTTGGTAGTTTATAGTTGTATTAAAAAAAAAAAAAAAACTTTGCAGGGAGCCTGGGTGGCTCGGAGTTGGTTAAGCATCTGCCTTGGGCTTAGGTCATGATCCCAGGGTCCTGGGATCCAGCACCCATAGGGTTCCCTGCTTAGCAGGGAGCCTGCTTCTCCCTCTCCCTCTGCTGCTCCCCCTGCTTGTATTCTCTCTCTCTGTCAAATAAATAAATAAATAAAATCTTCTAAAAAATAAAAAAAAAACTTTGCTAGAAAAAAAATCAATTTCCTACCTTTTTTTAATTCTTATCTCTTCAAATTAATAATAATGTAGTATATTAAAATTGAAGAACATAGGATCTGCAATTTTAGAATCAGAAAGACCTTTAGGATACTTTAACAACACATATTAATGTTAGAATGAAAAATGTATTTTAAATTTTGTATATAAATATGAACCTACTCAGAGATAGCAAAGATGTTCTCAGGAAATTTTACACTATAATGTGTTAGTGAACTCATATGCATTGCTTTTTAAAAAAGATATTTCATTCTTAGCTGGTCTTTTTACTCATATTTTATCTAAGATAACCTTCCTGTTAGAGTACTGGCATGATAAATTTAGTCTGAACTGCTTGTGAGAGAGAATTGCCAATTTGATATAGCACTAGACAGAGCAAGGTCTTGTGCTTTCACAATCTGTTTTCAAGAGATCTGTGGTGTGAAAAAAATTAAAGAAGCTATCATGGATCTACACCATGCTTACAAATCAATCGCCCAAAAAGAAGGGATGAAGAAAACTCAAAGACATTTTGAAGAAGAACAAAATGAAATGCCATGTTCTTCCTACATATCAGTATTGAAGCAATTTAGAACAGTTTTCAATTGAGACAGTATAGCAAGACAGATGGAACCAAATGCACAGGCCAAAAATTGACCAATGAGCTGGTATATGATAGAGGAGGCATTAGTTTATTATGAGGAAAGAAATGGAAACAAACAAAAATTTATCCCTTACCTCACACCATATGCAGAATTTCAGAATCTTTGACATCTGAAAGGTAAAAAATTAACGTTATAAAGCTTTTAGAATACAATACAGGAAAATATATTTTTAATGTTGGGATAGCAAAGGTTTTTTTAAAACTAAATGCAACGCACATATCATAAAGGAAAGTATTGATAAAGTTGATTATATTAAATTAAAACTTCTTTTCATAAAAACACTTTATTAACAGTGAAAACTAAAGAGAAAAATAACTGACAAAAGATTAGAATACAAGACACACACACCAAGAAAACCCAAATTGAAAAACGAGTGAGGGGCGCCTGGGTGGCTCAGTCATTAAGCGTCTGCCTTCAGCTCAGGTCATGATCCCAGGGTCCTGGGATCAAGCCCCGCATTGGGCTCCCCGCTCTGTGGGAAGCCTATTTCTCCTTCTCCCACTCCCCCTGCTTGTGTTCTCTCTCACTGTGTCTCTCTCTGTCAAATAAATAAATAAAATCTTTAAGAAAAAAAAAGAAAAATGAATGAAATATATAAGCCAAGAAATTCATATTGGAAATGTGGATTATTAATAAACCTATGAAAAGATACTCAATCTCATAAGTAACCAGGACATTATGGACTTAAACCATAATGAAATACCATTTCATATTCCTAAGACTGGACAATATGAAAATGTCTGATAATACCAAGAACTGCCAGGATGTGGTTCGAGGGAAACTCTCATAAATGATAATAGAAATGTAAACTGAAAAGAATTTAATATTGAATATACCCTACAACCCAAGAAATCTACTCCCAGGTGATATATCAACTAGAAAAACTCTTATACATAAAGAGATATAAACAAACATGTTCACAACAGCCTTATTATAAAAGCAAAACTTGTCATCAGGATGTGAATATGATAAATTCATACAATCAATTATCATGCAGCAGTAAAAATGAGTGAACCAGAATGACACACAAGAAGATCAATTATTCTTAGATACATAATGTATTTTTAAAATTCAAAAGCAAGTTGCAAAAGAATACATATTGCTTTATATCATTTGTGTAAGGGTTAAATTTCCAGAGCAATGCAAAGATACTGTTGGCAGTAAAATACATGAAATTAATTAATTAAATTAATAATATATTAATTAATTAATACAAAATTTAGGAATGAGGTTACCTCTGTGGGATGAGGGGAGCAGAAATAGAGGAGTGGGAGAGGAAACGTCAGTCTTTCCCTTCTTAAGGTGTGTGGTGAGTACATTAGTGTTCACTGTATTTTGTATATCTTAAATATGCAAATTAAGGTTTAAAAATTAAAAAAATATTATCCAGATAAATTAAAAACCACAATAAAGAAGCCTTCTCTTTAGCTAGAACAGGTTGTTAATCTGAGAAATTAGTTTCACTGTAAAGGCCAACTAACAACTTAATTTGAGAAAGAATCTTAATGATTCCTACTTCCTATTCAGAGCTTTTCCCCAGCTTTTCAAAAGCTCACCACAGCAATGCAGCACTCCATAGGGAGTACCCCACTGATAAAGGTCCTGTCCTACCAAACTCTACCAGCTCTGAGCTTTGCAGATCTGTATTTCCATACATCAAATTTTAACAATGTTTTTCTATTTTCTCAAGGACCAGTATCTCACCAAGATATTAACAGTTGGTAAAGCTAAAAGTGCTGTGCTTTCCATAAGTAGTTTTACTTTAATCAGGAATTGCCAGAGAGGAAATATTTTAAGACAGGGTGACAAATCAGGCCTCCAAAGAGAAATATTAGGAAGATAGTTGGCACCTGATCGTTTAATATCACCACATGTCTTTTATTTTCAAGTAATTTAGTCTTGGGAATAGATTATCATTTCAAAAATTGTAGTAGTGTCAGTCAAAGGGAGTAATGAACAATTTACAAAATTTTATAGGGGGTAATGTCTAGCCATTCATAGATGTAATCTGAACAGCTGATCTGTTAAAACTTCCTTGATCTAACTTTTGAAGTTGTTGCTATTCTTGGTGTTAGACCTCTGCTTGAATGATAGCCTGAGGATATTTATTCCTCTTTCTCCAATTTTCAGACAGTCATCTGCATTTCCAGAGGTCTGATGACAGGGCAACTTGGAGTTTAAAGACAGCATCTGCATTTGCATTTCAATAGTTCCATAATTCTATGAAAGCATTGAAATCTCTTCAGTATGCCTTATTGTTTAAATAGTAAAGGTAGCCACATTTTGTACAAGATTCATAAATCTTAGGAAAAAAAATTGGGGCCATTGAATCCAAAGCCTGTTCTACAGAAAATACTCATCTTCCTTCTTTTCCTCTTTTTTTAATGCTGAAATCATGTTTATTAAAAACCATAGGCACTACATCACATGTGTACATATTTTAAATCTTTCATCCATTTGGGTTTTTATGGCCTGAAATCAAGGTTCTAGGATAAAATAAAGGGAAAAGGAGGACATATAGTTTGAAATATGTTATAAGGACATCATCAATTTTTAATTTGGAGTTGCAAAAAATATCTCTTCCCATTAGAAAGGAACAAGGTTGTTGTGAGTTAGGAAAACAGTTCCATTTAACATCTGGAAGGTAACTTCATTGGTAGGTATGTTGCCTGTTTGTAAGGATCTGCAGTTACTTATAATCAATTATGATTTTAAGTAGAAGACTTTTTGTCAAATGTTTTGGTATGAGGAAATGAATCCTGGAGTTAACATAAGAAATTCTGAGTTCAAATACAAGGCAGCTGGGTACCTTTCTGTGTTGAGCCTTTGTGTCCTTCCTATAAGTGTAGATAACATTATCCACCAGGTAGTTTTAGAAAAGTGAAAGTTCTGTGTAAACTATATCTAAAAGAACTGGAAGTTTATAAAAGATTGCTACAATTGTGTAATTGTTGTGTGAGGTTAGTTTTTATATTTTCAATCAGTACCTAAAGTTTTCATCTCACTGTATCCAGCTGAGACACTGAGATGTGGTAATGTGTTTGCAAGGACAAAACTATGGGTGAAAAAAAATAGAGCTCCACAGAGGTCAATTCAAAAATCTATCACTTTAACAATTTTTTTTTTTAATCTCCTTGCCATTTCAGAACAGTTTTTTTCTGTGGTGTTTTATAATACATTGTAAAAGTGATCTGACTTTTAAAAAATATATTCTCCCTTCCACATGCAAATAATATGAAATACTGGGAAGTTGTCCTTAAAAGTCAGCAGTGTAAGATTGATGAATCACAGACCTGTACCTCTGAAACAAATAATATATTATATGTAAAAAAAAAAAAAGAAGATAGTAGGAAGGGAAAAATGAAGGGGGGGAAAATCAGAGGGGGAGATGAACCATGAGAGACTATGGACTCTGAGAAACAAACTGAGGGTTCTAGAGGGGAGGGGGTGGGGGGATGGGTTAGCCTGGTGATGGGTATTAAAGAGGGCACCTATTGAATGGAGCACTGGGTGTTATACACAAACAATGAATCATGGAACACTACATCAAAAACTAATGATGTAATGTATGGTGATTAACATAACAAAATAAAGTAAAATTAAAAAAAAAAAGTCAGCCCACCCTCATGGCCCAGGTAATGTGTGAAATAATCCTCATTCTTGGTGCTCTGCAGATTAGATCTGCAATCTGCAAAGTCTCTTCCTAGATAATCCCTAGCAGCCAGAAAGGTTTTTGACCTTGAAGATTTTAGTATTGCAAATCTAAGAATATAAGCAAGTGCATTTTCTTTTTAGCAAACTGTGAGCTTACATCCACCCCAGAGTGGCAATTGAATGTCATGCAGTCTGACTGTATTAGGAAAGGGAGATTCTTTCTCTTCCGTATTGAGGAAACAAACAAACAAACAAACAAACAAATCCTATAGCCTATATTTCACAAAAGAATGATTCCAGCATAATAAATCCAGTTTCAAAGAAAGAATTCATCAGACGGGTGTAGAGAATAAAAGAGAAATCTAAATGTAGTACTAGCTTCATCAATATGTTTCTTAACATTGCTGCTTATAAGAGTTTAAAGAGAAGTGTGTGAGAATAAAGTGTCTTTGTGTGCCTTTATGTAAAGGAGCATACGAGTGTGTGTGAGCGAGAGTGTGTTCACAGCAGGAGGAGTAGCGGTGAAACCATGAAGGGTAGTTGGGAAACCCCTTCTGTTTTTGCGCACTCTCAGGCTAGCAACCCCGGCCCCAGGAGGAGAAGGGAATGTCAGCGCAGGCACAAAGGTCGCTGCCTTGACTGATACGAAGTGACCGACCCGCAAGCAGAGACTTTTCTCCTTGGCAGCCAACAACCTGCAGCAGGCAAGGCGGGCGGGGGAGGAAACCCCGAGGAGGCGCTCCTGGCCGCCTCTTTGCTGAGATAGCAGGAGCAGCAGCCTGCGGAGCCACGAGCGCAGCGTCACTGAGCTGGTGCGGGTGCAGGAGCGCTCAGGGAGGCGCAGAGGCCCGGAGCCGCTACAGCCGCGGAGTCGCCCGCGCTGCAGGACGCCGCGCCACTCCAGCGCCACGGGCCGGTCCGGCAGCAGGAGGAGCCGGTGGCGGAGCGCTGCCAGGCAAGGTGCCTCGAGCATCTGCCTCGAGCACCGCGGGCGACGACAGGAACCCAGAGAGCTCGGCCTTTTGTCCCGTTCTCTAAAAGCAGCTTGTGACCAAGCCCGGAGAAGGCGAACGTTTCAGTTCTCCGCCGGACTGGGATTTTTCTTCTCACAATTTGGGGGAGCCTGAGTAGAGGTCAGAGGGGCGGGAGAGGATCCCAAAAAGGGCGGCGGGCTGTGAAAATGGGCACCCCCTCTTATCACTGGCAAATCTCCTTGACATTTTTCACACTTTGAAGCAGCTGCAGCTGGTGTCGTCGGAAAAGGGGGTGGGAAAAAAGAGAGGGGGCGGGGAGAGCGGGGAGACACAGCCAAGAGCCACGAGCAGCGCCTCCTCTCCTGCCAAGCCTGGCACCTGTGCGCCGAGCCACTGCACCGAGGAGCACCCCACTCCGGACGAACCCCGGGCTTGAAACCACGGACGCCCAGGCCCCGGGCAGCGGGTTCTCGCCGAAGGGACCTCGCAGCCGCCTACACAGATCGCCGCGGTCGCCTGCAGACCCGGGAGCGCTTGGCTCCTCAGAGCCGCGGCTGCGCCGGGTCCCGGGGGATTCTCGCCCAGCAGCAGGCAGGGTGTGTTAGAGTTGGGTGCACGATTCGCCTTTTCTGCTCGTCTCTTCTCCGCCGGGGATTTATTGTCTGTGGAGCCTTCTGGGGGTGGGGAGGGAGCTGCGCCTCCGCCACCGCCGCCGCCGCCGCCGCCGCCGCCGCTGCTGCTGCGGTCGCTAGCGCGGCGCGCAGGGCAGGCGGAGGCAGGGGAGTGAATGCGCTCCTGCCTTCGCGGGCAGCGCTTTGGGCTTCCCCTCCGCCGCTTCCCGCCGGAACCTCTCCAGCGGTCCACCTGAAGGGCACCGGCATCATGGTCTAACGCAGCACCTGCCCGGAATCCCCTTTCTCCTCGTCTTCTTCCTCCTACTCCACCCCTCCTCTCTTCCTGCGAGGACCCTCGTGCCCACTCCACTGCGGACCCCCGAACACTTTAAGGAATAAGCGTTGGCAGCTGCACGATTCACTCTCTCCGAAACCTCATGGGCAATTTCTCCCGGCGATGTGAGTAGCACACTCTTGTTTCGTGGCCAGTGTGTGTGTGTGGGGGGGGTACTGCGGGGACCTCGCCGTTTGTGGCCTCGGTGACAGTGAGCGCCCGAGGTGTGGGACACAAGCGCCCGCGGGGGGGCGGGGGTGGGAGCGCACGAGCCTTCAGCGCTCTCAGGGGAGCTGCTCGCGAGGGGGCCCGCGGAGGCGGCGGGGATGTGGTAGGTTGCGGGGCATCTGGCAATGGGTGCTAGCTGTGTGGGTGCATGAGAGCACCGAGTGGCCTGGGCTGGCGGGAGACCCTAAAGGGTTACATACTGCGAAAAGGAAAGGTAAAGAGCGGGTGTTGGGCGCTGGTGCTGGGACCATTGGTCTAGCTGAGGTAGTCTTAGCTCCTCTTTATTATCTTGGGTATCTTCAGTAAGCTTTTTCTCGGAGGTGTCTGGAGGACGAGGCACCCATTTGATCGTCTCTCTCTCTCTCACAGACAGACACACACACACACACACTTGTGGCAGGTTGCATTTGTCCCTTTATCTTGGAAGGTGTAGTATTACTGTTTGATATTCATTTGTTTGGAGAACGCAATTAGAAGATCTTTATGCCTTTAGGATTGAAGGGAAAGGGTGGGGTTTGAGGGGATGGAGGGGAAGAGGAGTATGACAGATTGGAGGACAGAAAGAAGTGGGGGAGCAATGGAGTGAAAGCTTTTCCAGAGAGTCAGGGAGAACGATTCCTCTCTCCCCCTAAGCTAGACAACTCCTGCCCACATATCTCCTTTGTGTTGCAAGGCGAAGCTGGTGAACCCGCACTATTCCCAGTCTCAGAGCTGGGCCCCCTTCAGCCTCTTGCATCCTCCTCTTAGAGTCATTAAGGATGCAGGACTAGTTTCGGATCCTACGTTGAAAGAGGGAGGGAAGCACATTAACATTACGGTAATCATGGCATCCTGGCTCACGGACAATTAGGTTGGTTCCCGAAGGTCTCTAGTCTTACTGTTTGCAGAGTCAAGAATGCGGGTGAGGGGACAGGGGCTGAACAAAATGCCTTTAAAAATAGTGTGACTTCATAACGGCGATGGCCGCAAAACTGCTTCATTATACTACTTCTTGGCCATCGGGGCTGAATAAAGGACCCGCCTCCGCCCTCTCCCTCACTGTCTCCTCCCCACCAAGTCACAAAGCGAGCGGGCTGGGCGAGAGGGCGCAGCGCCAGGTGGAAAAGGGAAGGGGTCACTTTCACAACTCCCGGGAATCAGCTTCAGAATGAAACCATCTGCGACTCCCACGTTCCTTTCGAAGTTCTCCCTCAAAAAGGATTGGAAATGATGCGGGGGGTGGGGGAGGGTCAGTGAGACAGAAAGGTCCTCCACCTGCTCTTTTTGATTACTTTCCCACCACACTTTCAACACATTGAATTTACCTGCAGTGGTAACTGGGTCAGCACGTAAATGTGTGTACCTGTATAAGATGAAATGTGGCTCTCTTGATAGATGAAAAACAATTCGTATGTGATCATATTTTAACCTTGGCAAAATTTCTAAGCACAATAGAGATTTTTATAGCGTGGGCGAGAAGAGTGCATTCCAGCGAAAGCAGGACACGTGATCTCTCCGACGGGAGAGATACAGTATTAGGAACTAGATTTTCTTTGTTCCAAGCTGAGCCTATGAGATGCTCAGCATCCGGTTGCTTAAGTCCTCCAATTAGAGGGAAAAATAATAAAGTTGACCAGGGGCGAGAAGAGAAGGTAGAAAAGCACAGGTAGATAGATACCTGTGAAGGGCTTGAACGTTCTCCTCTGCCGCCCACTTCTCAGTTTTTACCGCCCACTTCCCGCCCCACCCCTCGCCCGAGCTAATTCCCTATTTAAAAGTGAGGCATTCCTTCCGGGAGACGTGGCAGAAAAGTTCTTCAGCCCCTGCACACGTGGGTTCTCCAGCGCCTCAGAACCTGCTGCTATTCGTAACAGATTCGGCCACCTCCCCAGTCCGTGTCACGCCTCCATCCAGGCGTCGTTGAGCTGACTTCACCGACTCCGAGAGAACCACCCCAAGATCTTTTTGCAAAAGACAGTTGAGGAGGGTCAGATCCCTGTTTCCTGAAAATCATTAATCGCACCGGGGCAAGAATGAGAAAGTAAGGATGTTGGAATGCTTTTATTTTCCCTTAAAAATAAGAGTCCTAGGGCTAAAGTATATTGAAATGGGTGGTTAGCAATATTTGCATTTGGACTCCCCGGGAGGTATCTCAGGGCCTGTGGAATATCCGCGAAGTGTGATTATTAATTTAATGGAAGTAGAACTTGTTCTAGACCCACCATTTAAATAGATTTACCTGATCTGGAGATTTATTTCATTTTTCACTCCGTGTTTTATAAGCCATCTTCATGGGATGAAGTTTTGAAAATGTGGGCTATTTCTGTACTCTACTGCATTGCATCATATAATATGTGGTGGTAGGGAAAGCAGAGTCAATTTCCATGACATATTATGAAGTGAGAGTTCTTTATACATTTTTTTTTTATACTTCACTGTCCAAGAAAAGATGTGTACTTACCATGGCAACCCTTCCATTCTCCATCACGTGTGCCTGCACATATGCAGCTTCAGAATTAGAAACAACTTCTTAAAGAAATAAACCTGGTCCAGTTACAGTAGCCATGTTTTATTCAGAATTTTAGCACTGCCTTAAGCTGGCACTAAAATTTTCTTAATTAAAATCTTATTCTACTTTCCTTTGTAGGTTTTTAATCTTTCTGCTTCCTCTATAAAATACAGAATATAGCTTAAAGTTTTTGTGTGTCTATATTTTTGTTTGCTTTGGATTTTTTAAAAAAATGTGAAGATAGAATTTTTATCATTTTTGAAAGTCATTAAATAACTATCTTACCCACACGGTGTTAATTCCCAGGGGTGTTTCTTAGGTCTCTCTTATTTGCAGTTCATAGCGCATAGTAATATTGATATAAAAACTTGGTCTCTTTAATCATGACAAAATGTCCACCCTTTAGAACAGTTGAAAATTTGAAGATAAGTTACATTTTTAACTTGATTAATTGATAAATTGATAATTGATATATCAAAATTATACCAATTTATACTATAGTTTTATCTTCGGATGACTGTGGCCTTAACATAAGGATGGATCACACATTCTATGATATTATAACTTCATTCCATATCCAAATTAACAGTACACAAAGAATACCAACTATTGATGAATTACCACCTGAATTATTTCTGGATTCTTCTTACATTTTCTTCTTTCACATAATTTATTTCATAATTTTCAGAAAATTCTTCATTTAAAAAATATATGCTATTCATTGAATATAACAATTGTAGCAACCACACCATCAATAAAAGACATTATTTGGAGCATTTGTTCTCTCCAGTAACAATGACTGCTTTTGTAGAGTACTATCCATATTCTTTTTTGGGCCAGTCTAGTCAGTCATGTGAATTTGCAGTATGACTCCGGGAAGACCATTAATTCACATCTGACACAGGACAGACCTTTAGTTTGTGCCAAGCCAAATGGCCGTTAAGTAGTTCATATTTCCAAGGAAATGACTTGGAGATGACTCTAGGATCTTCTGAGAACCCTGAAGTCTTTTTTTTTTTTTTTTCATGTTCTAGCTCTTAAATCTAGGGGCCACATCACTATTCAATGGAGATTTTTTTAATATCTCAGGATTTAAAAAAATGGAATCTTAATGTTAAAATGACAATTTGACCATATAGTATAGCAATTAAATTCTATTCTGAGGAAACACAAAAGCAGACAGGAGATGCATAGATGGTAGATTCTGCATGTTTGTTAAAATACTGAATTGTGAATTGTCAAGGAAAACTCAAAATTAAAAGTGGAACTGTAAATCAACAATGTTTGGAAGATGATGATCTCAAATCAATAATATTTTCCTTTATGAAGTTTTTAGCCATGTTTGGTTAATCAGGTTTGAATCATTATAAGTAGTCATGTTTTATAGAAAATACTCTAGTGAGTTATTCTGAAATAGTGAAAGAGGAGTAAGAAAATCTTAGAAAACTAGTTTTCTTACTTCTAGAATTAACATCTGATCTTGGTAATACAATTAGCCTCTTTTAATGTTATAAAATGGAGGTAGTAATAATTGCTAATTTTTAATTCTAGTGCATAGCAAATAATAAGACAAAGTGGTGCATGAAGAATGATTTGGATACTTTAGAGGAGTTGGACATAAACCTTTTGATACAAATCAGTTTTTCTATAGTAATATTTTGGGGGGCTATATATCGTGCTGGCATAGTATATTTTTAAGAAATGCCATTGAAATAAACATATCTATTTCTTATCTTGGAATTAAATGATTATGCTCAGAAGAGCATGAGCTTCTGTGATCAGAAGCCATCCGTTTTCATCTTGCTTCCCTTACCATAGTGCATGAACTGTAATCATAATTATAATGGCAGCCACCAATTATTAAACACCTATTATGATTCAGATGCTTTACTTCAAAATAGTCTTGTAAGAAGCATTATTCTCACCATTTGAAAGATTAGAAAATTAAGGTTCAATGACAGAAATGACAAGTCTACATCACACAAGTACATGTCACACAGCTAGAAAGTGATAAAGCTTTAAATCCAGATTTGGCTTCTATACCTTTTTCTTCATACTGTGCTCTCTTCCTCATAGGCATAAATTAACACTTGTTAAATGACTGAAATCTGTAGATCATAGAATTGTTTCCTAATGAATAAAGAAAAATTAATATTTTGAACCGGCTTTTCCAAAGTTATTTACATATTTGGCAATAATGAATAATAATATAGTTCATTATTATGCCAAATATTGTCACTTTTGTGACCACAGTTTAATGTGGTACAGAAGATACCTTATCTTCCTGGTAATTAATTCAGGACAGAAACATTTAATAAGCTTCTAGAATCTGTCATATAAATGTACATTAAGGTTTTCAATAAAGCAAGTTTTGAGTCAAGATCTTTCATGTCTACTTTGAAACTATGATGATATATTTGATATATAAGCCTCTGGAGGAGTATCATGTGTGCTATTTAAATTATTAACCATAATAGAAAATTATCATTTGTTATTCAATGACACATGGAAAAAATATTAAGTAAATTTAATAACCCGAAGGATTTCCTGCATATACTCATTTTCATTACATTGTTCACTGCTTGATAAATTACTTAAAATCTATACAAAATTATTATTTTACTTTAATACACATGAAGGCAATTGCAGTTACCACAGATGAGGTATTGTAATTTCTATTAGCATTGACATGATCTATTTAAATATTTTAATAATGGAGTAAATCTTACATTGTTAAAAGGAACTCATTTATTGGCTTCTTAAAGATGGGGTTTCTTCAGTTGTGCCTGGGTATTTTTGTTCTTCCTGAAGTTCAGTAAGACTGAGAGCATATTTAACATCAGAAGATAGTGATACCATGCCCAAAGTAGTAGCATAACAAATTTGTTAAGAGCAAGGGAATTGTAGAATATGTGTGTGTGTGTGTGTGTGTGTGTGTGAGAGTGTGAGTTCAGTTGGAGAGAACTGAATTTTGTATTATCCAAGAGGTAAACATGTGAGACATTATAGGTTTCATTTCAATTATAGAAAAGAGGTAGCTGACCTGAAAAGAAAAATACTAAATACTGGTAGTATCAGTACTATCAGTATCATTGGGAAATTTTCATAGGGTGAGAGGAAGCAAGAGGAAGGTGGTACCTTGAAATACAGTCCTCACAGAGGAAATGGTGAGAAAAATAGTTGAAAAGAAGCTGTTTGGCTCACCTCACCAAGAAGAAAAATTACAGGTTTTTATACTATTATCGTATTGAAAGAGATAAAGATACTTTTGTGTAGTGGCAAAATGTTTTATAGATGTCTGACTGCATTATCAAATTTTTTGGTAATAGAAGGAAAGGCAAGAAAAGAACTTTCCTGAGATAGTGCCTAAGTGTTATGAAGACATTTACTGCACCAAAAAGGTGAGTAATGAACACAAACCTAAAATATGTCATCTGAATTTAAAGAATTAAGGTGACTTAATGGTGCAACTAAAATTATTTAAAAGTTCAAATAATTAGATTTCTTGAGTAGTAGCTGCTTGAGTATTCTGTAGCTAATGTATTCAGGATTGTAGCTCTAACTTCAAATGAACATCTTATAGAGTCATGTGGGATGTAGATGCCCCTCAAACTACATATTTTGAGCACTTATTGGTGTTATTCTGAGTCAGTGTAATTCAAGACATGAAAAAATTTTCTTCCTTACTTCAAGTGTGATTAATTTCTTAAGACAATTATAAAAGCTATTGTAATTAAATCAAATACCTATTTAAACTTTGATTGTTAAATATTAGCAATGTCCTTAGGGTAATACCATATTGAACATTGGGCATACCACATACATACACATACTGCTATAATTGCTCCATTTTGGAACACACACACACACACACACATACACGCATGCACGCACAGACACACACAGAGAGCTATAATCTTCTTATTTCATGAGTTCATAACACTTTAGAGATGGCAAGGACTCTAGGGGGTCTTATTTTACAAGAGAAGAAACTGAGCCCAGCTAAGTTTGTTTTCTTGCTCAAGGGCACGTGGCTGTTAGAGAGAGAAACAGAAATAGAACCAGATCTCTTGGCTCCCAATCTCTGCCAGTAAAACCATACTCTTGGAACTATTGGAGTCCTTTACATTTGAGAAAAGGGAAATAGGGAAAAGAAGCTTAATCCAATTAAGTCCGGTTAATGAAACCAGCCAATATGATGACCCCATCCAAAATACATCTATTTCTCATGTCATTTTTGTCCTGAATTTTGGCCTGAGGTTTTTGGACAATCATCTTATCTTCCCATTTTGATTTGACTGTTTAGGCAGTTTAATACTATAAATTTAACATCTGTTAACTATTTTATTTTTAAAGATACCTTTAAGAAATATGGAATTAATTTCACTCATATTAAAGCATTCTAAATTTGGATACTATATCCTTTTTAATGAAAATTAAAGTGTTCTTTTGAATTATTGATCTTTTTAGTATAATACCCACCACTAAATTAGTGTTGGATGATGGAGAAATGTTTAATTCATTTTACACAAATGAATTATTTTCTAAATCTGCTAATTTCATTAAGGATCAATCGTTGAGGTTTCTTACCATAAAACAAGAATTTGATTTAAAGTGAGGTTAGGCCTTTCTACACAATATTGCCTTAGATTTTGACAAGAAAATATTTTAGTCAAAAAAAAAAAGGTGATACAGTTGGAATTTGTGAAACGTATTCATTTCTGTGAATTTTTTGCTTTACAAATTGAAGGGTCCTTTGAAGTAACAAGTTCCCTCTTACTGTTAAATAGCTGCTTATATATCTGTCATGGCTTAATTCTCTCTTTCATGAAACAAATTTGAAATAAATGTTTCTCACTTAATGTTTTTTCTAACGCTAAAATTCTGAATCTACTTTATCAAGAAGTTTGGTTACTGGGAAACTTAAGGCAAGATGTCTTTTTTGTTGTTGTTGTTTTTTTTTTCATTTTTTAAAATTTTTATTGTTATGTTAATCACCATATATTACTTCATTAGTTTTTGGTGCAGTGTTCCATGATTCATTGTTTGTTCATAACACCCAGTGCTCCATGCAAAACGTGCCCTCCTCAATACCCATCACCAGGCTAACCCATCCCCCTACCCCCCTCCCCTCTAGAACCCTCAGTTTGTTTTTCAGAGTCCATCATTTCTCATGGTTCGTTTCCCCCTCTGACATACTCCCCTTTTCTTCCTCTCCTGTTATCTTCTTCTTTTTCTTTTTTCTTAAAATATGTTGCGTTATTTGTTTCAGAAGTACAGATCTGTTGTTGTTTTTTAACTTACTGCCAAAACATATTTGCAACAATAATAAAGCACTTTTGAAATTATGATGTACATCTCTTAAAATATGCCTTTGGTTTATAAGCAATGATATATAGAAGTATTTACAAACAAAATTATTGATTTAACAAGATATACCTACATAGTTACATCTAAAAATCCTCTTTAAAAGGCAAATTAGAACTTTTTAGTGCAGCAATGATGTCTAAAATTGAGGAAAAACCGTGATGACTAAATTAGTGCATTACATAGCAGCACATTAGCTATGCTTTTCATTTGTAGACTGGTTCTTATTCATGCCAGCTTACAGTGTACTGTTCTGGGACTCGTGGGTGTGATAGAACGGAACATATTTTTGTATCTGTGAATGTAATCCCACACACCATTTTACATGACAAAATCTGAATGTCCTAAAACTCGGTGTTAAAGATAAGACAAGATGTCAACCTTTGCCAGTCGAGGATTTGAATCACCTCCATAATAATACCGTTTTATCTTTCCAAGTTTCTCATTTTATTTAAAGAGATGTTATTCAGACATGTAATATAAGGACTATGGGTGTTTGCGTTTGCTTCCTTGCTTGCGTACTTACCTGCTTTCTTGCTTTTTCTACCTCGACATAGCTAAGGTTTGCTTGATGCAGATAATAAGCAAGCTGCTAAAACTCAAACACAGTAGACACTAAAGCAGGATGTGAACAAAGGAGGAGAGGTGCAAAGGTGATGCATTTTTGTACTTTGGAACAGGAAGAAACTACTAGGACTTCAATGCACATCCATTTTCTATGTAAAAATCATAAAGAAAATAAGCTTTGTTAATAGTTAATAAATATATGGATTAACAGGATCACATTCTATACTGAGATAGGGTACATGCTCATTTATGAAAGTATGTTGGAAAAACTAGGAAGACAATGGGTAATTGAGAATCATTTCTCTTAAAGTCTAAAAATGTGCTGGTGAGTAAAAACGTTAGAACAAGGTTTGTATAAACAGTGTTTAATGTCTGTTTTTCCTAAATATAGTTGTTTATATGTCAAGCCCTTAGTTCCAGGTACACTCTTTGTAGATCCCACCCTAATATACTTTCCCAGCCAGGTCAAAGGCACTTGACTTCTGTAGCAGTTATAAGGTATATACTTTCTCTGATATTTAAAAATTAACATAAATTCAGACCTGAAGACATGGTGTAACAGTGACTGCTAAAAGAATAATGTATTACTCCCTGCAGTCAGTCTTGAGGATGCACTTGTCACTCTTTTTGGCTCTGCATGTGGCCAGGACAGCCCCTAACCTCAAGGGTAACTGTCGTCTTTGCATGTATAAAATTGTCCATAATTTTAAGAATGTAATGTGTTCTTAATCCTCTTCCCCCTTTTCCTGATAGAATTTCTTTTTCTGATCATGTGTGAAAAATAGATAGGAATGCAGAAGAAAGAAAGTTGAACTTGGATTCGGGAAATATGTACAAATATTTTGTCTTAAATGTCACTTAATATTTTTATATTATTGCTTAACAATGGGCAAAATAGTATATATTGGGCATAGAAGATAAAATATTTTATTGGGAGTCAAAAATTATAATCCAATGCTCACATTATAAAAACTAATGTGATAGCTTCTGGTATTTGGACTGAAGAGGAAGGTAACAAAAACCTCTATGATGCTACTTGAAAGACTACTTGAAGCATTTTGCACTCTCTTCTGGATCTGAATCAAGTTAGAAAGTTACCCTTAAGCAGAGTGAAGATCTCTGTAAAGTTGATAAGTTCTTTTTAGAGTGCTTGTTTGAACGAAAAATATATAGGATGTTAATGTAGTTTAATGAAACTTTAGAGTTCCTTGATTAATATTTTTAAAATGATCCCCTTTTTAAAAATTGTATGATTTGTGTGTAGTTGGTCTTTTCAGGATAATTCAGTATGTGAATATGTGTCATTCCTAGCATTGTTAAGTAATTGTTTGCTGGAATGACTGTATCCAAAACCAGCACATATGCAGTGCCTTACTTGATTTTTTTTTTTTAATCCCTAGCAAACTAGCTCACAGCATAGTGCAGAAAAAATGCATGTTGTGGGAATGAATGGTTTCACTTATGCTTCTGAATGCTTCTAAGTGAGTCTTGTAGCCATTAGTATTCCCTTCGATTTCTTCTCTTTCCTTTCTAAGAACATCATAGGATTTTTTTAAAGATTTTATTTATTTATTTATTTATTTATTTATTTATTTATTTATTTATTTATCAGAGAGAGGGAGAGAAGGAGCACAAGCAGGGGGAGCAGGCCCTCCTTAATACCCATCACCAGGCTAACCCATCCCCCCACTCCCCTCCCCTCTAGAACCCTGTTTGTTTTTCAGAGTCCATCGTCTCTCATGGTTCATCTCCCCCTCAATTTTTTCATATTTGATATATATTTTCCCATTCTGTAGATGGTTAGGACAATATTTATAATAAAATATCTACTGTATCTCTTGGAATCTGCAAAATTTTCTCCATTTAATAAATTTTATTCAAGTTTATATATTCATTCATTCATTCATTCTGAATATTTATTGTACTCTTATTCTGTGCCAGAGCTTGTCCTAGGCAAGGCTGATTACAAATATGACCCCTGTTTTCATGGCACTAATAGGGTAGGCAGACATTAAATAATCATTCTAGGGATATAATAATTTCAATTTATGATAAGAGCTAAGAAGGATAAGACCAAGGTACTGAGAATGAATATAATAAGGGTCTGAGCAGGAGAAGTAGTGTCTCGGAGGAGCTGATATTTAAATAAGACCTCTAAGATGATAGAAATTAGCCAGGCAAAGGGAGGAATCAGGAGAATTTTACGCCAAGCAAATGGCATATGCACAAACTTTAAGTCAGGAGAAGACGGTGTGCTGGAGGGCAGAGTGATTGGAAAGAGGCTGGTGTGGCTGGGTATTAGGGATCAGAAGAAGATTGGTATAATATGAGGCAGGCGTGAGCCAGATCATCTCAGGATTTATTGACCAGGTTAAAAATGTAAGATTTTTATTATTCCATCCTATGTGAAGTCATTAAGCATTTTTAAGTGGAATGAACTGATTTTTTTTCCTTTTTAAAAATTTTTTTATTGTTGGGCGCCTGGGTGGCTCAGTTGGTGAAGCGACTGCCGTCAGCTCAGGTCATGATCCTGGAGTCCCGGGATCGAGTCCTGCATCGGGATCCCTGCTCATCAGGGAGTCTGCTTCTCCCTCTGACCCTCTTCCCTCTCGTGCTCTCTCTCTCTCATTCTCTGTCTCTCAAATAAATAAATAAATAAATAAATAATTTTTTATTGTTATGTTAATCACTATACGTTACATCATTAGTTTTTGATGTAGTGTTCCATGATTCATTGTTTGTGCATAATACCCAGTGCTCCATGCAGAACGTGCCCTCTTTAATACCCATCACCAGGCTAACCCAACCCCCCACCCCCCTCCCCTCTAGAACCCTCAGTTTGTTTTTCAGAGTCCATCGTCTCTTTTTAAGTGGGCATTTGAGCTGCTATGTTTACAGAGCATTAGAAGGCCAGAGTGGAAGTAGGGCTTTATAAATGAAGAAATATTTATAGTAGGTTGGGCAAGACTTTAAGGTGTCTCGGGCTAGGATTATGGTAGTGGAAATGGAAAAAGTGGATAGAACTGAGATGTGCTTTGTATGGCCTATTGGATTCATTGCTGAATTGATATTGGGAGACGGCTAGTGAGTAAAAGTGTAGTATCAAGACTTACTGCAAGATTTCTGACAGGAACAACTGGATACATACAGGTACAATTTCTTGTCTGGGGAAACCTGGAAAGGGAGCTAATCTATTCAAGTGTAACTAGAATATTGACACTAATATGAAGGAGACTGAATAACTCACTGACATATTGAGGAAACATGAATCAGAGCATCCATTTATAAAACTAAAAATCCCTATATAAAATTACTGGAAATGTAGTGAATACTTTTGTAGGGAAAACAATTAAAGCTTCTTTTTAAGAAAACAAATATCTTCCAATAAATGATTATTGAGTATGCATTAGAGTGACTCACCCTATATTGCTATCATAGTTTTCTTCTAATTATTCGTTGGCACTAAAAGAGAACATCAATGCATATCCTCTCCTTCTGAATACTAGTTTCTTCCATCTTTCTCCATTATGCTTTAAAGTTTGAAAAGAACAGTCTACTCCTGATCCTTCTGTATTTGCTTTCCTGAGATGAGCAGAAGGGTGTTACCCATTGGTAGCACATGTTTAAACATCTCATCTCAAGTACTTTGTAGCACCTGGTAGCTCCATAACTACCCAGGTATCCATACTGTGGACTTCTCTGGGCAAGGCCACACACATTTGCAAGGTATCCTCTATGTGTGGTCCCTTTCCTAGAGGCCTTCAAGACCTTTATAATTTCCTGGCACTAAATTTTGTCAGTTAAGACATACTGTGAATTGCTGCCCACAGAGTACATATATAAGTAAAGCGATATTCATTCATGTACATATTATGGATATATTCTTTAGAAATGTGTTCAGCTGCAAGTAACCAACATTTAGTGGCTTAATTGAGTGAGACAGTGATTTTATTCTTTCTTCCAGTTAACATTTGCTGTGGTAACTAACAGTCCCAAAACATCTCAGTGGCTTACAACCAGAGAGATTTATTTCTCACTCGCAGATGTATGGGGTAGCCACAATTCTGCTTGGCTGTGTTCACCTAGTCTTCTAACCTCCAGCATCCAGGCTGCAGGAGTAGCCCTTCTCTGGGATGTGTTGTTCCCCTGGAAGAGGGCAGGAACAAGAGGCCATACTGACCCGTCAAGTTCAGTGAAAGCTTCTACTCACACATAACATATTTTGTATCATTTCACATTCCACTGGCCACAGCAAGTCACATAATCAAGAGTGGCATGGCAAGAGAATAGATGGCTAAACATCCACACTAGTATTAAGGCTCAGTGATGCCATTAGGAACTCTGACTCTTTTCAGATCATTGCCTATCTTTGTAGTGTTCTTAGCACTTACACTCTTGAGTTTTCCCACCTTAACCTAATTGCCTTCAAGTGGACTGGCGCCAAAGATAATAGCGGCAATGGATATCAACTGTGAGTTCTCTAGTCTCTCTCTTCTTTGTTTTTTGTTTTTGTTTTTGTTGTTGTTTTTTATCCTGGCCAGCATGCAGATCTATTTAATACAGTAGTACTTGTAAATATGTTTTGGGTTTTTTTTCTTTGATTGAGTTGAAATGTATTTTATAAATATCTGAAATAAATTCCTTTTGCTCTGCATTGCTATTTCCCTATTTTCCTAGAATGGGGCCCTTGGAAAAAAATAATATTCACCTTGAAATTTAAGTTGATAGTAATTCAGTTTTAGCTTGGGGAAACAGAATTTCTTTTAAAATACGGAAGCTTAGTTATGAAATAAAATTTTATTTTTTAATGAAAACCTGGAGGATCTGTGGAGTGATTTAGATTTTAAGAATGGACATACTTTGGAGTTTTCAAGATAACTATCAGTTGATAAAGCTATAATCTGAAATTCCCTTTAATGTTCAAACCTTATATATTTTATTTTTGTTCATGTCTACTTTAGCTAGCACTTTGAATTGTAACCATTATTTCATGAACCATCTTTTCACAAAGAAAATTTTAGTTTTTGTTTTGTTGTATTAACAGGTAGAGTCATTAAAATTGAGAGTATTTCTAATTAAAATAAATTCTTGAAAAGTAAACAGATTAAGTCATTCATGTTTAACTTCCTTTGACGTTCTTTTGAAACCACTTGGACTCCTCCTTTGAATGCTAACACAATCTCCACTAGATGAATGGTTTTCGAACACTTTTGTAATTGTGGAACTCTTTTAACAAATAGCACAAACAACCCCAATGCATAAAAGACAAGACTGCTGTGCTTGAAAATTACTATGTTTTATATTCAAGAATTATCATGCCAAAGTGTAATTATTTTATAATTTCTCACTTCCTTTTTTAACAGAAAAAAATACTTTACCCCCAAATGAGGAAATTAAAAGAAAATGTAGGCATTATTTAATTTCAGCTATAGATTACCAACAAATTTAGAGTCAAGCAAAGTTATTTGAATTGTTCAATGACTATAAATAGGGTTGCGTTGCATTAGCTCTTGATTTGTTTTTCTTCGATTGTCAGAGGGTGATATTATCCACACAAAAACTCTCTAGAGGGTTTCACTTTATCACACCAATTATCAGTGTATATCCGGGGCTTCTTCAAGACAGAAGGGTATTTGGGACTGCCAATTCTGCCTCTTAATGAATATCTTCTGTGCCCAGCTAAATAAGCAAAATTGTAGAGAAGATAAAATTCCAGGATAATCTAAGGCAGATGAAAAGACTCATTTTGCTAAATACAACTCATTAGGATGGTTTTGGTTTTTGTACTTGTCAGGCCTTGGGATGACTTCTCTCATCCTAAATACCCTATTGAGGCAGGTTTCAGTTTTTGTGAAAGTGAACTCCAGGCTGATCAGCAAAAAAGAGCTTCAGAGGCAAAGGTAAACAGAATTTCCTTTCTCTACTATCACATATGACAAAAATATTTAAGGGTCTTTTGGGGGTCTTCTATTTTAGAAGACATGAAATTCTTATTACCTTTGTTGGCTAGCATATAATAGTCTCTTACCTTCTGCCACCCTGGACTTGAAATTTTTATTTTATCTAATATCTGTCAAAATTTTATTTTGCTTTAGTGACATGCGTAGTTGAATTGCAGGCAGAACAAACATACGGGTTTAAAGTTTCTTCTGTTATTTCCTTGCTAGACAACCTTAGGAAAATTATTTTTAACTCTCTATATTGTAATTTACTAATCCTGGAAATGAACATAATAATGTCCATTGTAGTTAGTTGTAGTGATTAAATAATTTATGTAAAAAAAGAGTATTGAGCACACTACTATTTTAGTGATATTTTGGACATGCAAATCACATTTCCTTATCTCCTCCCCATTGAAAATAATTTATTTGATTTGCCATTTCTTTTGGGATAAAAATTAAAAAGTACTTTTGTTTCTTGTTGAAAAGCTGGAGAGTTACAGGAAAGTTTTATTACATAAGGAAAATTTGATGTTGTAGAATATTTTAACCCTTTTTTTTTCCAGGGGTACATTTACCACGTGTATAGATCAGACTAGATGAAATATAAAGCTTTTGAAAACATGATAGTTTATATCTTGTGCAAAATATATATTTTTATAAATGAAGTCACTGTTATAAAAATAATTCCCATCACATATGGAAGTATCTATGGTACAGATACTCATTTGCACCATAAAGATAAAAAGAGAAGCTTTGAAAGAGGCTGCGGATGTCAGGAATAAGTTGTGGGCCATCACAGTAATAAACATTTCTTAGAAGTACAATATGTGATAAAGCACTTGCAGCCAGTTAAATGAGGCCACCGACCTTGTCAGAATGACACAGCCAGCCACAGGGGAATTCAGAAAGAACTATATGAACTATTACCAGGAAATCCATCCCTCTAAAACTTTTAATTAGCAAACTGTTCCATTGTTTATCTTAGATATTTTATGAAATAATGCCTTTCGTTCCTTTATACCACAAATATGGTTAAAGTCAACTAGATGAAAATCTTTGCTTACAAAAATGATTCTTAAAATGGAAGGACTGTGGATTCTTATATGAATTTGTAGAGAATGATCCAGCAATTGCACTACTGGGTATTTACCACAAAGATACAAATGTAGGGATCTGAAGGGGTACATGCACCCCAATGTTTATAGCAGCAATGTCCACAATAGCCAAACTGTGGAAAGAGCCAAGATGTCCATCGACAGATGAATGGATAAAGAAGATGTGGTATATATACGTAATGGAATATTTTGCAGCCATCAAAAGGAATGAGATCTTGCCATTTGCAACGACATGGTTGGAACTGGAGGGTGTTATGCTGAGTGAAATAAGTCAATCAGAGAAAGTCATGTATCATATGACCTCACTGATATGAGGAATTCTTAATCTCAGGAAACAAACTGAGGGTTGCTGGAGTGGTGGGGGGTGGGAGGGATGGGGTGGCTGGGTGATAGACATTGGGGAGGGTATGTGCTATGGTGAGCACTGTGAATTGTACACGACTGATGAATCACGGAGCTGTACTTCTGAAACAAATAATGCAAAATATGTTAAGAAAAAAAAAGAAGAAGATAGCAGGAGGGGAAGAAGGAAGGGGAGTAAGTCGGAGAGGGAGACGAACCATGAGAGACGATGGACTCTGAAAAACAAACTGAGGGTTCTAGAGGGGAGGGGGTGGGGGGATGGGTTAGCCTGGTGATGGGTATTAAAGAGGGCACGTTCTGCATGGAGCACTGGGTGTTATGCACAAACAATGAATCATGGAACACTACATCAAAAACTAATGATGTAATGTATGGTGATTAACATGACAATAAAAAATTATTAAAAAAAATCTACTCTTGTATAGCGGAGATACTAAGAGCTGATCTGACACTGAGCCAGCTTACTGTCTCCCATTATATTAGATGATAAACCAAAATTCCGAAATAAATGTAAGTTCTTGTCAATTTAAAATATTGAACCACTCAGAAGTTGTTTGTTTGTTTGTTGTTGTTGTTGTTCTGTCTACCCACTTCCTATGTGTAAGAATTTAATGTATTATTGTAATTGGTCTTTCTGACTTTAGTCTCCCTCACCCACATAGCAAATTAATCTTTGTGAATGCCTTCTTTGCAAAATTAATTTTCCTTCTGGAAGATCTCCAGTAGTTTCCCACTGCTTATAAAAAGTCTTAACTTCTTAAGTTGAAGCTCACAAGCCTTCAGATTCCACTCACAAGCCTTCAGATTCCACTCACAAGTTTCTCAAACTTATTCTCTGCTCCTTCTTTATACAAATATTCCACTCTGTTTAAACTGAGCTGAGTTCTCCAAAGAGACCTTGTATATGTTCCCCCAGGGAGACATCGTGAGGAGGGGGCAGGACAGTGGCAGTGTAGTTCCGTGGGTCTCCATTCGACTTTATCAGTAAGCTGTGAGCTTTGTGGGTCCCAAGCTTTCTCCATTCCCCTCTGATTTTGTTTCCCCCTCTTTCAAATGGGAACAATTTCGATAATAATTACAAGTTCCCTCATAGGAGTGTTTTAAAGTTACATAGGATAATAGATACAGAGCAACAAGTGAAGAGCCCAGCACTGCTAGTCGAGGCTTAATAAATGCTAGTTCTCGTACCTCTTGCTTTACTGAGTACATACTTACCCTAAAAGTACCAGTGAATTGCTCAAGGTCATAGTGAAATGCATATTCTATTGATTATGAAGACAAAATGAGAAGAGAGATTGTGTAGATTTTGTGGTCAGGAGCAAGGCTTTCAGCTTCAGCTGGTCTGGAACAGGCTCTAGTGTTGCTTCTCCCCAGCTGCGGGACAATGGCCAGATTAGTCTCTCTGAGACACCATTTCTGATGTGTAAAATATGCAAAGTAATCCTGTTCTGATAGTATATTAGGGGAGGATTAGATGACATAATGCATGCAATTTACTTAAAATAATTCCAATGTCTTAATAAATGTTATGTATTTTTTATTGTAATTGAAAAACAAGTCTTCTCGGTTTATTAGATGCCAATGTAGATTTTTTAAAATTTAACTATTAGTGTAAAAAAGACTTTTTTACCTAATGTTTATTCTTGGCATTTCAAGTGTCACTTAAGGCTTTCATGCACATTACGTAAATACTTGTTCTTTATTTCTCTAAAATACAGCCCTTTGCCCATTACTAAGCAATAAAATCTAAGATCCTAAAACAATCCCATTTATTGTTAAACCTTGGATTTACTGTTTTCTCAACTCTGAGGAACAAAATGGAAAGCTAGTGATTCTAGTAACTCCTAACATATTCATGCCCTTTTCACAATTGTAGCTAAATAATGTCATTTGTAGGAGGTATTATTTTCTTGCCTTTGGTCTGTTTACCTGAAGGAATATATTGTACATGTTTGTATACCTAGATGTCTATTGTCTGGAATATTTTTAAGTTTGCATGTGTTAAAATATGGTATAATATCCTAGGGAACTTTACTGATAGATAGAAAATGTCTTCTTTCTTAAATCACTTCTCTTTAATTATTGTTTCTATTGCTTCCTCAGTCACCCAAACTTGACATCCCTTACTTCTTCCCTCCCTTATCAACACATGTTTTATCTTTCCGTTTTATGATTTCTAATCCCTAGTTTTCAAGTTCCTTTCCCCTCCTTGGTTCCACGACTGCTTTCCTAGTTCAGGGCCTCTTTAGGTCTCCCATGCCCTACTATGTGGCCCCTGACTTCCTCTGTACTGTTCTTCCTCCATTCCAACCTCGGTGGGGCTCCCTGGCCTTGAGACTTTGTGAAATACCCAGGTCTAGATAGGACAGTTCTGGTTATAAAAATCGTCCCTGACTCCCTGTGCTCAAACTCCTTAGCATGGATTGCTTATACACACAGTGACTTCTGCTCTAACTCTCCTCCTATATGCCTTTAATATTCTGGCCATTTTGAGCTACTAAAAGCTGCAAAAATGTACCCTGCTTTGCTCCAAGCCATGGTATCTGCCAGAAATATGGGCAAACTTCTACCTATTTTTTACATTCTAGTTCCAAATGTCACTTTCTCCGTGAAGGCTTTCTATAACCTTTCTCCTTTTAGCATTCCAGAGAAAATTAGTGGCTTTTCCTCTGTGTTGTGAAAGTAATTTGCATATATCTCCTATCAAAATGTTAATTCTGTTGTATTTTAATAGGTTATGTGTCTTTTCCACTAGGAAGGGCATTATGATATCAGAACTAGCATTTTATTCTTTTTTGTACACCCAGCTCTTAGCACACACTACCTATTCAATAAATATTTGAGGAATAAATATAGTAAAAATAATAAATGAACTTGATAAGAAATTGACAACTAATGCTAAGTGAAATAAGTCAAGCAGAGAAAGTCAATTATCACATGGTTTCACTTATTTGTGGAACATAAGGAAGAGCATGGAGGACATGAGGAGAAGGAAGGGAAAAATGAAGGGGGGGAACTGGAGGGGGAGACAAACCATGAGAGACTATGGACTCTGAGAAACAAACTGAGGGTTCTAGAGGGGAGGGGGTGGGGGGATGGGTTAGCCTGGTGATGGGTATTAAAGAGGGCACGTATTGCATGGAGCACTGGGTGTTATATGCAAACAGTGAATCATGGAACACTACATCAAAAACTAATGATGTAATGTATGGTGACTAACATAACATAATAAAAAAAAAGAAATTGACAACTAACCTGTATACACATATTACTAATTACTTCAGGTGTACTGTGATCAGGTTTATATTCTAAATTGTCTTTTTCTTCTTGTTATTAGATGTAGATGAAGGAATATACTAAGCATTTAGTTTTCTACATTGACTATATCAACATTAAGTAAAATAAAGTCAATATAGAATAGTGGAGAAAGTATGAACTTTATCATTGTAAAACCTGAATTTGGGTTCTAGCTTTACCAAGCTATGACTAGGAATTACTAGTTTAGAACGGTTTGCATCATTTTTCCAAACGTTGGTTTTTCATCTGTGTAAAGAAAATGAAAATATTAATATCTACCTCACTGTTTGGCCATAAGAATCAACTAAGATAAAAATATTAAAATGTTTTGTAAACTATTAAAGTCTAGATGTTTTTAATTTAATATTTTGGTATGTTTAAATATGTAGTCATAGTCACAAACTCCTATGTGCCAAAATATTACTCTTAAAATCTACTTATACCTTATGTCAAAGCATCTCACAAGGTCTCACTTTGTATCTGTTAAATTTATATTTCCTTGACAAATTTATCAAGTCACTTTTTGTCTAAAATAGTATATTCTTTCCTTTTTCTGCCTGCTGCTGCTGGTGTGTGTGCATGTGTGTGTGTGTGTGTGTGTGTGTGTGTGTGTGTGTGTGTGTATCTCTCTGGTCTCTGCTGAGCTGAGGTGTCCAACCACTGGGTTAACTGCTCTCACTACTGTTGTCCTTAACATTTCTGTATATCTCTCCTGGACCACTGATAGCTCAGGTATCTGCATTTTATGTTCTCCTTATTTCAGCTCCCCTCTCCACATACACCCATCCTCTCAGTACTTCATGCTCACCTCAGAGACTTTTTGTTCAGAAACTTTCACAAAGAACTGTGGGGTATGAGGAACTCTATGAGGTGGTCCTTGGCCCCATGTCTGTAGAGATCCCTTCAGTATTTTGCTCAGATACCAATTGTAGATTTGGGGTGTTTTAAGAGGCTTTTGGACTTTTAGGGTTATATTTTTGGGAAGAGAAGCACAAGCCCTGAAGAGATGCCATTAGAGCTATTTGGATATTTCTGTCGTATCCACCTGAGATTTTAGTCCTAATAATGGATTGATCATTAGCCACCCGTGGTATCCATACTCTAGTTTTGTTCATTTTGAGTCATTCTCTCTTCTTATATGATAAAGTGCCCATTTCTTTTGGGGTAGGAAGTCAGCTATTAAGTGAAATACTTGTTTGTATTCTGTGGCTGACAGTTACAATCTTTGCCATTTCTCTTATCCTTGATACTTAATGTCCAGTTTTTGAAATTCCAAGAAAAACCTTTATCTCAACAAGTATTTGGCTTTCTGACTACTGCGCCAGATAAGGGCTTTAAACACTCTATTCTCTATTTTGAAATTTAAGAGTGAGCAATAACTTATTTGTTTTCAGCCATATTCATCCTCTCCCCCTACAACGAGGGCCAGTGGCTCCACAGTTGCAAGGGACACAGGAGGTATAGAAAGAAAATGTAGGAAAGGGTATTATCCATAGAACATCTCCAAATATTATATGGCCATAATATTATTAGTCTGGCAATTTAGAGCTTCTACTGTTTCTTTAAAATAAACTATCAATTATATCCTAAAATTTCCCCCAAAATAAAGTAACAAATTTGTTTGTTTTGTATCCCCAGCTAGAGTAGAAATTGAAGACAAAGGCTATACTTAATTTCTTTATCTACAAGCTGGGGCTAGTAATATCTATCTTATCAAGTTACTATGAGTATTAAATGTGATAATACACATAAAGCACCCAGTTAATTTGTAGTATGTGGTCAGTGTTCAATAGATTTAGTTCTCTAATCTTTCTTTCATCTTGTATTCTTCCATAGCTCTTAACAGAGCTAACCAGTGATCAGAATTAGCAAAGTCTAATAATACTAGCAATGATGCATCAGCTAACAATTCTCGCTTTATCAGCCAGCTGTGGTGGACTTTTGCAACCTTTACAGAAGCTTAAGAAAATATGATATTCTGCACAAAAGAAGCCTACTTTACCCCCAAAATTGTCTGCAACAATGGGAATTGGAAAGCTTTTTCTAGAAGTCACTACCAGAACAAACGATAAACTAATATAAAATTGACTGGAATGTCAATGTGAAGATATGTTTTTGGAGCATTTAGGAAGTAGTAGATATCATGTTCCAGGTTTCGAACTTGATGGTGTGTCCAATTAATCCTGACAATGCCAGCCATGGCTTAGTTGCATCTGCCACAGATGATCTGTTCAGCTCTTAGCATGTGTAGTTCTACGCAGCTCTGTAGTCCAGGCTAAATATCAAATATAAACTACAGATAGAAATACATAAAAGATATGATTTTTGTAGAAATTTAATCTCTTTGCATTCTGTTACTCCTACAGAGATGTAGAGATTGAAAGAAAATAAATATGAAAACATTTTAAAATATAAGATGCAACAAAATATAATAGATAATCATTTATAGCTATTATTATGTTAAGAAGTGGTGGTTAGAAACTATAGGTATTTTGCTTAAATGTAGAAAGCCTTAGCCATACATAAATTGAAGTTGAATTTTCATTAGATGAGGATGACAATAATTAATTGAAATGGAAAATAAAGTCTAAAAAATCCTATGAAAACAGCAGGATATAATCTTTGATCTTTGATTCTGGATAGCATACCAGAGGGAGACACTGTGTCTCAGCAGTTATAGGACTTCCTTTACTTTATTCCTTGCAATTTTCCAAAGATTTCCTTAAAATAAGCAGAACCAAAAACTAATAATCAATGACAAAAAATAAAAAAAACAAAAAAACAACAGTAGGGTGTTCAATTAACATGGGAGACCACTTTACATATGTTTTAGTTTTGTTTGTTCACACCAATATCTAATGTTGGGAACATTTTATATTGCTGCTACATAAAAAGGTTAGGGGTAAGAACTATTTGGCAGAACAGTGGTTTTCTCATAGATGTCAAGAGGAAAAATCTCTCTGCCTGGCAAACACAAATCATACATGTTTTGAAGTAAAGCCATATGATCCTCAAATAATCTCCCTATAGAAAAGCATAATACAAAACAATATCTTCCGTGATGGATTTACTCTATGGAAATTTATAAATCTGATCTTTAGTATTTTGACAACTCCCTTTGATTTCACAGTTTTCATACCTCAGTATCACAAAGATAAATATTCTTTATTTTTCGCTATTATCTGGAAATTCACCAGAAATCTGTGATTCAGGATTGATGATCAAGTGGATACTTAACTATCCATTTCTTCATCCAATTAGAATAAACAAAAACTAGATAGAGCAAAGAATGGACATTTTTATTTTTATTAAAAAGGCATTAGCAAATTTATCCCATCTACTTATACAATATCTCTTTAAGGTTAATCTACCATCTTACCTCAATAATACACAAGCTTTCCTCATACCTTTGTGTTGTCAGTCCTCCTTTTATTTTCTCTTTTATTTTTTTCTCTTTCTTGTCCTGTAAACACTTATTTAAAAATACATTAATCTAGGGCGCCTGGGTGGCTCAGGTCATGATCCTGGAGTTCCAGGATCTAGCCTGACATCAGGCTCCCTGCTCAGCGGGGAGTCTGCTTCTCCCTCTGACCCTCCCCCCCTCGTGCTCTCTCTCTCTCTCTCTCTCATTGTCTCTCTCTCAAATAAATAAAATCTTTAAAAAAATATATTAATCTAACAAAGTTGCCTGTGTATAAAGTACTATGTCAAGTGCTGGGGATAGACTTAATATCTTCTCTTAAACACCTATTGTCTAGAGGAATGAAGGCAATTACGTTACTTTGTGCCCCATGCTACAATAGGGTGGTATGGGTTATCTTGCTTCATATTCTCTTCTCTCTCCTCCCTCCCTTAACTCCTGCCCTCCTTCCTCCCCCCCCCCACAACACACACACACACACACACACGCACACCCAACCCACACATGCCATAGCTCTTCGGTCTTTCAAATGGAGCAGATGTTCCAATTTAATGAAAGTTTTAAATGAAATTAAATCATTATATAAAATCTGCTGATTCAAAAGAACATAAGAACATCACTTGAAAGGGATCAAGAATAAAAAATTTAGAGGGATTATATTTTATTCCTAACAAAAGAATAAAAAGGAGAAAGAAGACAGAACAAGTAATATTTTTTTCTCAGAAAAGCTGACTTTTTGGCAACACTTGATCATTTTCATAACTTTTGAGTTTTAAGTCATTCCATTGTAAACACTGAATGCTAGCTAAACACCACTGTAAATTTTCTATCTACAGGGCAAAGATTGCCTGATTTGAGTTCAGGACTGAATTTATGGCAGTGAGCATTTAGGGAGCACTGTAGAAATTTAAGAACTTGTATTGGGAATAAAAATGCCAGGCATCCTAGATTTAAAAATAACAGCTAATATTTTCATTTATCAGGAATACTTTAATGACCAACATGTATTTAAGTTTTACAACATCTCTAGGAGTTAAGGGAATTTTATCTTCCTAGTTTTACAAACGAGGAAAGTGTAGATGTGTGATTGGAGAGGATGAGTGATTTTCTCAGGGTCTTATGAGGCAAAGCTATGATCCAAGCCTAGGAGTCCTGCCATTTAAATGCTACCTTTTAATGCCTCATAAAGGCTTTAGTTGTGTTTTTTTATTTTTATATAATATTTCTAATTAATATCTTGTTTTATTCTATATACTGGTTTTTCAAAGAATCAGCTTTTTCAGAGATTTAAGTTTATTAAGGTGTGTAGTATGTAGCATGGAACAAAAGCTAAGTAATGGAGCATAGAAAATGAGAATTCTATAATTTGGATCATTTAGAAATTTGATTCTTGGAATTTCAGTTAATTGAGAAATAAAGAAGGATACTCTATTATAAGCAAATTAGTGAAAAATAATGTAAGTTCATGAAAAACCCACAATAGAATCCAAGTGGTTTTAATAAAAATAAAACTACATTTGGACATCTATACATGCTTTTTATTGTTCTGCTTTTAGAACCAATTCACAGGTACTTAAAAGAATATTTCTTATTTATTCTTAAGCAAATAGTAGATGTTGAATAACTATTCTTTCATTTTTTAAAAAATGTACTGACAATTTGAGACGTCATCAAGAGACTTGGATGTGGGGCGCCTGGGTGGCTCAGTTGGTTAAGCGACTGCCTTCGGCTCAGGTCATGATCCTGGAGTCCCGGGATCGAGTCCCACATCGGACTCCCTGCTCGGCAGGGAGTCTGCATCTCCCTCTGACCCTCTTCCCTCTCATGCTCTCTATCTCTCATTCTCTCTCTCTCTCTCAAATAAATAAATAATATCTTTAAAAAAAAAAAAAAAAAAAAAGAGACTTGGATGTGTAAAATAGACAATAAAAGATTTTTTTCCTAACTCTAATATCAACTTTTTTTTATGTTCAGTTAGCCACTGTATAATACATCATTAGTTTTTGATGTAGTGTTCAGTGATTGATTAGTTACGTATAACACCCAGTTCTCATCACAGCACATGCCCTCCTCAATACCCATCACCCTGTTACCCCATTCCCTCACCCCCTTCTCCTCTGAAGCCCTCAGTTTGTTTCCCATTGTCTATAGTCTCTCATGGTTCGTCTCTGTGATTTCTCCCCCTTCAGATTTCCCTCCCTTCCACTGTGGTCCTCTGTGCTATTGTTTATGTTCCACATATAAGTGAAACCATATGATAATTGTCTTTCTCTGCTTGACTTACTTCACTTAGCATAATCCCTTCCAGTTCCATCCATGTCGATGCAAATGGTGGGTATTCATCATTTCTGATGGCTGAGTAATATTCCATTGTATATATATGGACCACATCTTCTTTATCCATTCATCTGTTGAAGGGCATCTCGGCTCCTTCCACAATCTGGCTATTATGGACATAGCTGCTATTAACATTGGGGTGCATGTGCCCCTTCTTTTCATTACATCTGTATCTTTGGGATAAATAGCTAGTAGTGCAATTGCTGGGTCATACAGTAGCTCTATTTTTCACATCTTGAGGAACCTCCATACTGTTTTCCAGAGTGGCTGTACCAGCTTGCATTCCCACCAACAGTGTAAGAGGGTTCCCCTTTCTCCACAACCTCTCCAACATTTGTTGTTTCCTGTTTTGTTAATTTTTGCCGTTCTAACTGCTGTAAGGTAGTATCTCAATGTGGTTTTGATTTGTATTTCCATGATGGCTAGTGATGTTGAGCATTTTTTCATGTGTCTGTTAGCCGTTTGTATGTCTTTTTTGGACAAGTGTCTCTTCATGTCTTCTACCCATTTTTTGACTGTTATTTGTTTTTTGAGAGTTCAGTTTGAGAAGCTCTTTATAGAGTTGGATATCAGCCCTTTGTCTGTAGTGTCATTTGCAAATATCTTCTTCCATTCCATAGGTTGCCTCTTTATTTTGTTGATTGTTTCTTTTTATCTTGATGAAGTTCCAAAAGTTCATTTTTGCTTTTGTTTCACTTGCCTTTGGAGATGTATCTTGAAAGAAGTTGCTGTGGCCAATGTTGAAGAGGTTACTGCCTATGTTCTCCTCTAGGATTTTGATGGATTCCTGTCTCACATTGAGGTCTTTCATTCATTTTGAGTTTATCTTTGTGTATGGTGTTAGAGAATGGTCGAGTTTCAGTCTTCTGTATATAGCTGTCCAATTTTCCCAGCACCATTTATTGAAGAGAATTTTTTCCATCGCCTATTTTTTCCCGCTTTGTTGAAGATTATTTGACCATAGAGTTGAGGGTCCATATCTGGGCTCTCAGATATAGACATATATCTGAGAGCCAATTCCATTGGTCTATATGTCTGTTTTTGTGCCAGTACCATGCTGTCTTGGTGATCACTGCTTTGTAATATAGCTTGAAATCAGGCAATGTAATGCCCCCAGCTTTGTTTTTCTTTTTCAACATTTCCTTGTCGATTCAGGGTCTTTTCTGATTCCATACAAATTTTAGGATTGTTTGTTCCAGCACTTTGAAAAATGTCATTGGAATTTTGATCAGGATGGCATTGAAGGTATAGATTGCTCTGGGCAGCATAGACATTTTAACAATGTTTATTCTTCCAATCCATGAACATGGAATGTTTTTCCATCTTTTTGTGCCTTCTTCAATTTCTTCCATAAGTGTTCTGTAGTTTCTAGGGTATAGATCCTTTACTTCTTTGGTTGGGTTTATTCCGAGGTATCTTATGGTTTTTGTTGCTATTGTAAATGGAATCGATTCCTTAATTTCTCTTTCTACAGTTAGATTGATAGTGTATAGAAAAGCAACTGATTTCTGTGCATTGATTTTGTATCCTGCCACATTACTGAACTGCTGTATGAGTTCTAGTAATTTGGGGGCAGATCAACTTATTTTTAATGTCCTTTCTTTGTAAAACCAAATTGCAACTTAAGGAAATTGTTAAAAGTTACAAAACACAACAGTTCTCTTCTCTCTTGTGTCCTTCTATTTACCTTTTAGGCATGCACACTTTACAATTGAAACCATAGACTGTGCATGACGTTTATCTCTTCTTATGTAAACACGACTTGGTAGGCCTGGTGTTCAGAGCACAGACGTTATAGTCAGATGAACCTGACCTGACCTTAAATCCTTGTTCTTCTGTTTTTCATCTGTGGAAGCAGAGACTGGGAACTTCTGACAGCCAGGAACACACACAACTGGCCCTATCCCTTAACACAAGCTATCCACAGGCAACATCTCCAGTCCCTTTGCCACTCATTAGTTGCGTGACCCTGGGGAATTTTCTTAATTTCTCTGAAGCCTAATTTTTTTATTTGTGAAATGAGGATAATAGTACTTACTGTTGCAAATTATGACAGTTAAATGAGATAATCTATAAAGTGTACTATGTATAAAATACAATGAACTCGGAAAGTGGTAGGAGTTCTTACAATCTATAATTCTTATTGTCTGTATAACATTCTATGAAGTTGATATGCAATATGACTAGTCTCCTGAAGGTCATTCAGGGTAAACAGACATTTTCTCTAGTATCAATTATGTCCAAAGTATATCTTTGTGTACACGATTTTTATCCCCATATTGACTAAACTCATTGAAATAGATTATTGGAAGTAAAATTCTTATATGATTGATTATGTACAGTCTTTATGCATACCATCAGATTATTTTCCAAATGGATTACTAATGTTGGGCGCTTATTGTGACCAGTTTTATTTGGCAAGCCTTCCAGAATTACAAACACTAGCAACAAATGCAATTGTACTCTCTTCTTGAAAGGAACCCCTAGGAAGGCCCTATTCTGATGCTAACAATTCTGTTATGGCTCCTAAAGGTCCTTAAATGCCTTTGGAATTACTCTTGCTACCTGCTTCTCAGGACTTGATACTGAATTCTCCCTCTCCTCAGCATCCTATATCTTATTCATTGCTAAGTCCTGTCTGTACTCTCCTTGCAAATTTTCATGCTCATCAGTGTTTTTCTCTTCTTGTTGCCAGTATCCTAGTATAGATCCTCATAATTTCTGTCCTGACATATTCTACTAGCATTTTACCTGGACTCTCTGCCACCCGTATTTACCCCCCTAAGTCATAGTCTCTGGTGCTAACGGGTATCTTTCCAAAACCTAGATCTGGTCAAATCCTGCATTGACTTTTCATTCATTATGTTGCTTCTCTCCTCAGTAACTTTGGTACCAACTTGCCTGGGTAACTCCTACTCAGCCTGGAGGAGGTGTTACTTAAACTATCTTAAAAGATGAGAAGGAGTCTTACATCATTCCCTTTTAATATCAACATACCTAGAAGATGATGTCACTGAACCTAAAGAGAATTTTATAAAAAAATGATCATTGTTATTTTTTTTTAGTATTTATCATGTATCAGGCACTATGTTAAAACACTTCACATGGATTTATTCATTTAAACTTCACAACTGTTTCATGAGATTGGTACTATCATTGTGTCCATTTTTCAAATGAAGAAAATAAAGTATAAAAAGGTTAAGTAACTTTCCCAAGGTCTACAGCTGGTAATGGATAGGGCTGAGTTTCTAAACCCAGGAAGTCTGACTTTTAACCACCACAGGGCAAACAGCTGCCTGGCAACTCATATTTTTTTCAATAATAATTATTTGCAGCTGCTAACTTTACAACATTATTTTCCTTAACTAGGTTTCCTTGCTCTAATGGTGCAATAGACATTAAGTTCAACCTATTCTGGCTTCACTGCATGTCAGATGTGGTGAAACTGTATCACATTACTCATTCCAACAATTAACTCTGCCAGATGGCACTTCAATAATATATGGTGGTATATTATGAAATCTGTATAGGTATCCCAGCATTTGCCTCTTCTGAAAATATTTAGCTACAATATACTATTTAAGTTTTCAGGGGCGCCTGGGTGGCTCAGTTGGTTAAGCATCTGCCTTCAGCTCAGGTCATGATCCCAGGGTCCTGGGGTCAAGTCCGAGTAGGGCTCCCTGCTCAGCAGGGAGTCTGCTTCTCCTTTCCCCTTGCTCCTGCTCTCTGTCTCTCTCATTCTCTCTTGTGCACACGTGCTCTCTCTCTAATAAATAAATAAAATCTTTTAAAAAAAAGTTTTCAGTAAATTTTCTTTAACTTGCTTAGCTTTTATAATAAAGCACATATTGTTATTCTAAAAATGTATTTGGTAATATATTCAGTAGGTGATTGCTTACCCTTAGGCTATTAAGCTGTCTCATATAGAGTAGCTTGTGTGATTTGACAGTTGGCTTTAATTACCTTTTACTTGACTTTCTAAGTAAGAATTTATCCTCAATCACACACACATGGACAAT
Source organism: Callorhinus ursinus (assembly GCF_003265705.2). Lineage (NCBI taxonomy): Eukaryota > Metazoa > Chordata > Mammalia > Carnivora > Otariidae > Callorhinus > Callorhinus ursinus. Next base: position 44,666,166 of record NW_027397071.1, on the reverse strand, counting down.
CATACCAGTGGGTCTACACTGTAGGAGAAGGAATGTCCAGGTACTTTAAAGCAAAGACTTTTTGTTTTCTGAGTCTAGTCTTTTTTCATAGTAAGAGCACTTAGTTTGTGCCACACGTTATTCTAACACTTTACTAGGATTGCCTCCTTTGCTCTTCACAGCAAAACTAGTGTCAGTGTTACTTTTAGATAAAAAAATTAAAATCCTAGAGAGGTTAAGTAACTTGCTCAAGACCACACAGCACATTAAATGGAGAAAACAGAACAAAAACCCTGACCATTTGATTCTAGAGCCCTTATTGTTAACCACTGCATGACAGCTGTATGGTGGAATGTCTTTGTGCCTAGATTTCTGTATAGAAATCTAACCATACTAAATACTTCACAGAGCTTAACCAAGACACAAGCAAATTGGCACATAACAAGATGCCTTGGATTATGGAGATAAACCAATGGATGGAAACAGTAGTATCTATAGAAGTGTCTCAGAAAGATGACCTGTTCTATAACTAAATCGTGCTTATAAATACATTTGCAGCTTTAATTGGAACAAACATTCTTCTTTCACTTGAAGTAAATAGAAAGTCAGTCATTTGGATCTGTGCAAAATTTGTTACTAGGTTTAGCTAAAACCTGGAATACTTATATTCTCATTTGGAATTAAAGCTTACTTTTAAACATTTCCTTGTACCTATTTGGAGCACAGAAATGGAGTTTACCCACAAATGCACTTTTGGACTCGGTTATGGGGTATGTGGTCATGATGTAAGCAGCATTTCCTTCTCTTCTATTGCTGATATAAGGACTACACGTTATTTACAAAGAGCTAGTTACAGCATATTGATTGGGACCAGTCTGGTACTAGTCACTTGGTGTGTTGGCAAAGCAGGCAGATTAGCTTCAAAAATTAATTCAAGGGGGGGCGGAGCAAGATGGCAGAGGAGTAGGAGACCTAGATTTCCTCTGGTCTCAGGAATTCAGCTGAATAGGGATCAAACCATTCTGAACACCTACGAACTCAACAGGAGATCGAACAGGAGAGTAGCAACAACTCTCTGAACAGAGAAGCGACCACTTACTGGAAGGTAGGGCGTGCGGAGAAGTGAATCCGAGGCGATATTCGGGAGGATAGATGGCGGGGGAGGGGCCTCCGCCGGCCGCTTCTGGCAAGTGATAGAGCCGCGGAGCACAAAATCGGACCTTTTAGAAGTTGGCTCGGTGGAGGGACGTCGCTGCAGTGGCTAAGCGGGGGGTGGAACCCTCGCGGGACAGTGTGGTCTCAGGACCCTTGGGGTCACAGAGAGACCGGGGGTGCCTGAGTGTGCCAGAGCTCCCAGGTATCAGAGCGGGGAAGCCAGCTGCAGAGACGGAGCCGAGTCGTGGGCTCTCAGCTCGGGGTTGCCATAAACTGTGATCTGCGCCCCAGTCGGGGCACGGCTCCCCCAGCAGGGACCCAACAAGCAGCAGATCCGGGGAGACTCCCCTTCCTTCCCGGGGAGGAGCGGTGCGGGAACGCACTGCAGGGATCTGCTGGGTTTGGAGACTCCCTGCGGGGTCGGGTGCCAGAGATAGCAACGCTCGATCACAGGCCGGGTGAGCGCGGGGTGCGGCCGGAGACCGGGGACACGGAAGTGACTGCTTTTCTCTGGGGGCACACTGAGGAGCGGGGCCCCGAGTTCTCAGCTCCTCCAGGCGGAGATTGGGAGGCCACCATTTCTGCCCAGGTCCTCCAAAGCTGTACCGAGAGCTTGCAGGGAACAAAAGCTCCTGAGAGCAAACCAGAGCAGCTTCCTTAGCCCGGACCGACAAGGGCGGGGCAATTCCACCTCCGGCAAAGACATTTGGAAACCACAGCAACAGGCCCCTCCCCCAGAAGATCAGCACAAACAGCCAGCAAGCCAAGACCAAGTTGATCGATCAAGGAGAA
>NW_027397071.1:44658888-44659240 GCF_003265705.2 Callorhinus ursinus | reverse complement strand
AGCAATTGCACTACTGGGTATTTACCACAAAGATACAAATGTAGGGACCCGAAGGGGTACATGTACCCCAATGTTTATAGCAGCAATGTCCACAATAGCCAAACTGTGGAAAGAGCCAAGATGCCCATCGACAGATGAATGGATAAAGAAGAGGTGGTATATATACACAATGGAATATTATGCAGCCATCAAAAGGAATGAGATCTTGCCATTTGCAACGACGTGGATGGAACTGGAGGGTGTTATGCTGAGTGAAATAAGTCAATCAGAGAAAGACATGTATCACATGACCTCACTGATATGAGGAATTCTTAATCTCAGGAAACAAACTGAGTGTTACTGGAGTGGTTGG
>NW_027397071.1:44624457-44658788 GCF_003265705.2 Callorhinus ursinus | reverse complement strand
TCAGAGGGGGAGACGAACCATGAGAGATGATGGACTCTGAAAAACAAACTGAGGGTTCTAGAGGGGAGGGGGGTAGGGGGATGGGTTAGCCTGGTGATGGGTATTGAGGAGGGCACGTTCTGCATGGAGCACTGGGTGTTATGAACAAACAATGAATCATGGAACACTGCACCAAAAACTAATGATGTAATATATGGTGATTAACATAACAATAAAAAAATAAAAAAAATTAATTCAAATTTTCATTCACTACCTTATAAAACAGAAATAAAAACCAATAAATACTACTGCTATCTTTTATCAGTGTTATTATAACAGGATGTTTTCCTGATTCAATATTACTGATAATGCCTTACATTTGGTCAGTGTTTCCCAGTTTGCTTTCATAAACGTTATCTTACTTAATCCTCACAAAACGGTGTAGTTGGTGTTGTCAGAGATTCCCAGACAAGATTGAATCTGGGGCTTTAATCTGTAAACTAGAGTTCTTTCTACTGTATATTCATTAATTTATTATTTCATCCATACAACAAATATGTATTGAGTACTTAGTATGTGCCAGGACTATCCTAAGAACTCAGGGTAAAGCACTGAGCAAAATAGTCAAAAATTCCTGTCCTCATGGCTTATATTCTAGTTGGGGGAGGTGTGTGGCAGAAGACGTGTTATTGTGATGAGTATAAAAAATATATAAGTAATTTATAGAGAATATTGGAAATAAGTATTTCAATTTCAATAACTGATGACTTAATTCATATACAGATATGCTTTCATAAGCAGAACATGTTGAGTATTTAATTCGGATTTTGATATACAGACCTGAAGCTTAGTACATAATTGCTGAACGACAGGAAAGAATGAATGAGGTAGAGACATGAAGATCATTAGATTTAGGGAAAGCATCTGTAATTTCTATATTGATTGTGGTTAAACTGATCCATTCATTTATTTATCTGACAAATAATTATTGAGTACTTACTGTGTGCCCTGGAGATAAACATCAATCAAGAAGTATATGGCCCCTGCTGTCAGAATGTTAACAGTTTTGAGGGAAAGACAAATAAAACCAAGGCAAGCATTATAATTTTATGATAGGGGAAAATACATGGTGACATGAGAGAGGAACATAGTCAAGTAACCAAGACTCAAAAAGAGAGGAGGTTGTCTGGGTGGAAGTGACATTTACATTTTGGGAAGAGAAGAGGAAGAAGCTGGAGGGACAGTCATAGATTAAGGAAAAACATCGTGTACAAAAATTCAGAGACTACAAAGATTGTATTTGATTTTCTGAACTATTAGAATCCATTATCATTTAAATGGTTTGGGTTCCTAGGGCCTTTATAAGGTAGGAAAATTACTGTATTTCCCACCTTTTCTAATCTCTGTCCCCTTCTACCATATAGTATAAATAAAAATTTCCATTATATGAGACTGGTCCCACTAACTAAAATTTAAGTAATAAATCTTCCAGATTTAATTCGAACTCCAGCATCAAGCACAGTGTCTTTAGCACCGAGGAAAATGCCAGATCCATAATAAATGTTCAATAAATTACTGTAGACTGAAAAGAGGTTATTGACTTGAAACCCCAAAGTAAGTGAGTGTGGAAAAGATACTAAGAAGAAATATGTGAGAAGCAATCCGCTGGACTGAATAAACTATTTCAGCTGATGTCCATTTGCTTTTTGCTTCAATGTAGACTACTAGCATATTGAATCAAGCAATATCATATAAAAACATGTAGCAATGTGATTACTTTTATATTCCCACATTTGCAAATAGTTTTGTGACTCAAGGAGCTCATTTCAGTCATAATCATTGAAAATAGGGAGAAAGAAAGCAAGGAATACTTAACAGAAAAAACAATCGGTAGGGAATGTTCTATGAGGGACTGTTCCCAGCCATAAAATGGAATTTCAGGTACATTGATATTTATAGTTATCTTGTAAGGTAGATGTGATTACCACCATGCACTAAGTAAAGAAAATAGAAACCTAGGGGAGTAAAGCAACTAAGAAGCAATCAAAGAAACTTACCAAGAATTAGAAAATGGCAGAGCTCCAACTGAAACCAAATCTTCTGTTCCTATTACATGTGCCTTTCCACCATATCAAGAAGTGTTTAAGACAGGCTCAGGATACATACACTATTAGTCAGGGTTCTCCAGAGAAAGCAAACAAACAGGATGTATGTATGCATGTATGTATGTATGTATGTATGTATAGATAGATAGTTGTGTATATATATATATATATGTATACATATGTATATGAACACATATATCAGTATATATATAGTGTGTGTGTGTGTGTGTGTGTGTCTGTATATATATATAGAGAGAGACAGAGAGAGAGTATTGATTTTAAGGAATTACTCACATGAATCTTGTGGAGGTTTAGTGAGTCCAAAATCACATGGCGTAGGCCAGCAGTCTAGAGACTCAGAGAAGAGTTTCAATTCAAGCCCAAAGGTAGTTTCTGACAGAATTTCCTCTTGCTTGGAGAGGAGGTCAGTTTTTTTTCTATTAAGGTCTTCAACTGAGTAGATGAGGTCTACCCACATTATGGAGGGTAATCTATTATTCACAGTCTGCCAATTTATTTTATTTTGTTTTTTTTATTTTATTATGTTATGTTAATCACCATACATTACATCATTAGTTTTTGATGTAGTGTTCACAGTCTGTCAATTTAAATGAACGTTAACCTCATCCATAAAACACTTTCACAGAAACATCCAGAATAATGTTTGGCCAAATACCTGGGCACTGTAGCTCAGCCAAGTTCACACATAAAATTAACTATACCTGGGCACTGTAGCTCAGCCAAGTTCACACATAAAATTAACTATACCATGGAAATACCATGGTATTTCCAGCCAAAATGTACAAAAGGATATCGGATGCAACTGGTTAAGTCAAGGATGCCATTATCAAAGTCAATGATCCAATATTCTACAAATTTCTCATTCTTCAGTATTTCTACTGAACATTTTTTTTAGGTATCTACTCAACATTATTAACTTTGGTCCCATTGAGAAGTGCTTTCTCTTTCTCTCCCTCCTACTCTCTCTCTCTCATAGTCCCATATTTCAGACAGTTTCAGAGTCACCATGGATTTCATATATTTTGTTCACACACCTTTTTTTTTTTTTTTTACCTGAACTGGCATGGCAAATGAAGCATAATAATTGCCACAAATGTGCCTGAAACTCTAGGAAGAGTCTCTATAGTGAAAGTAGAAATAAAGAAAAAGCATGTATTGCTCTATTCCTACATTTAGTTAATGTGAACCTCAGAAGTGTGAGGTAGAAATGATCTCAGTTTTACAAATGAAGAATCAAAGGACCAGAGAGGGTAAATAATAGGATCACACAAATAGAATGGAGTGCAGTTGTGGTTCACACCAGTTTCTTTTTCGTATACATGTCCTGTTTATTTTGCTACATTTACCAAGAATTCTTGTGCATACCTGAAGAAGCACATGGGCAGCTTTCTTGATCATTTATCTTGTTACAGTACTTCTTTAATCTGTGAGCATATGCACAGGCTGCATTTTCACTGAGAACTTCACTGCGTAGCTTTGGACCTTCTATTTTCATGAAATAATTTATGCAAATTATAGCAGGAGACTAGACCAAATATAGAATGAACTTCAGTTTGTGTCCTAAGCCATGTTGTAAGTTAGTTGTTATTTTTTTTTAAATTCAGTACAAAAAAACTGTAAGACTTGATTATATAAGCTTTAGAAAACAATATTTCATTCATCAGAAAGTCACATCTGATAAACTGAAGCAGCATGCTACAAATGAAAAGTAATGATAGTTGGAGCCTGGGGTTTTTTATCCTTCGTTCTTCCATTTACTTGATTTTGGGATGGCAGCATACATGACTAGTTATATACTTGACATCTAGTCCCTTTTTCTTCCTTGCTGGCAGAGCCCTGATTTTATTTGGGTATTTTATTTGGATATCTGCCCTCCTACACAAATCTCAGGAGAGAGGTATCTCTTTCCAGCTCCAGGGTCAGTTGTGATTAGTCTAGCCCAATTATATGGCCATTTCAATCTCTTTATCAATGATTGGTTTAGGCCCAGTTCTGGCCAATAAGGCATTGAAAGGAGGTCTGCAAAAAAAATTCCTCACTCCCTAAGAAGAGACACAAAAAATAAATTGCCCTTTTTATTTTTATGCATATTTTCTTATTTAGATATTACATCTGAAATTGATGCATCCATATCTGACCAGAAAATGAGCCAGCCTTAGAGTTAATTCGATTTAGGGGTTGACAAAATAAGGAGATAGAATCTCCCCAGTTTTTTGGTGACAGTTCCAAGGCATTGCTCAGACTAAGTCTAGTAGATTTACCTTATATGTCAAGTTAAAACAGTTTTCTTTATTTTTTGAGCCAAAGGAGCCAAGTTTTCTATTACTTTCAGCCAAATCCATTCTAAATGGTACAATTGACTTTAATGAAGAAGAAACAGCACTTTCTTTGGAGTGATTCTGTGAGACTTGCATCTTTTTTCTTTGCGGTTATTTATCCAGATATATTTGGAAAATTAGAAGTCAGCAAAAAATAATAAAACAAAACAAATAAAATAAAATACTACTCCAAGTTGAAAAAATAATGCCCCCCAAATTCCAGCACCAAAGCTCATATAGGCAAGACATTTAACCTCTCTAGGGCTCAATTTCCTCAGCTGTCAAAGGAAATGGTAATAAGTCTACTACGTAAGGATCAATATAATAATGGATATAAAGCACTTTAATATAGTGCTGGACATCTTATGCTCTAAGCTCATTTTATTCACCCTAAGCTCTACATAAAGGTTAATTCTCAATAAATGTTTATTGGCTGTTTGTACTGCTAATTTCTACTGTATTTTTTTTATTTCAAAAATTTTCTTATAAAGCTTAGTTATCTTTCATTTCCTGTAGAAAACAAAATAACTATATAGACACTTTAGCATGTATCTCATTATATCTTTATAGAATCCTTAGAAGCTCAAAAAGTTTACAGATTTGTTTCAAATTATGAAATTGTGCAAAAGTGGCAGAACCCAAGACCTCTAACTCTGTTGCTTGTGCTCTTTATACAATATAGCAGACTTCCCAGAAGTAATAGAATTGAAGAAGGGAACTGGCTGCTAAAGTGTGGCAAAGTATATGACAAAATGAAAACTAGAAATATGGTCATGGAGGAAGAGAGAGATGATCACCACAAAGTGATTGCAAGAACCAAGTTTAGAACTGCAAGCAAAAAACACACATATTCAACTCTCCTTACGGAATCATTGAGTTAGAGAAAAGCCACATATAGGATGTTTAGAAAAGATCATATTTAGTATATTCTGTTAACTAAAAAAGTAAAATGTACAATATGATATTTTCTAAGTGCTATTTAGTATTTTCCAGTTAAATCTACTAGTAAGAAATCACTGTGAGCTCCATTGAAATGATGCTATATAGATAAAGTTATTGAATTATGTACAAGGTCTATAAAATGGGATCATCAAGCAACAGAAAACTAAATTTTATATTTGTCTTCAGAAATAAGTTGAACAGGGAGTCTGCTTCTCCCTCTCCCAATGCCTCTGCCCCTCCCCATGCTTGTGCTCTCTCTCTCTCAAATACATAAACAAAATCTAAAAAAAAGAAAAAAGAATGGTATCAGAAAACAAAATCAGAGCACTAGTTGTGGTATTGCTACTGGGGTATTATTGCCTCTGGGCCCTCTTAACTGACAGAGCAAGGAAATGTATGTGTGCATACTAACGTGTATATATACAGATCCAGAAATATTTCTGTGTGTTACTGTCTGTATCTATGTTAAGTTAAACATTAATTCCTGCTGTCTCCCAACTCTAACCCATTACCACATGGATCATCCTAACTTCCTCCTCTTGTTTCTCTGAGATCTCCCATTGCAATAGTAAGAAACCTGGTTTCAACCATTCACTATCCATTTACTTAATTGTTCAATCCCATTGTGTATGCACATACACATAGTGGCTTCAGAATTGCTACAGCTTTTCTATATGGAAAACAGTTTTATCAACTAGAGGACAGTAGTTAAGTGCAACTTTAGTGTTATAGACTCCTTTTATTTACAGAGTTACTTAGGTTAGCAGAATTCCCAGTCAATGTAGTCATTTTTGACATAATGATATAATCTTCAAATTGTTTGTGATTAATATTTTAAAACATATATCAATATATCAAACTTTTCCCAGATCAACATAAGAAAATAAAGATATTAGATTATGCTGCCAACTTCTTTTATATTGTCTTCTTTTTTGTTTATTTATAAGAATGACATGAGTATACATATCTTGAGGCCCAAATGATTTTCAGCTTAAAATTTGTTGATCCAAAGTATTAATTTGCACCTTAAGAAGAGGCTACTGGTTTTAACAGTTGGATTCAGTTTTGTAAAGTTACTCCCACTGATTCACACTCATATTTTCTTTGTAGTTTTATGATAAAAAACATGACCTAAGTAAGAAAACATTGAAGTGTACAACCCCAATAATGTGTAAAACATGCTCATATACATTTAAGTTTCTTTCAAAGAGAATCTTAAGGAGTTAGATAGGCAAGGTTTCTCAGTTTTACTTTACAAATAAAGAAATTAAGATTTAGTTAATTCCATGTTTATATGACCTTAAGACTTTAAAATGCCAAAGCCAGAAACAAAACCCAGATCTTCTGTCTCCCTGTTCAGTTATAATTTTGACAGCATCTTTCTGTCATCTCCAAATGGATTCATTCTAATACATACATTTATTTTTTTATATTTTCATAATTAATTCATGGTAATAGATGACATATGCAGGGGTGCCTGGCTGGCTCAGTCTGTAGAGCATGTGACTCTTGATCTTGAGGTTGTAAGTTCGAGCCCCAGCTTGGGTGTAGACATTACTTAAAAGAATAAAATCTTTAAAAAAAATTCCTGCTTTTTTATAAAAAAGTTTAAAAAAATAAATGACTTAGGCAGTATTCCTAACCAACAGTACAAGACTGACCATAATGCTTAATAATTAGAATATTATAGACAAAGCTACAAGAGTAAATATACTTTGAAATAAACCAATGATTCTTACAAACGTTGTATACCTAGATGTTATGATATATACTCTGACTTAAAAAAGCTTAAAATAGAAAATTTTAAATGAAAGAATTTTGGTGAAATAAATTTAAATTGACTTAAAAACTATAATCATTTTCATTTTTACACCATTGTCCAATGTATTATATTAGTTTCCTAGCACTACCATAAACAAATTACCACAAACTGGGTGGATTACAACAACAGAAATTTATTCTCTCATAGTTGGAGACTATAAAGTCTGAAATCAATGTGTTAGCAGGATTGGTTCCTTCTTGGAGGCTATGAGGAAAAATCAGTCTGTTTCATACCTCTCTTCTACATTCTGGTGGCTGAGACTCAGGCAACATTTAGCAGTCTTTGGTTTACACATGTATCACTCCAATATCTAACTCCCATCTTCACATGGCTTTTTCCTTGTGTCTCTTTTCTCTTTTTCTGTCTCTGTTCTCTGGACACTCATGGTTGGTTGCAAAGCCTACCCTAAATTTGCATCATGTTAAAAGCCAAAGACCCTATTTTCACATAAGGTCACATTCACAAGTATCAAAGTTTAGGACTTAGACATATCTTTCTGAAGCTAGTATTCAGTCTACTATAGGTACATTGCTTAGATAGTAGAATTCAGATGACTTGGAATAACATCAGTAAACTTTGTAAGTTATATGAGCCTGGTGAAATTTGGTAATGCTGATGATATATGTGGTAAATGGAAGAGCTCCCTTGCTTGTTAGGGAAAGAGCGTTAGTATGTTGAAAATAATTTGATATGTAGTAGTAATTATATTTTATAACTTTTCATTTCATAAAAATGTAACTCCTACATTTACTGTAATTCATATTAATTATGTTTCATTGCTGAAACATCATTCTACCAGATAGTCTCTACACATTATAACTTCTGTTTGACTAATATCTTAATCCAAAAGACTAATGGAAACAAGTTAAAGCAAAAATAAGTAAAAAATAAGCAAAAAACAAGCAGAAATTTTTGTATCCTTTGTTGTTTTTTCGATCCTAAGGGCTAGATGTGTGATATCAAAGCTCTAATTTTTTTCATATAATATCTCTTTAATAATATTCAAATGTCTGATTTGTTTTTAAATTTAAATTTGTTCTTAAATATTCTCTGGAATATCAGATTGTAGATGACAAGTTAGGAAGTATAGTAACCACTCTCCTTTGTATTTGCTTATGCCTTTTTTTATTCCCCAAAATTTGGTTACAAAATAAATGCACTATTTTTCAAACATATTAGCAGTGTAAAAAAATTCAATTTATATGAGCCTTATAATTTTTTTAACCTTATCAAGTTCTTGAATTTTTTTTATTGTGTTATGTTAATCACCATACATTACATCATCAGTTTTTGATGTAGTGTTCCATGAAGTTCTTGAATATTTTAAGATCTTTTTTCTTTTCTTTGCACCTGGAGAAGCAAATTTTATCTGGGACTTTTTGGAAGGAAGATTATCACTTTTCTGTCGTTCTTTCTAGGACTTTGCAGAGGTGGATATGCTGTTTCAAATTCAAGATCTAAAACCCCAAATCTCTAAAAAATTATACAGATTTTATTTTATTTGAATGAGTCATTCTAGATTTGATCCTAGCCCACAGAGTTAAATACCACAATTTTATTTGTGGTCTTCAAAACAAAATCATTTTTAATTTTAATTAGATGTCAATAAAAAATAATATGTTCTGTATTGGTCCTTTAAAATAATTTAAAACTTGTAAAATCCCCAAATAATCCTCTTGATTAGTGAGAGGCAGATGAGTTACAGAAGTCTTCTGTTAAGATTCAGATGCTATGTGGAACTAGAAAAAAAAAATAAGTCAATAACACCTTAACTTGGTTTAGTGGTTTGGTTTGTTGGATTAGCTCTAGTAGAGAACAGAACCCCTAGAGAATTATATGCATGATAGATTAAGTTTTGATGAAGGACTATGATGTCTTTGGCATCACTTTTTATTGTTTCATGAGTTTTGCTATAATTATTTTATAAGTGGTTTTAAATCTGCCAACATTTTTATCACAGCCAGGATTAGGGTAGCTCTAAGAAACTTCCTGCCACTTCAGGATTTGAGGGATAATACAAAATATTACACACAGTAAGTGTGTACTCTGTAAAGGAAAACTAAACAATTTACTACTAGGGCACCTGGGTGTCTCAGTTGGTTGAGCCTTTGACTCTTGATTTCGGCTCAGGTCATGATCTCGGGGTCCTGGGAACAAGCCCAGCATAGGTCTCCCTGCTCAGCAGGGAGTTTGCTTGTCTCCATCTCCCTCTACCCCCCCACCCTCTCTCGTGTTCTGTCTCTCTCTCTGAAATAAATAAATCTTTTAAAAAAACCCTATATACTACTAATGGTATTGCACAAAGAAGGTAGAAAAGACACCTAATATATAGGATAACAAAATATCTTAACAAAATATTAAAAATCAATCATTCAGGAAATGTGTGAGAACAATCTGGTTTTGACATATGGCACCTCATTGGATATCTGAATGATTGGCTAGCTAGGCAGGTGTGTTTTCATCTTAGTGAGGATGATTGTCCTGATAGAACTGGATTATTTTATTAAACATATAGATTGCATTCAACAAAGCTACTGACAACTTGCTTTGTGCAAGATGATTGTTATATGCTGTAGAGGATGCCAAAATTAATAAGACAAAATGTCTTCTTTAGAAGTGGGTTAAGTCTATTAGGGACACGCAATTTGTATACTGATAATCTCAACTGAGGTACATAGATAAGTGCTATGTGACTGTAATTCTGATTAGAGACAACTACCAGTTCAGGTACTCAAGGATAGTCCCTGGAAAAGGGAATTTTGATGTAGGTCCTGAAAGATGGGAAGTTTTTCAATAGTTTAAGGTAAGGTAAAGATATGGTATGAAAACACACACACAAGTAGGAGGGCAACGATTTTTATTATTTATTTACTTATTTGTTTATTTAGAATGAAAATCTATTTTGCCTAGAATATAGGGCTCACTGAGAATTATAGCTGGAAAAATAAGTGTGCCAGGTGTAGGAAATTATCTTAATGCTAGGCAAAGATCTAGAGTAATATTATCTAGAAATTAAATTTAAATGAAACTCCAAATTATTTTTTATCTTATAAAAATTTTATTTTAAAGGGACAAACTATATAATTGCTTTAAAACTTAAAGGTGTGTGTGTGTGTGTGTGTAGGTCTCAAACTTTCTGAACTGAACTAATTCCCTCTCATTGGTTGATGAAAAAAATTATATGAAAGAAGTACAAAATGTCCTTGGCATTCATACAATTGACATTTTAGATTTTGACTCGATAAGAGGTACCCTGAGAGTCTGCAGCACTAATAAATTGTGTTTTTGCTGACGCATACTTTAAATAACGTATATTTCGAGCTAATTTGGAGATAGTCACTTGCTTAGCTCCTGAGCCTAAGAAATCATCAATTCTCTAACCATAATCTCAAACACATTTTATTTGAGAAATTAAGTACAACAGTTGTATAAGAGATTTACATGAAACTTACAGTGTACCCTACTCTCAATGCCCAGTAGTTACTTTACTCAGATATTATAGTAAGGAATTTCAAAAGCTCCTCCGTCTGTCTTGAAAAATCATTCACTTTCATATTTCTCACTTAAGGAAAAAATGAAGATGTCAAAACACAATACTTAAAACATCTATAGATAAGAGAGTACAAACTGATGACAGGCAAAATGTATGAAGGGGAATGGGAGGTACAGGCTTCTAGTTATGGAATGAATAAGTCATAGAAATAAAAGGCACGGAATAAAGAGTATAGTCAATGATATTGTAACAACATTGTGTGGTAACAGATGGTAGTTACACTTGTGGTAAACATAGCATAATATATAAACTTGTGGAATGTTATATACCTGAAACTAATGTAACATTGCATGTCAACTATACTCAAGTTAAAAAGTAAATAAAAAATAAATAAAACATCTTGTTGATTTCCAATGAAGTGTAATATACGTTTTGACTATAATTAAGGTTTTAGGCAATATAAGAAATCTATTTATAGTACTACTACAGTACTTAAGTCCAGCTATGATATTTAAAAAATAAGCCTAACTTTATTGAAGGCTTAAGATAAAACATAGTATTTTCAGTGCAGTTTTGAAGAGATTTTCACAATCTATAGAGTCAATGGCAGTTTGACCCACTTATGTACCATCTTACAAATTCTCTTGAGCAAAGGAAGGGGAGGGGTATAGGACATATAACAACAACAGTCATCCAACAAAAGTGTCATTGTATTTGATTTACATTTTTATAAGAGTTGTAGATTTTCTGTATTGTTGGAAAATAGATTTCAAGAAACACATACCTAAATAAGTTACCTTTCTTTTTTATTTCAAAGTGAGTTAGAACGTTCATGCTGGATGTGTACCTACACTTAGGCAAGTTCAATATTGGGCTTTTTTATTTTTTGTTCTTTTTTGGAAAAAGATTTAATTTTCTGATTTTTACTAAAGGAGACAAATAGATATTGATGATATCTTTCCAAATAAGACAAGGTGACTGAAGAGTTTCAGGTAGTGCACTAGTAAGAGTTTGTGTTGCTTTGGAATCTAGTTTGTTTTTCATTGTATGTTTTATTCTCTTTTGATGGAGACCTGGTGATTGGGCTCCTATATGATTCCTTGGCAAGATTTTGAAGTATTAGCAAACATTTGGAAGGCAAATAAAAGTCATCATAATCATCTCCTGGACTTAATTCACTAGTGCTCATTTCAGACTCTTTGTTACTTCCTTGTCTTTAGAATAATTTCTTATTTTATTTTGTCAGGAAGGAGTAACATAAAACCAAATTAAAATTGTAAGCATTACTGGAACTGAAAGAGCCATCCAAATATTTTTTAGAAATAGTTCTTTTTTAAAATTTTCATTTTGGCTCCCTTTGTACCTTGATGTACACGTTGATTTTCTACTTCTGTTAGTTTTTCTTTTCTCTTCTATTTTTCTTCTTTGTGAATTTCTAAGTTTAGTTTTAGTTTGCTCAGATTTGTATTGAAGATAACTTCTTTTGTGTTGGTAATTCTTTCTAGGTGAATAAGCCTTGGTAATTAGTTAATTTTGTTCTTGTTACATTGACATTTTGTTCTACATTTTCAGGTATGTTATGTTTACTAGAGGGTCTGCAAATATAATTCTTTTCAATTCAAAGGATTTCCCTGACAAGTAACTCATTTCGAAGTCATTCAAGGTATCAAAGCTATTAAGATCATTAAAACTTTCTTCCAACTGATGGATGGACAGATCCAGTTCTGTGAAAGACATTGTCAGTAGATTATGTTCAACTGAACTGGAATATTCAAAATCGAAATACCTGTTTTGAGCAATAGCAGGTATTGGCTCTTCTACTTGTAATGGTTCTCCTTGTTCTGGAAGGTCAGCTTCCTGAGGACGAACTTGATGCAAACACCTTCACAAATAAGTCCTTGGAGTCATCATTTCTATTGGAGTCCATTCCAAACAGACATACTCACTGGTCCTGAGCAGGTTCTTTTTGTTCTGAAATATGTTTTTCTTTCAAAGCAAATAGTTGACATTCAAGTTGTAACAATCTTTTCTCAGCTGTAAGATGGTATCTTGGGTTTCTCTCACTTTGCATTTTTAATTTAATTTTCCCAATCTAAAACATTCTATTGTAGTTCAGATCACTTTTTAAAAATATTTTATTTATTTATTTGAGAGACAGAGAGAGTGATCATGTGAGCATGAGCAGAGGAGAGGGCAGAGGGACAGGCAGAAGTAGACTCCCCACTGAGCAGGGACCCCCCCCCCCAATGCAATGCAGGGCTGGATGCTGGGCTCAATGCCAGGCTGGGTCCCAGGACCCTGAGACCATGACCTAAGCCAAAGGCAGACACTTAAATGACTAAGCAACCTGGGCACCTCTGTAGTTCAGATCATTTTTAAACAGTATAGAAATGATGGTGATTATTTGGTATAGCACAACTACAAATGAGTTGGAGTTTCCTGATCTCTGCTAAGTTATTATTACTTTCTCTTTTCTTTATTTATGTCTTCAAGACTAACCTGAAAAGACTATTTAAGGCACCTTTCTTTGGCCATCTTCTGTTTGGCCACCACCTCTGCTATAGCCATCCTCCTCACATTCCAAGGCTCTGTGAGGCTGCTGGCATGACCCTCACCCCCAAAGACTGTGACACCATCTCCTGTCTCCTGTGACTTCTGCAACCACATTTGAAATCCTCTGTTGCACTTACCCACTGGCTATCTGGATGTGGTCATGTGATGTGAAGGTGCTGCCCGTCACTCAGGGAGAGTCCTTCTCTGCCAGGTCAGATAATTAATTAAATTATCTCAAGATAATTTAATAAAAAATATCACACACCAGTTACCTTGCCATATGTAGTCCCTAACTTCATTTCTTTTCAGCTTCTTTGACAAGTTTAGTAAATACTTGTTAGATGTTTTCAATGTACTAGACATTTTGCTGGGTGATGGAGTACAGAAGTGAATAAGACATGTAAGAACCCTGTCCTCAGAGATGTATATTCTACCAAATGTTTTATCTAAATAGCTTTAAAATAAGAACTGGAATTTTCTTTAAGCTATCATGTATATCTTCAACTTTACATACTGGAAAAAAATAGAATTTAGCAGAAAACATGTTCATTTAGTCTAACATAAAATATTTATGAAATTGGTATTTCTCCATAGAAAAAAATTTTCAGATAAATGGGATATCTGATGATTAGCAGAGGCAGCATGAAGACATTAGACTTTTTAATTGTGATGAGAAATAACCAGGCTATAAAAGCGGGCAAAGGAGAATGGAAGGAGACTGTGGACTTCACAGTTTGACCTTGCGCCAACCTTGCTTTATTACAATTGTTAGAATATTGCTTCTATTCTGTAATTCAGCCAGATAGTATATTGTACCCTCTCATTATTCAAATCTAACCCACTTCTACATATTCATAAAAATGATTAGTTATACAGAATAATAGAAAATTATTAAATATGTTAATCTTTACATTCTAACCTTAGCTGAAAAAATTTTACTGTGTAAAATCAAAAGATTAGATAAATATATGAGGTTATCTTAATTTTTTATGTATATACATAGAGAGAGATAAGAGAAAAAACTAAAACTGAAGGGAAAAAGACAACACTGATTCCACCACCAGAAATAAACACTAATAACACTTAATACTAAAAATATCTCACTAATATGACTACTATTATAATTTTCATTCTATGGATGAAGAAATTGAGGCTGAGATATGTTAAGTGACTTATACAATGGGGTCAAGATAGTAAGTGGCATAGATATGATTTGAACCTGTCAACTTCAAAGCCCTGTTTCAAGCCAGTGTGAATAATTGTTTTTATGTTATGGTTTCTTATGGGACAGAAAAGTCCTTGGAGTCATCATTTCTATTGGAGTCCACTCCAAACAGACATACTCACTGGTCCTGAGCAGGTTCTCTTTGTTCTGAAATATGTTTTTCTTTCAAAGCAAGACTGTGTGTGTGTTTGTGTGTGGTGTGTGTATTTTATTTAACCAATACTCCGTTTTTGGATATTTAGGTTGTTACATTTTTTTCTTATACAGTGCTACAGTAAATACTGGACATCTTGTCCACTGTTTTATACAGGAAAATGCCTAAAAATGAGAGATTTTGTACCACTGACATTTTGCAAACTTCTTTCCACAATTATTTCCCACAATCTGTTTATATATACAGAAAAAAATAAAAAGAATATTATGAACCCCAATGTATCCAATCAACTAGCTTCAACAGTGATCATCATTTTTACTATTCTTGTTTCATTTATACTGGTGTTTATTTTGTTTACATAATTTTTTTAAAGATTTTATTTATTTATTTGACAGAGAGAGACAGTGAGAGAGGGAACACAAACAGGGGGAGTGGGAGAGAGAGAAACAGGCCTCCCGCCTAGCAGAGAGCCCAATGCGGGGCTCCATCCTAGGACCCTGGGATTATGACCTGAGCCGAAGGCAGACGCCTAACAACTGAGCCACCCAGGCGCCCCTGTTTACAAAGTTTTTAAAGAAAATTCAGAGAATATATCACTTTGCCCATGAGGTCTTCAGTGTGTATCTCTAACAGAAAAGAATGGAACTTGGTAAAAAAAAAGAAAAAAGGAATTGAACTTTGTAATGATTTTCTGTTTCTTGCAATTCATGTTTGAAGAAATAGAATCATTTTTCTTCAAAAAATTTCCATGATCTAAATTTTACTATATTGTGGTGTTTGTTGTTTAACCTGTTCATTTTCCCATCTTTATTTTTTATTTCTCACCTTATTTCCCCTCTGAACTTGTGGTTAGATTTAAAGGCTTGAGGAAACTCAGGTATATATATATATATATATATATATATATATATATATATATATATATGTTTTGTTTTTTTTTTGCCAAGAATACTTTATCAGTGGTACTGTGTACCTTATTAGGAAGTATACAATTTCAGGTTGCCCCGTTTTTAGCAATGACAAGATTGGTCACTGGTTTCAGGCACATGTCCTTTAGTTTCCCTTCCTTCTTTCCCTCCATTCCTTTCTCTTCCCTTTCTTATTTTTTAATGTTTTCCAATCTGATAGCCTGAAATTAGTAACTTGTTGTTTTCCAAGGCAAAGTATTGCCGTGTCCCACCTCAGCTGGAAATGTCCACATTGAGCAACTCAAAATTTTTGTTACTCTGTATTCATGTGACCACAAATGGCCAAAAATATAGGTTTAGGTGTTACAAAAATTTTTTTGTGGAAAGGCAACTTCATAAATTCACAATATCCAAATAGTGAGGATGGACTGTATTTTCTTTTTTGATTCTTTCCTTTTCTAAGTCACCCACATTTTAATGATGTCTTTGAATAATCCTATTATGGCCTAATGTTATTGATTTATATTGCATTAAAAGTAAATAATTGTATTTCAGCAAACTGCAATTTAAATAATATACCAAACCAGTGTTTTTTGCAATAAAATAGTGTACTGTAGATTCTTAAGAATTTAAAAATTTAAGTGGCTACATCAAATCTTGATCTAATATGAGATTTAAAAAATCATCATTCATGCTTTTTTCTAATCAAAAACACTTATGTTTTACATAATTTTCTGTAGTCTTTTGTTGGAATTAGTATTCTAATATACCTGGAAAATATTTGGATCCATGTAAATTAAATTTATGAGAATTTTAAGAATTTGGTTATTGGATGTTCTGCTATATGCTTTAATATACAGAGTTTAATTACTGAAAATGGCCATATCCTGGCTTGAAAATAAGCCTTTGTGAAAAATTTTTAGTGATAAATTTAGGTTTATTCTGAAACTCATATTACTTATGTAGGAGCTTCTTTTTGCCTTAAGTGCATACCCATAATGGTGAAGGAACGTGTCAGGAATCTTAGAATGTTGGTATGAGGAACTCTTTTCTTAAACTGATTTGTGTATTTTACAACAGGTTATGTAATATACCTAAAACATTTCTAATGTTTTTAACTTAATTATGTAAAATAAATATATGAATACACACACACATAGTCATTTTTACGACAACTCTGTATTGAAGGTACCACTATTTCTACCATATAAATGAGGAAATTAAGGCTCAGGGGCTTAAAGAACTTACCCAAGTCAATTAAGGTGCCCAAGATCACACAGCAATTGCTAAAACCAAAGCTTATTTTTTCACCCTTCATACTATCAGGTCTAGTCATATTAAACAATTTCATGTTCTCTAGTTTGGCATATTCTTTCTCACTTTTTGGCCTTTCTGTATGCTAGTTCCTTTTCCTCAAACAATCTTACCTTCCCCAACCATCTTCACTTAATGAACTTTTACTCATCCTTCAGTTTTCTTTCCCTCATCCTTCGTTTTCAGCCCAAGCATCATCTTCCAGTCTGTGTGCGATGTCTCTCAAGCATAGGTGTTAAACACTGAGCACATTCATGTGGATATTGACCTCATTGTATTAAGTTTGCTGGTTTTCTTGCTTCTGTGTACAATTAGTGAGGTCAGGGAATAGATCTCATTCACTGCTGTATTCTCAGTCCCTTGCATACTGACTAGCATATAGTGAGACCATTTGTTGAAATATTTGCTGCTTAAATAAACATATATTTCTAAATGTTGAGCAAGCAACATGTTTCTAGATTCAGCAAATGTAAGCATTTCAGTAAGTTTTGAGATGGTGGATTTCCTGAAACCATTATAATTGACTTATGAGAGAAAGCTAAAGAAGAGGAATTATTCTAGAAAGATGTCTTCCTAGTGTCATTATGTTGTATTTACAGTTAAGTGACAGAAAACATTGTTTGTATATATAATATGTGTGTGTGTGTGTGTGTGTGTGTGTGTAATCCAAGAGGAAAGGATAATAAAAAATATGGCTTTTCATTAAAAGCATGGAAGACAGTAAAAACTGGTGTGTAAAAATATTTATCTGACATATGATTGTGAGAACACGATATTATCATTCATAAAACTTTAGCAATTAGAAAACATTCATCTCATCAATGAGATACCTAATAGCTCTTTCCTTGACAAACCAGTTTGCTTTTTATTTCATATTAATTAAGATAGATCCATATGTCATATATATACACATAAGCTTTTTATTGTAAAATTTTACTGGTTTACTTATAGTTATTACGAGTATTTATTAATCACTTTTGTGCTTGAAATGGCACATGGGAGGGACACCAACATGAAATAAGTGTGATAGACACAGATCCTCTTCTCAGAGAACATTATTATTAAGACAAACACCCAGGAGCACAATAAGAAACTGTTCATTATAACAAACAATTTCCAAACCTAATTCCATTGTCAACATATTTCAAGCAATATTAAATACAATTGGAATATAACACTGGAGTATGTGATAACTGTGTATCACTCTTTTATATGCCACTAAAACTGAAGGCAAACCAGCTAGGGAATGTGTTTATTTTTACCTATCAGTGCTGTAGGCAGTAAAACTCTCATTTGTCCTGGCCTCTGTGGCATGTTGATATCGCTGGCCAAACACCAATTTGGGCTGTGTTCTTTTGTGCAGGAAGGAACAGGAGCAATTTAAATCACCCTTAGGCAACTTTCATTGTCTTCATTCATGTTCCCTTTCTTGGCACTGATTACTTATCTTGGCTCTGCTATTAACTTCTGTGTGACTTGAGGGATACAGAAATTTAACAACTTGCATGATCTTTCTCATTTGTAAAATGCAACTAATTTACTTACTGTGGCAATGAACAGAATTCCTAATAATACCAGGCAACTCTAATTACTTGAATTACTGGAAACAATTTGCCACAAATTTGGAAGACTATACACAGGTTACATAAAATGTCTATGTAACATATAGATATCCACAGTGTACCCCACTGTGTAAGATAAGAACTAGCTCAGATATACTGTATTTGTGTTTTTGCAAGAGCCTGGGGTAGTTTTCTCTACTTTTTCTTAATAGCCAAATATTTTGTTTTAAGCTAAACACATTCTTTTAGCCAAATATTTGGCATCAAATATTCAGATTAAATATAAATATGCTGGACTGTAGATCCATGTAATTACTCTTCCTGCTTTAAAATCCTCTTTTAGATTTTACCAACAACGTAATCCCTTTTGTAAAGAATTTATAAACAGTTTTGTAGCAAAAACTTTTATTTCCCTTCTCTCTTGCCACTTGTATCTATAGAGGCCAAAATGTAATTTCTCATTTCCCCAGCCTCCCTTGCAGCTAGGGAGGCTTGTAACAATAGTTCTGGTCAATGAAACAGCAGATTACTGGGGGTGGTTCTTGAAATGATTTTGGTTTCCTAGTAAAAGAAGCAGAGGCTACTGATAGCCTTTTTTATCATGTTGAAAAAATTTCCAGTACCCATCTTGAGGAAAAGACCAAAATAATAACAGAACAAGGAGCTGACTTTGCTGAGCTATTAAATCAATGTCACGAGCTTCCTACTTTCAGAATTCTAACAATGTGAGAAAAACAAACTGTTATTTATTTAAACCATTGTAAATGGATTTGTTTTAAACTAAACACATTCCTGAAACAAGAAAAGAGTATAAATGTACATGAATGTTATATATATGAATACACATATGTTAATGAAGCAAAAAATTTGACAAAAAAATTTAATTGTATGACATGAAGGTTACTATGAGGTTAATGAAAATCACTATTTTAGCAAAAATAGTATAAAGATTTTAAAAACTTGTACTGTTATAACTACACACTGCATTGAGAAAATCCCCACTGATCAAGCAGCAGTCACCTCCTACCATCTCATGGCACCCCTCCCTTTACACCCTCACCACAGAAAAGATAAGAATTTTAACTCCTTTGGGGCTAGTCAGAGGATGGGACTTAATCACTGATTATGTATTACCAAGATTCCCATTGATGAAAATGTTAATGTACTATAATTTAAAAGACAAAGCAAAATTTAAATGTGATTATCAAAAGAGTTCTATAAATATTTCTCACGTGCCATCTATGAAAGCAGTACTGTGCTAGCACTGCAATGCTTACCAAAGAAGTATAATTCTTAATATTTGCCTTTAATAAGCTTACAGTAAACATCGGAGATATTTAAAATAAACTTTAGTGTGATTATGGTGCAGTAAGTGAAATTTAATGTCCATTTCAGCTACCTAGAAAGTGGATTTTTATTAGTAAAATCCAGTAAAATTTTTTTATTAGTAAAAAGATTAAATTAGTAAAGGTATTAATTTTTATTAGTAAAAATAAAATCCTTTTTGTTTTTGTAAAAAAAAATATGCCTACATTTTGTAGTTACATTCTAAAATAATTTGTAGAGGGGCGCCTGGGTGGCTCAGTCGGTTAAGCCTCTGACTCTTGATTTCAGCTCAGGTCATGATCTCAGGGTTGTGAGATGGAGCCCCACATCAGATTCTGTGCTCAGTGTGGAATCTGCTTGGCATTCTCTCTCTCCTTCTCCCTCTACCCCTACCCCCACTGCCGTGCTCTCTCTCTCTTTCTCTTTCTCTCTCTAAAATAAAAATCTTAAAAAAATAAATGAATAAAATAAAATAATAGAATAAAAGGTCAATTATTCTCTATTAAAGTAAAAATCTTTAGTAATACCATAGCACATTAAATCTAGTGTACCCTCATAAGCAAATTTTTTAAAAAATAAAAATACTCTATACTAAAGCCTTCAAGTCCTTTGTGTTTGCTTCCTCAGTTAATTTAGCAATCTTTTATTTAGAGTTATCATTATTATAATGTAGAAAATTAAGTGGGAAAGAATTTTTCCAAAGGCTTGATGACTTTATACATTCATCGACTTTATGATAAGGGGAAATAATATTCTAAGGCCTAGAAAGACCATCTGAAAAGAAGTTTCACTTAAAATACTCCACATTGCTAATGAATAGCCAAGGTTAGTCTGGCTTCAACCTTAAAGATATGTTGTCAAAAATGTTAGCCTTGCCAAGTTTTCAGAGAAACGACACAACCTGTATTTCAAAGTGGAAGGGACACATTTAGACTGGGAAGAGATAGGCCAGAGTAGGGGCAATGAGAGTAATTGAAGCATTGTTCCATAATGAACTACATCCTACTCAATGAAACTTCCATGTTCATAATGTACTGCAAGAAATTGAGAGGAACATGTGTTCCTTAAGAAATTCTGTCAGAATTTGTGCTTAACTTTAAACCACTTGATAACATTTAAATGTTGGAGGTCAAAGTTATTCATTGTTCTTTGAGAAGAATTTAATTTACATATTGTATTTGCATTTTTAATCCTCCATCTATTTCAAGCTACATGACAAAGAAATTCAATTTCTAATCAGTAACACAACCAGCAATTGTCTGGTGTCCAGTTTCATTGTCAGTGCCCCCTTTTATAATACATTTTACTCACAGCTGTGGCCGTTGAATGGATGTCCCAGTTACATTGGAATATGGGTGGCAGCAGCTAAAGATTAGAGTTCAGCTCCAGGAAGACTAGGATGGCATCTAACGTAAATCGAGAAACTATAAGTAAAATGCAAATAGATCAGCAAAAGCAAGTACATACCATTTATATGATGCAATGGATCATATCTGACTTGCTTATCCTTATATCACAGCACCTACTACAATGCCTGGCACATAGTAGGTTCCCAATCAATAACTATTGAATCTCCAGTTAGAAAAACAAAACAACAAAATGAAACAAGGTCAGAAATGCCCTGGGAGTGTTGTTTATAAGAAGAACACACTAGCAACAAGGATAGAATGTGGTGCAAAAATCTTTATAAGTGAAAAGATGTGTTATAAACTTAGAGTCAAAAATCAGAAATACTCTGAGATCTGGTGGGGCTTATGTTTACAAATGGAGAAAATTATTTTGTCTGCAGTACTCAGCACCTCAGCCCTTATGGTCAGGGTAGCTGACTGCTATAACAAAAAACTCTCCAAATTTCAGCAGATAATTGTAATAAAAGATTTATTTCATGTTCTTTTGAATGTCCCATGCAGGTCCATAGGGTGCACTCAATGCAAGCAGTCATCCAGAGATTCAGGCTCCCTCTATTTTTTTGCATCTATTTCCTCTAAATCTTTAGATATTTCTCCATCAGCCAACAGGTGAAGAAAGAGAATGAGGTATTTATGTACTAAGAAATTGGCACACATCACTTCCACTCACATTCCATTGTTTAAAAGTAAGTCAAGGCCACACTTAAAGGGTATAGAAAATGTACTCTCACGTTGCTCAGGAGCAAGAGGAGAACTTGGAAATTGGTCAGCACTAGTGGCATCTGTTATATAGTCCACTCTTCCAAACATCACATATCTGTTTAATTGTTTTCCCCATGCATAGAATATACTCATTTCTCTTCCAGAAAGGCAACCCAGAATGTCATTTAGTCACTGGACCCAGGTCAAAGCACAGGGACAGTACTTGGGTGGTAGGCAATCCTGTCTGTAGGATCTGGACATGATTCCTTGTGGGTCAGCAACCTAAAAACTAAAAGGAAAAGTCATCTACACTTTCATACCTAACTATATGCAAGGATTGAACATAATTAGAAAAACACAGTAGAAACTTGTTTTCAGATAGAGAAAGAATAGAAGACACTCATCCATAACAGCTATGAAGTATGACTAGGCAGGATGTGAAGACCCCTACTGTGGTGTGGGTGGAAGGGATGTTCCTTAATTAGACTCCAGTTCTATTAAGAACACACTCATCCATTTTTTCCTAAGACTCCTGGCTCCAGGCTCTGGGAAGTTCTTCCTCTTCCATTAGCTTCCACTGCCAGATCTGAGTGAGCCTACCTTGATAGCTGCCCCATGTTCACAGCTTATCTGGCAAATGCAAGTACTGGGGCCAAAAAGTTATTTTAAATATCAAATTAATTTAAGTTCCTGGTTTCTTTAGCCATAAAATTTTCTTGAAAACTTACTAGGTTTGATCTATTTGATTCTGGTCAATTCTATGTCAGTAGCTATACCCAAAGTTCTTTCTTGTACATGTTGGTCTCTCTCCACTGGATGGTAGCTACATTAGGCCATCACACACGGCTGGGGAGGTTATATCCTGAATTGATCTTTGCCATAAGGACTAAGACTTAGTAGGCACTTGACTCTCAGAGATAAATTATTTCCTATCGTTTGGAACCTAGAAGTAGTTGTCTTTAACATTCCCTCAAGGCCTCAGATTTGGGGACTTTCTCTTAAATATCACTTCTGCTAACAAACCTGCCCATTTTTGCTTAAGCTCATCTCTTTCTCTCAAGATTCTGCTGAAAACAGCAATAACATCCAACACATGGTCATGTGGATCCTTTGTCATTACTTTCCTTGGAGTTATGGGCTCTGTGAGTATGAGCCTGCTTTTCAAGTTATCACTGGTGATAGTTTTACCAAATGTTTGAAAAGCAGAAGGAGGCTTTCAAGCCTTGCAGCTTCTGACTCCTCGCCATTTATGGCCCACACACCCAACGTTAGCCTAATGCCCCATATTTTTGTTTTCCTCACGGTAGCACCCAACTATCAATCTCTATATTCAGAGAGGCTTACTGCTGCAATAAACAACCTCAGCATTGAATGGTTTAAACAATAAGAGTTTATTTCTTACTCCTGTCACAGTTCAATGTACTTTCTGCTTGGTGGTTGGGTTGGCATGTGTGCAAGCTCTATTTTAGTGCCCCAGAGATTCCTGTCCCAGTTATTGTGACTCCTAGACCAGCAGTTCTCAAATTATGGTCCATAGACCTTTGTAGGGAGGTGGTGGCCTATAAGGCCAAAAACTTTTTGGTTTTTTTCTTTTAGTAGTTAGTGGACATCACATGTCTTTTTCAGTATGTTGACATTTGTACCAATGTAAAAAAGTAACAGTGAATGGGACTGTTGGTGACTTCACACAAATCAAAGCAGTGGCATCAAATGTAATCATAGTCACTGTCTTCTTCACTGACACTCACTTGCAGTCAAAACATTATCAGTTTCTTAAGAATATCCTTGATGAGGGAATAATAATAATTTTAATAAATCTTGACTTTTGAGTGCAAAATCTTTTTCATATTCTGCATGAAGAAGTGGGTGTATGCATAAAGCAACTCTGCTGCTCACCAAAGCACAATGGTAGTCTCAAGGAAAAGCCCTTTTTCTATTGTTTGAGTTTCAAGATAAACTTGTCTTTTTTTCTAGAATATGATTGTGCTTGAAAGAACAGACAATTCAGATTTTGGTATTTGGTGGAAATTTTCTCAAAAACTAACAAATTGAGCCAATTATTTCAAAGACAACAATTGTCAGTATTTGTGACAAATGGTAAAATTCAAGGTTTCAAGTAAAAATTAGAAGTTTAGAAATTTAGAATTTAGAAATTTGTGCCACTGTGAGCTTGATGGCTTCCCAATGTTTTAAAGACTTTTCTGATGATATTGGTGGTAATATTCATACTGTGTAATGAGATGTGTCAACATTTGGAAGATAATGTTTAACTCAATAATCCATTGTTTCCCAAAGGACTAATGCTTGATATTACAAAATCATGAGGTGGTAAACTGTCCATTCAGAGTGCAAGATAGAGCCATGGATTTTATTGTAACAAATATTAAAAGTCTGTTGATATAGTTTCAGATTCTGTATTGCAGTGATGCTTTAACAAACCAGGAGCTTTTGTGAAGTATCAAAGAAGAATATCCAAAATCATCTTAAAATACTTCCTTTTCCAACACTTATCTACATGAGGCTAAATTTATTTCATATGCAGAATCAGATATGAAAATATAGTTATGTTAAGCCAACATTAAAGAAATTCACAAAATTGCAAGTAACAACACTCTTCTCAACATTTTTTTGTGTTTGAAATTACAGTTATTTTTAACGTGGCTGCAATTAGAAAGTTCTTGACAATATTCCTCCCATTACAAGGATTGTTCTCATCTTTTTCTATTCATTTCTACTTGTTTTTTGCTTGTTTTGTAAATATGTGTCCTTTTTCTGTAATTACCATTTATTGAGCCCTCACTATAAATTGGCCTTGACAAGGTAATTTACTTTTATATTTAAATACTCAAAAAAAATTCCCATGAGGAAGGATTTTACAGGAGAGAAAATCTAGGTGCAAGTAACTTAGGTAACTTACCCAACATCCTCTGGAACCAGAATTCAAACCTAGATTTAGCCCAATTCCATTGTATCTGTTCTTTCCACTTTCTTATATTCCATTATAGAAAAATGACTGCCCCAAATCAAAGCCTGGACATCTGATTTTCTATTAAATTACATTAGTCTTAATAGATTTTCAACTCTAACACACATTGTCTAGAATCTTAGGATTTTAGGAAATCTTTAGAACTTAATTCAGAACATGTTCTTGTCTCAGATACATACAAGAGATTTTTCTCTCACTAGAAAATATGCTGGCTGATCAAAAAAACAAAATCTTGTCATTTGCAACAACGTGGATGGAACCAGAGGATATTATGCTAAGCGAAATAAGTCAATCAGAGAAAGATAATCTCACTGATATGAGGAATTTGAGAAACAAGACATAGGGGAAGGGAGGAAAAAATGAAACAAGATGAAACCAGAGAGGGAGACAAACCATAAGGGACTCTTAATCTCAGGAAACAAACTGAAGGTTGCTGGAGTGGTGGGAGGTGGGAGGGATGGGGTGGCTGGGTGATAGACATTGGGGAGGGAATGTGCTATGGTGAGTGCTGTGAATTGTGTGAGACTGATGAATCACAGGCCTGTACCTCTGAAACAAATAATACATTATATGTTAAAAAAAAAAAAAAGAAGAAGATAGTAGGAAGGGAAAAATGAAGGGGGGAAATCGGAGAGGGAGACTATAGACTCTGAGAAACAAACTGAGGGTTTTAGAGGGGCGAGGGGTGGGAGGATGGGTTAGCCTGGTGATGGGTATTAAGGAGGGCAAGTATTACATGGAACACTGGGTGTTATACGCAAACAATGAATCATGGAACACTACATCAAAAACTAATGATGTAATGTATGGTGACTAACATAACATAATAAAATAAAATAAAAATAAATAAATAAAATATCCTGGCTGAAATATCATAGTTGTTTAATAATTATGTAAACTCAATCTCTTTACTAGAATATGGCATTTATTTTTCACTCTCAAAGTCTGAGCTTGCAAATTGCCTTGTCAGTTTCTTTCATTTTCATTTGTAAAGATGTTTGTACCAGACTTTCTAACTAGTCTAATGGCAGCCACTCTGACAAGTTCAGTCTCTGGAAGAGGTAAATTTACGACCACCCTCCTTATTTGTTGCCATCCTGCCTGTTAAGAATCTCATCACCCTCCTCTAGAACTGTTGCAATAAATATGCTACATAATTCATCCACTTTTCCTCAGTTTTTTCTGTTGTTCTCAGTCCAACTCTTCCTTCTCACTAGTGACTGATGGAACCACTCCCATAGTTCAAGCATTCAGTTCCCTTCAAATGTCTACTGAATTAAGTACAAATTCTAACTTGGAATGTGTTTGAAGCCTCTTCCCATGCCCTGGAACTTCTTCCCTTACTGCCGTGGACTTTCTCTAAGCCCTTACTGGGGACTAGACCACTGTTTTTCTAACTTGTTTTGTCCTCTCTCAGCCCTGTATCTGCCTATGTCTTTTCTTTCATCAAATGAATAGGATGTCCTCTCCATCCTATTCAGACCTAATTAAATTCTTTTGATTCTTCAATATCTCTCTGAATCCTGACCTTTACCCAAAGCTTTACTAGACTATTATATATAATATTTTCCTTCTCTGAACTCCCAGCTTTCTATTTGTATCTTTCTTAGAGCCTCTATTATGTTTTATTTTACTTTATCTGTTTGTGTACTTGGCTTTCCCTGAAATGAAACTCATAACTTCCTTGAACAAAGAAATCCTGCCTTACTCATCATCTATCTTAATAACGCCTTATGTATAACAGTTCCTCATTGGTGTGTAGCTGTAGGTAAATATGCTTTCTACTCTCCTAAGTTCACTAATTATCTAATATAGGTGGAAAATTCTATAAGAATGAACACCTTATAGAAAGTAGATGGTTTTAGGGGCGCCTGAGTAGCTCAGGCATTAAGCATCTGCCTTCGGCTCGGGTCATGATCCCAGGATCCTGAGATTGAGCCCCGCATCGGGCTCCCTGCTCCATGGGAAGCCTGCTTCTCCCTCTCCCATTCCTGCTTGTGTTCTCTCTCCACTGTCTCTCTTTCTATCAAATAAATAAATAAAATCTTTAAAAAAAAGAAAGTAGATGGTTTTAAATTTAAATTTTTAAAGTTTTAATTTTAATTTTATTTTTAAAAATTATTTTTAAGTTTTAAAATTATTTTCTTGACATTAGTTTTGGGACAGAAACTGTGGTCCATAGTTATTCTCCAAATGACTTTTCTCTGCATATTGCTCTTCATTAGTTCAGGACCATTTCCTACATGCTAGTCTATTCAAAAAAGTCATAAAAAGACAAAATCCATCGTTCTTATAACTTGATGATAATGTATAATTCTGTTTGGACTTAGCATCTCTGATATGAACTTCAGGACAACCCATGATTATTCTAGAACTGGAAGAAGATATGATGGACTTTATACATCAATATCCAAAGGTGTGGAACTCCTAGGAAATACCGGCTCTCATTGAAACCCAACACCTGATGTAATGGTTACAGTGAAGAGATTCTGGAGAACTGTACAGAAACTCATCTTGAAGTGCTGGTAAAATGAGCCATAACGGATTTTGAAGAGGCTCAATGTCTTAGGGAAAAGAACAATATTTTAATCGTATACATTGCTTTTCCAAGTATAGGAAAGATCTTTTCAGTAATTTCCCATTATTCAATTTAGCATAAGAAAACTAAAGATACTAAATATGGTCAAGGATTAGAAGCTTACAACTCTATTAGAGGTGACTGCTCTTCATAGATGATGGGCTCAAGACTGGCTTCAGGTCCTTCTCAAGGCTACACCTTAAGTACTTAGTTCCTGGTTTGCCTGCTCAGGGCAGGAACAAATTTGTCTGCCAACCTTGAGAGTGCTCAGACAATCTCTGTAAGTCAGAGTCCAGGTTTGCTACTCTTTGGACCTTTGAGAAAGGAAAAAAAGTGGGACATGTGCACACATTTCTTTTGGGTGTAGACACCTTGTAGTTGAATGGTTTGATAATAAGATGTATGTATATTCAACTTCAGTAGATAATGCCAAATTGTTTCTCAAAATCATTGAACTATTTACAGTCACTCCAGCAGAGAATTCCTGGTGTTATTCATTGGCCACTATGCATGGTACTGTCAGTCACTTTTAATTTTAGCCATTCCAGTGGACATGTAATAGAATCTCATTGTGATTTAAATTAACATTTTCCTGATGACTAATGATGTTGAGCACCTTTTTATATGCTCATTAGTCATTTGGATATGTTTATTTATGAAGTCCCTGTTCAAGACTCATGTATTTTTTTATAGGTCACCCTTTTCTTATTTATTAGTAAGATCTCTTTAAATATTCTGTATAAATATTTTATATTGATTATATATGATTTAAATATCTTCTCCTACTCTATGGTTTGTTTTTCCACTTATCTTTTAAGAAGCATAAGGAATTTCCATCAGTCTTTTTTTTGTGTAGGATATACTTTTTTTATTCTCTATAAGAAATATGTGGCTTCCAGAGTAATGAAGGTATTCTCTTATATTACAATCTAGAAGTTTTATTTCTCTGCTTTTTATATTTCAATCTATACTCATCTAGCTTTTATTTTTTATGTAATATAAAGTAGATATCAAGTTTTATTTAATTTTTTTCTAATATGGCTATCTAGTTCATCTAGCAGTTATTACTAATCAAATGTCCACATATGCATCATTTGTTCCTAGATCCTATTCTTTTCCATTGATCTATTTCTCTATCCTTAAGCCATTACTACATATTTTAATTACTGTGCCTTTATAATTATACTATTTGTGAGAATAGCCCTCCTTTCTTCTTCTGCTATATTGGCTTGGCTATATACTTTATATAGTAGATTATAATTGCCTGTATTTGTATAGGCCCCTATCGCTATTACGTGAGAGTAAGCTATACTAGATCCATTTTCATATACATTTTAGAAACAATTTGCCAAATCCTTTAAAAAAGCAAACCTGCTTTGATTTTGATTAAGATTTATGAAGTCTGTGAATAAATCTGGGGAGAATTGACACCTCCGAATAAGATTGTATCTTCCAATCCATATATCCTCTAGCTCTATAGATCTTCTTTACTTTTCCCTAACAATGTTTTATGGTATTTTGTAAGATATTATATGCATAATTCATTCTACTCTTACGTATTTGTATGCTATTGTGAATGGTACTTTTAAAAAATTTTTTTTTGAGGTATAATTAACAGAACTTTTATGTATTTAAGATATAAATGTGATGATTTGATAAGCATATAAAAGGTAGGAATAGCAAAGAATTTCCTTAATCTGATTAAGAGTATTTACAAAAGACTTATTTCAGACATCATACTTAATGGTGGAATATTGAAATTTTATTCTGATTCTGAAAACCAGACAAAGGTGTTCACTATCACTATTTATATTTTAGTTGTACCTATACTCTCACAAGGTAAGAAAAAATTGTTTTTCTGGTATTTGGAAATAAAATTGAGTTTTGAATATTAATCCTGTAACCAGCAACTTTGATAAGTTCTCTTGTTAATTAAAATATTTTATTTCTAGATTTAGGGGGATTTATATCCTCTACATTTATGCCATCTCTTATAATTATTATACATTGTGTTTTTTTTCTAATATCAAATATATGAGCATAATATGTTATGTTCATAATAGTCTTCACTTATTAATGTCGTGGAACCTGTAGTGATGCACTCATTTTCATTCCAGGTAGTATATATGTCTTCTCTATTTTTTTCTGAATCAGTCTCAATCCGGAGCTTTATCAATTTTGTCAATCTTTTCAAAGAACCACCTTTCAGCATTGCTAATTTTCTCAACTGTGTGTTTACTTGATATTTCAATAATTTCTTCTATTCCCTTTAATATTTCCAAGGCTTTTTACTTTGAGAAGTTTAATTTCTTGCTCTTTTTCTAATTTCTGTAAATAGTATGCTTGATTATTGGTTTTTAGCTTTCTTTTTAATTAATACATTAATTTATGGCTATAAATTCCTCACAAGATTGGCTATAAACAAGTTTAGCTATAAACAAATATATCTACAAACTTTTTACAAGTTTTGGCATGTAACATTTTTCTTATTATTCTATTAAAATATTTTCTTTCTTTTTTTTTAAAGATTTTATTTATTTATTTGAGAGAGAAAGATGGAACACAAGCAGGGGGAGTGGGAGAGGGAGAAGCAGGCTTCCCACGGAGCAGGGAGCCCGTTGCAGGGCTCCATCCCAGGACCCTGGGATCATGACCTGAGCCAAAGGCAGACACTTAACGATTAAGCCACCCAGGCACCCTATTAAAATATTTTCTAATTTCCATTTGAGTTCTTCTTTGACCCATGGGTTTTTTAGAATACTTATTATGAATTTCCAAACATCTGGAATTTTTTTTTTATATGATTTCACTTATATGTGGAATTTAAAAAACAAAACAAAACAAACAGACTCTTAAATAGAGAACAAACTGTTGGTTGCCAGAAGAAAGGTGGGTGGGAGGGATGGATAAAATAGATAAAGGGATTATGAGGTACAAACTTCCAGTTATACATTAAATAAGTGGCAGAGATGAAAAGCACAGCATAGGGAATATAGTCAATAATATTGTAATAATGTTGTATGGTGACAGATGGTAACTATATTTACCATGGTGAGCATTGGAAAAGGTATAGAACTGTTGAATCAGTATGTTAAAAAAATAGTGATATGCCATTTTACACCTATCACAGGCACTAAAATGTAAAAGTATGTAGATTAGTTATTTTTCAAAGAAAAAAAATGGAGATGATGCAGCACTAGTCGTTTATTCCAGTAATTTATTCCAGTTGTTTATTCCTGTTGATGATTTGTTAAATTCTGCTGGGAGTAGTAGATTTCAATCCTTTGAAATGTGAAAAAATTTGTAAATGTTCCATGTATATTTGAATATAATGTATATTTTACAATTGTCAATACAGTGTTCTATAAATGTAGATAAGATCATTTTTAAATCATATTGTTCAAAACTTCTATATACTTACTGATTTTTGATTTATGTTTTTTTATTTCAATTATTTTTTAAATTTTATTATGTTTCTTAATTCCAGTATAGTTAACATACAGTGTTATATTAGTTTCAGGTGTAAAATATAGTCATTCAACAAATTCTGTTGTCTATAAGTGCATTCTTTAACCCCCATCACCTATTTCACCCATCCAACCACCCACCTCCTCTTTGGTGATCACCAACTTGTTTTCTATAGTTAAGAGTGATTTCTGATATCTTATTCAATCAATTACTGAGAAAGTTGAATGAAGAACTCACTGTGATTGCAGATTAACTCTTTTTGCTTCTAGAACTTCCAACTTTTTTATACCTTATTTGAGGCTATATTATTAGTTCCATGAAATAAGAGATGATTCCAGGATGGGTTTCAGTCTCTCCTGAGGCCTGTCTATATCTGATTTGCCCTTATTTCTAGGATGTAATCCCCAAGAACACCTTGCTGACTGACTTATTTTGCCTAGTGTAATACACTCTAGCTCCATCCATGTTATTGCAAATGGCAAGATTTCATTCTTTTTGATGACTGCATAATATTCCATATCTTCTTTATCCATTCATTAGTTGATGGACATTTGGGCTCTCTCCATAGTTTAGCTATTGTTGATAATGCTACTATAAATATAAATATATTCCTTTGAATCTGTATTTTTGTATCCTTTGGGTAAATACCTAGTAGTCTAATTGCTGGATCATAGGGTAGTTCTATTTTTAACTTTTTTGAGAACTTCCATACGGTTTTCCAGAGTGGCTGCACAGTTTGCGTTCCCACCAACAGTGCATGAGGGTTCCCCTTTCTCTGCATCCTCATCAATACCTGTTGTTTCCTGACATGTTAATTTTAGCCATTCTGACAGGTATAAAGTGGTATCTCATTGTGGTATTGATTTGCATTTCCCTGATTATGAGTGATGAGCACCTTTTTTTAAAAAATTTTTTATTGTTATGTTAAACACCATATATTACATCATTAGTTTTTGATGTAGTGTTCCATGATTCATTGTTTGTACATAACACCCAGTGCTCCATGCAGAATGTGCCCTCTTTAATACCCATCACCAGGCTAACCCATCCCCCTAACCTCCTCCCCTCTAGAACCCTCAGTTTGTTTTTCAGAGTCCATCGTCTCTCATGGTTCGTCTCCCCCTTCACTTACTCCCCTTCATTCTTTCCCTCCTGCTATCTTCTTCTTTTTCTTTTTTCTTAACATATGTTGCATTATTTGTTTCAGAGGTACAGGTCTGTGATTCAACAGTCTTACACAATTCACAGCGCTCACCATAGCACATACCCTCCCCAATGTCTATCACCCAGCCACCCCATCCCTCCCACCCCCCACCACTCCAGCAACCCTCAGTTTGTTTCCTGAGATTAAGAATTCCTCATATCAGTGAGGTCATATGATACATGTCTTTCTCTGATTGACTTATTTCACTCGGCATAACACCCTCCAGTTCCATCCATGTCGTTGCAAATGGCAAGATCTCATTCCTTTTGATGGCTGCATAATATTCCATTATGTATATATACCACTTATTCTTTATCCATTCATCTGTCGATGGACATCTTGGCTCTTCCCACAGGTTGGCTATTGTGGACCTTGCTGCTATAAACATCGGGGTGCACGTACCCCTTCGGGTCCCTACATTTGTATCTTTGTGGTAAATACCCAGTAGTGCAATTGCTGGATCGTATGGTAGCTTTATTTTCAACTGTTTGAGGAACCTCCATACTGTTTTCCAGAGTGTTTGCACCAGCTTGCATTCCCACCAACAGTGTAGGAGGGCTCCCCTTTCTCCACATCCCCTCCAACATCTGTCATTTCCTGACTTGTTAATTTTAGCCATTCTGACTGGTGTGAGGTGGTATCCCATTGAGGTCTTGATTTGGATTTCCCTGATGCCGAGCGATGTTAAGCACTTTTTCATGTGTCTGTTGGCCATTTGGATGTCTTCTTTGGAAAAATGTCTGTTCATGTCTTCTGCCCATTTCTTGATTGGATTATTTGTTTTTTGGGTGTTGAGTTTGATAAGTTCTTTATAGATTTTGGATACTAGCCCTTTATCTGATATGTCATTTGCAAATATTTTCTCCCATTCTGTCGGTTGTCTTTTGGTTTTGTGGACTGTTTCTTTTGCTGTGCAAAAGCTTTTTATCTTGATGAAATCCCAATAGTTCATTTTTGCCCTGTGTTCCTTTGCCTTTGGCAATGTTTCTAGGAAGAAGTTGCTGCAGCTGAGGTCGAAGAGGTTGCTACCTGTGTTCTCCTTTAGGATTTTGGTGGACTCCTGTCTCACGTTTAGGTCTTTCAACCATTTGGAGTCTATTTTTGTGTGTGGTGTAAGGAAATGGTCCAGTTTCATTCTTCTGCATGTGGCTGTCCAATTTTCCCAACACCATTTGTTGAAGAGACTGTCTTTTTTCCATTGGACATTCTTTCCTGCTTTGTCAAAGATAAGTTGACCATAGAGTTGAGGGTCCATTTCTGGGCTCTCGATTCTGTTCCATTGATCGATGTGTCTGTTTTTGTGCCAGTACCATACTATCTCGATGATGACAGCTTTGTAATAGAGCTGGAAGTCTGGAATTGTGATGCCGCCAGCTTTGCTTTTCTCTTTCAATATTCCTCTGGCTATTCAGGGTCTCTTCTGGCTCCATACAAATTTTAGGATTATTTGTTCCATTTCTTTGAAAAAAGTGGATGGTATTTTGATGGGGATTGCATTGAATGTGTAGATTGCTCTCGGTAGCATTGACATCTTCACAATGTTGGTTCTCCCCATCCATGAGCATGGAAAGTTTTTCCATTTCTTTGTGTCTTCTTCAATTTCTTTCATGAGTATTTTATAGTTTTCTGAGTACAGATCCTTTGCCTCTTTGGTTAAATTTATTCCTAGGTATCTTATGGTTTTGGGTGCAATTGTAAATGGGATCGACTCCTTGATTTGTCTCTCTTCTGTCTTGTTGTTGGTGTATAGGAATGCCACTGATTTCTGTGCATTGATTTTATAGCCTGCTACTTTACTGAATTCCTGTATGAGTTCTAGCAGTTTTGGGGTGGAGTCTTTTGGGTTTTCCACATACAGTATCATACCATCTGCAAAGAGTGAGAGTTTGACTTCCTCTTTGCTGATTTGGATGGATGCATTTGATTTCTTTTTGTTGTCTGACTGCTGTGGCTAGGACTTCTAATACTATGTTGAATAGCAGTGGTGATAGTGGACATCCCTGCTGCATTCCTGACCTTAGGGGAAAAGCTCTCAGCTTTTCCCCATTGAGAATGATATTTGCTGTAGGTTTTTCATAGATGGCTTTTATGATACTGAGGTATGTACCCTCTATCCCTATACTCTGAAGAGTTTTGATCAAGAAAGGATGCTGTACTTTGTCAAATCCTTTTCTGCATCTATTGAGAGGATCATATGATTCTTGTTCTTTCTTTTGTTAATGTATTGTATCACGTTGATTGATTTGCGGATGTTGAACCAGC
>NW_027397071.1:44423848-44619457 GCF_003265705.2 Callorhinus ursinus | reverse complement strand
AATGTGTATTCCGTTGCTTTGGGATGGAATGTTCTGAATATGTCTGTGAAGTCCATTTGGTCCAGTGTGTCATTTAAAGTCTTTATTTCCTTGTTGATCTTTTGCTTAGATGATCTGTCCATTTCAGTCAGGGGAGTGTTAAAGTCCCCCACTATTATTGTATTGTTGTCAATGTGTTTCTTCGCTTTTGTTATTAATTGCCTTATATAATTGCCTGCTCCCATGTTAGGGGCATAGATATTTACAATTGTTAGATCTTCTTGTTGGATAGACCCTTTAAGTAGGATATAGTGTCCTTCCTCATCTCTTATTACAGTCTTTGTTTTAAAATCTAATTTGTCTGATATAAGGATTGCCACCCCAGCTTTCTTTTGGTGTCCATTAGCATGGTAAATTGTTTTCCACCCCTTCACTTTCAATCTGGGGGTGTCTTTGGGTCTAAAATGAGTCTCTTGCAGACAGCATATCGATGGGTCTTGTTTTTTAATCCAATCTGATAGCCTGTGTCTTTTGATTGGGGCATTTAGCCCATTTACATTCAGGGTAACTATTGAAAGGTATGAATTTAGTGCCATTGTATTGCCTGTAAGGTGACTGTGACTGTATATTGTCTGTGTTCCTTTCTGATCTATGCTGCTTTTAGGCTTTCTCTTTGCTTAGAGGACCCCTTTCAATATTTCTTGGAGGGCTGGTTTCGTGTTTGCAAATTCCTTTAGTTTTTGTTTGTTCTGGAAGCTTTTTATCTCTCCTTCTATTTTCAATGACAACCTAGCTGGATATAGTATTCTTGGCTGCATATTTTTCTCGTTTAGTGCTCTGAAGATATCTTGCCAGTCCTTTCTGGCCTGCCAGGTCTCTGTGGATAGGTCTGTTGCCAATCTAATGTTTCTACCATTGTAGGTTACATAGCTCTTCTCCCGAGCTGCTTTCAGGATTTTCTCTTTGTCTCTGAGCCTCGTGAGTTTTACTATTAGATGTCGGGGTGTTGACCTATTTTTATTGATTTTGAGAGGGGTTCTCTGTGCCTCCTGGATTTTGATGCCTGTTTCCTTCCTCACATTAGGGAAGTTCTCTGCTATTATTTGCTCCAATATACCTTCTGCCCCCCTCTCTCTTTCTTCTTCTTCTGGGATCCCAATTATTCTAATGTTGTTTCGTCTTACTGTATCACTTATCTCTCGAATTCTGCCCTCGTGATCCTGTAATTGTTTCTCTCTTTTTTTCAGCCTCTTTATTTTCCATCATTTGGTCTTCTATATCACTGATTCTCTCTTCTGCCTCATTTATCCTAGCAGTTAGTGCCCCCATTTTTTATTGCACCTCATCAATAGCCTTTTTGATTTTGACTTGGTTAGATTTTAGTTCTTTTATTTCTCCAGAAAGGGTTTCTCTAATAACTTCCACGCTTTTTTCAAGCCCAGCTAGTATCTTTAAAATCATGATTCTGAACCTTAGGTCCGACACTGTATAATGTCCGAATTGAATAGGTCCCTGGCTGACGGTACTACCTCTTGTTCTTTTTGCTGAGGTGATTTTTTTCGTGTTGGCATTTTGTCCAGAGGAGAATAGATGAATGAGAGAACAAAATGCTAACAGGTTAACAACGTCCCCAGCAAATATACTGTATACAAATCAGAAAAGACCTGAAACCAGGGGAAAAGAAAGGGAAAGGAAGAAAAAAGAAAGAGAAAAAAACAGAAAGAAAAAAAGATAAAAACAGAAACAGAACAATACAAAAAAAGCAGAATATGATCAAATATGATCAGGCTAGTGCATAGATCAGTGCCACACACTAGATTTTGGGCGTATTTTTGTCTGTTAGAAAAAAGTGCCTCCTAAAATTTTAAAGGAAGAAAGACATAAGTACAAAATAAGGGTTGATACAATGAAGGGATGGAACATGATTGTAAAGATGAAAATTATAAAAGATTTTATAAAAGGAATTGATAAGATAAGAAGTTGTTTGAAAAAAGAAAGAAGAAGATTTAAAAAAAAAAAAGAAAAAAGGGAGAGAATGTGATCAGGCAGGAGACTAGAAGAAAGCCATACAGTAGTGATTTAAGGTATATTTTGATCTGTTAGAAGAAACTATCTCAAAATTTAAAGAGAGAACAACTTATATATATATATATATGCCAAAAATAAGGGTAACTACTATGAAGGGGTAAAATATGACTCTACAAATGAAAAATAAAAACGTTTTTTTTAAAAAAGGGATTGATAAGATGTTGGTTGAAAAAGGGAAAAAGAAAAATTAAAAAAAAACAGTTAAAAAAATTAACTTTGATATACTAATGAATCATGGTAAAAAAAAAGAGCCATGAATTCTATGTGCAGTATTCCCCTAGCGCTGGAGTTCTCCTGTTCTCCTTGATCTGTAAACTTGGTCTTGGCTTGCTGGCTGTTCCTGCTGATCTTCTGGGGGAGGGGCCTGTTGCCGTGGTTTCCAAATGTCTTTGCCGGAGGCTGAATTGCCCCACCCTTGTCTGTCCAGGCTAAGCAAACTGCTCGGGTTTGCTCTCAGGAGCTTTTGTTCCCTGCAAGCTCTCAGTAAAGCTTTGGAGGTCCAGGGTGAAAATGGTGGCCTCCCAATCTCCACCCGGAGGAGCTGAGAACTCGAGGCCCTGCTCCTCAGTGCGCCCCCAGAGAAACGCAGTCACTCCCGTCTCCCT
Source organism: Callorhinus ursinus (assembly GCF_003265705.2). Taxonomy (NCBI): domain Eukaryota; kingdom Metazoa; phylum Chordata; class Mammalia; order Carnivora; family Otariidae; genus Callorhinus; species Callorhinus ursinus. The sequence continues at coordinate 44,616,785 of NW_027397071.1, read as the reverse complement.
GGTCTCCGGCCGCACTCCGTACTCACCCGGCCTGTGACGGAGCGTTTGTATCTCTGGCACCCAACCCCGTGTGGAGTCTCCAAACCCAGCAGATCCCTGCGGTGCGTTCCCGCGCCGCTCCTCCCGGGGGAGAAGGGGGAGTCTCCCCGGCTCTGCCGCTTGTTGGGTCCCTGCTGGAGGAGCAGTGGCCCGACTGGGCTGCGGATCACAGTTTATGGCAACCCTGAGCTGAGAGCCCGCGCCTCGGCTCCGTCTCTGCAGCCGGCTTCCCTGCTCCGATATCTGGGAGCTCTGTCGCACTCAGGCACCCCCGGTCTTTCTGTGACCCCAAGGGTCCTGAGACCACACTGTCCCAGGAGGATTTCACTCCACGCTTAGCCACTGGAGCGACGTCCCTCAGCAGAACTGACTTCTAAAACTTCTGATTTTTGCTCCGCCGCTCTATCACTTGCCAGAAGCGGCCGATGGAGGCCCCCTCCCCCGCCGTCTATCCTCCCGAATATCGCCTCGGATTCACTTCTCCGTAGGTCCTACCTTCCAGTAAGTGGTCGCTTCTCTGTCCAGAGAGTTGTTGCCACTCTCCTCTTCAATCACCTGTTGAGTTCGTAGGTGTTCAGAATGGTTTGATCCCTATTCAGCTGAATTCCTGAGACCAGACGAAATCTAGGTCTCCTACTCCTCCGCCAACTTGCTTCACCTATGAGCACCTTTTTATGTGTTTGTTAGCCATCTGGGTTCTTTTTTGGAAAAATATCTATGTCTTTTGCCAATTTTTTAACTGGAGTTTGTTTTACGGGTGCTGTTTAAGTTCTTTATAGATTTTTTATACTAATCCTTTATCAAATATGTCATTTGCAAATATCTTCTCCCATTATGTAGGCTGCCTTTTAGTTTTGTTGATTGTTTCCTTTGCTGTGCAGAAGCTTTTTATCTTGATGAAGTCCTAATAGTTCATTTTTACTTTTGTTTCTCTTGCCTCTGGCAATGTGTCTAGTAAGAAGTTGCTGCAGTCAAGGTCAAAGAGGTTGTTGCCTGTGTTCTTCTTTAGGATTTTTATGGTTTCCTGTCTCACATTAAGGTCTTTCATCCATTTTGAATTTTTGTGTGTGTGTATATGGTGGAAGGAAGTGGTCCAGTTTCATTCTTCTGCATGATACTGTACAGTTTTTCCAACACCATTCGTTGAAGAGACTGTCTTTTTCCATTGGATATTCTTTCCTGCTTTATCAAAGATTAGTTGTGTTAAAGTTTTATCTTTATAAAAGTTGTCTCGAGGATGGCTGTTCACAAGCATATTCTTCTCATAGTTTCTGTTTTATAGTTGTTTTGGTTTAGATTTGTTTTCCATTTAAATTTTTAATTTACCTGAAATATAATTTGAAGTAAATATCTAAATTTTTTCTTCAAGAAAAGTAATTTTACCAATATCTTTATTAAATAATATTTTATTTTCTCATTGATTTGAAACCCCTATTTAGTATATACTATTTTCAGATTACTTCTGGTTTTATATATTGGTTCATTATAATATTTTCGTACAAATATCACAGTTTTATTATGTTAGCTTTGTAATATAGTTAATATATTTGGTGTTCGACTTTTTTCATTGGGATTTTTCTTTTCAAAAACTGTTGGGTGCCTGGCCGTTTCCGTCAGCAGGGTATGTGACTCTTGACCTCAGTGTCATGACTTCAAGCCCCACATTGGGCATGGAGCCTACTTTAAAAAACAAAAACAAAGAAACAAAAACTACTGATTCTCTAACATCATCCTTAATGGTGGAAAACTGCTAAAACTGTGAACAAGGGAAAAATGTTCCCTCTTACCACTCATTTTCAATGTTATCCTAGCTAATGCAATATGGCAAGAAAATTAAATCAGGGTATACAGAATAAGATGGAAGAATTAAACCTTTTTCACAGGTGTCATAATTATTTATGTACAAAATTCAAGTGAATCAACAAAAACATTCCTGGAACTAAGAAGCAATAATAGGGAGGTTGTGGGATACAAGATCGATACACATAATATGTCAATTGTTTTCCTATATAGCAGCAATGAAAAATTGGAATCTGAAATTAAAAGCACAATACAATTTACATTAGCACCCAAAATGTGAAATACTTAGGTATAAATATAACAAAGTATGTACAAGTTCTATGCAAGGAAAACTACAAAATTCTGATGAAATCAAAGAACTAAATAAATGGAGACATATTCCATGTTTATTGAAAGGAAGATTCAATATGTTAAAGATGTCAGCTCTTCTCAACTTAATCTGTAGATTCAAAACAATCTCAATAAAAATCTCAGCAAGTTATTTTGTGGATATTGACAAATTGATTCTAAAATTTATAAAATAGCCAACACAATTTTGAAGAACAAAATTGGAGGAGTGGCACCACACACTTACTTAATATAAAGCTACAATAATCAAGACAATGTGGTATTGGTGAAAGAACACAAATATTTTTGTTCAATAATTCTGGAACAACTGGAAGTCCATATGCAAAGAAAGAAAAAATCTAGACACAGATATTACACCCTTCACAAAAATTAACTGAAAATGGGTCATACACCTACATGTAAGTTGCAAAACTATAAAACTCCTAGTAGACAATATGGATTAAAACCTAACCAACCTTGGATTTGATGATGACTTTTTTGGTGCACCATCAAAAGCATGATCCATGAAAGAAATAATTAATAGGCTGGACTTCATTAAAATTAAAATCTTTTTTCTGCTGTGCAAAAGACACTGTCAAGAGAATGGGAAGACAAACCACAGAATGGAAGAAAATATTTGCAAAATACATGTATGATAGAAGACTTTTATCCAAAATATATGAAGAACTCTTAAAACTCAACAATAAGAAAATGAATGGCTAGATTGCAAAATTGGCAAAAGACCTGAAAAAACACTTTACCAAAAAAGATATACAAATATCAAATAAGCATATAAAAGATGATCAACACCATATATCATTACAAAATTGCAAAATAAAGCAACAATAAGATACCACTATATATCTACTATAAAGGCAGAATTTCAAAAACACTGACAACTGAAGTTGTGGAGCAACAGGAACTATCGTTTATTGCTAGTGGGGATGCAAAATGTTATAGCCACTTTGGAAAATAGTATATCTGCACAAACCTGCACATGGATGTTTATGACAGCTTTATTCATAATTGCCACAATTGCAAAGCAACCAAGATGTCCTTCAGGAGGTGAATGGATAAACCGTGGTGCACCCAGACAATGAAATATTATTCAGTGCTAAAAATAAATGAGCTATCAAGCCATGAATAGATGGAGAAAACTTATATGAATATTGCTGATTGGAAAAAAACAGTCTGAAAAAGCTACATACTCTATGAATACAGCAGTATGATGTTCTGAAAAAGGCAAAAACCATGGTTACAGTGGAAAGATCAGTGATTGCCAGGCTATAGGGGGTGCAGGAAAGTATGGATAGGCAGAGCACAGAGGATTTTTAGAACAATGAAACTATTCAGTGTGATGCTATAATAGTAGGTACATATATGTGTTATACATTTGTGTTATACATTTATATAAAAACACAAAATGCCTACATAGTAATATGTATATTATCTGTTGGTCAAAACTTATACATTGTCCAATAACAAGAGTGAACCCTAATGTATATTAGACTTTGGGTGATAATGATCATAATATATCAACATAGGTTTATCAGTTGTAACAAATGTACCATTCCGGTGTGGCACGTGGACAGTAGGGAAGACTGTGGTTACAGCAGGGCAGCAAGTGTATGGGAACTCTGTACTTTCAGCTCAGTTTTGTTGTAAACCTAAAACTTCTCTAAAAAGTAAAATTTTTATTTTATTTAAATAAAAATTTAAATAAAAATGTATTTGTTCTTCTCAAAAAGCCATCATCATAACCACTTTGAAAACATTTTCAGTTGCATAAGAATTTTGTTTAAACTTTAAATAAAACTGTACATTAAGACTGATTGACAGTTTTATGTATTTAGTATAGTAATTTCTTTCAAGGAGTATGTTGTTCATATCTTGGATATTGTTATCAGCTAGAAATGCCATCTCTTTGTAACCTTACTTAGGCATCTTGCTCTCTGCAACTTGTCCTCTCTAAACTCAATCATCCTATCACCTATTCTTGGAACACATTGAGACTCCATTCCCATAACAACTCTACACTCTCTGTTGATTCTGTTTCATCTCAATTTTGACCTAGTTTTGATCCCTTGATAAATCACTTTAACCACTGTCTCTCCCATATATCTTCAGTTCCTTTCTCTTTGTCCTTCTTAGTCAGTGACAAGTTCTCTCTCTGCCTTTATTAACTACTGGCAAAACTAAATAAACCCATGGTGCCATTAGAATTAATATTTTTATATTTACTATTATGCTCTTGTTCTCATTATATATATACTGGTTCTTTATTATCTTTTTTACTTCCCCAAAGTGTAACTTGGCTATATCTCTTCCAACTCTCAGCAACTTAAACTACTTTTCTTCTTAAATCGGAAAGAATATAAACATCATCAGATGTGAAGCTTTTCAATCCCTTGTCACTAAATCTATAATCACACTGACATGTGTACCCATTCTCTTCTCTTCCTTCCTACATCACAGTTCTTATAAAGTGACTCTTCAGCTCATGCCTGGGATTACATTATTTTCTACCTCCATCCATCTATTACCTGTGGTCTTTGCATTTTAACATCTCTCTCTTGTTCATTGCCTTCCTCATTTAAACTTCCATAAGTATTTTTCATTAAAAACAAAAATATTGTCCTTCACTACTTTGATTTCTGTCTACACTATTTACCATCTATTTCTCTCCTGTTTACAGCAAACCTTTTTTTTTTTTTAAAGATTTATTGATTTATTTTTTAGAGTGAGAGAGTGAGCAGGGGATAGGGGCAAAGGGAGAGGGAGAGAGAGAATCTCAAGCAGACTCCCCACTGAGTGGGGAGCTTGATGTGGGACTCGATCTCACGACTCTGAGATCATGACGTGAGCCAAAAATCAAGAGTCAGACTTAACTGACTGGGCCACCCAAACACTCCTACAGCAAACAACCTCCTCCTCCTCCTTTTTTTAAAGATTTTGTTTACTTATTTGAGAGAGAGTGAAAGAGAGTGAGCTGGAGGGAGAGGGAGAGAAAATCTGAAGCAAACTCTGGGATGATCCCATGACTGTGAGATCCCGAGCTGAGCCAAAACCAAGAGTTGGCCACTCAACTGACTAAGCCACCTGGGCATCCTTATAGCAAACCTTCTTAAATGGATAGTCTAGTTTCACACTGAGGACTATTTTCAATATTGTGTCATCCAGACTGTAGTGAAATTAGCATGTATTTGTGTAGGGTAGTTGTACAGGATTGCTACTGATAGGCCATGGATTTTAGTGTTTTAGTGTTTTAAGGTTTTATAGCTGCTGCCAAATTGACTTAAAAAAATAACTGTAACAACTACCAACCTGTAAATAGTTCCATTTACCTATACTTGCCACCCTTACGCTGTTACTAATAACTAATTTTGGTTAAACTGAAAGCTGAATGTTGTACTTCTTTGCCTTTTTTTTCAGTAATATTGGTACTTTCTCAAATAGTCATTGGCTATTTCTTTTTCTATCAATTGTGTGTATCCTTTAGCCCTTTATCTTTATGTTCCTAGGATATATTAGTAAATGTATAAATAGGTACTATAAATATTTTCCCATTTGGCTTATAAATTGCTTGATAGTTATGTAGCCAAATCTGTGAATCTTTTTTCTTTTGGCTCCTGGGTGACATGTTTCAAAAATCCCTCTGTTTGAGAGAATTGTCTACATTGCTTGCCTGCACTTTTTGAAACCTCATTATACCTTCATCTATAGCCATGTGGATTTCAGTCTCACTCCACTGAACTTGCTCTTGCCAAGTGACTAATGGCCACAGTGACTACAACTTTCATGAATTCCATTTTCTGCTGTTTCACATGATACCATACTCTACTTATTTTGCTCCTTGCTTTCAGACTACCTCTTTGTCTATACACTCATTTAACTCAAAATTCTTTTTTTTAAATATTTTATTTATTTATTTGAGAGAGAGAGACAGCGAGAGAGGGAACACAAGCAGGGGGAGTGGGAGAGGGAGAAGCAGGCTTCCTGCTGAGCAGGGGAACCCGATGCGGGGCTCGATCCCAGTACCCTGGGATCATGACCTGAGCTGAAGGCAGATGCTTAACCGACTGAGCCACCCAGGCACCCCTCAAAATTCTTAATTGTTGATATTCCTCAGAGCTTTGCCTCAGGACCTCATCTGTCCTCATTTCACACACACTGTCTTATGGCAATAATAATCATCTTTGAGTTTGATGTTATTTTGATGACTTGCAATCAAGGTGATGTCCTAATTCTGTTTGACATTGTTGTGGCCAGAGATTCAGGAATGCCAAGGTCCTACCCTGCCAGTTTCTCTCTTTCCTTTCTCCATAATGCCCCTAGAGAGCTTTTGACAAAAAAACAATAGCCAAAAAATGGGAGAGAAGATGCCCTTTTGTTGTTAAAGATGTCAGATACCCCCTCAGTAAAGAGTTCTGTTAAGTTAGGTAATAGTATGTTGTTTAGGTTTCTGACATCACCTTCCCCAAAAACCTTAATGTTTACTTTCATATCTTACTACACTCTTTCTGGCTGCTTGATAAAGAAACTCAACCCGATGATCAGCCTTTTCTCAGTGTGTTCACAGCCTATTTTCAACTCTATAGCTAGCCAGTGTGTTCATCTTAATCCTAAATCTGATCGTGTCTGTGTCCTCCTCAGGTCACTCCAAAGGCTCCCTGTTGACCTAAGGTTAAAATCTAAAACCTTTATCATGCCTTACAAGACCTTTTGATTGACCTCTATTTCCTCTTTTTCCCCTTTCTTAATATTTTTCTTCTCTCTGCAGCAGGCAGTCTGAATCTTGTTTAAATTTTCTAATAAAAATGTGTTGTCTCTGACCTTAGGACTTTTCACAAGCTGCTCCTTCCAGTCAGGACCCATGCATTTCTTTCTGTAACCCTTTCTTGGATTTCAAAGACAGAGTGAGTGGCCACCCTTAGATGTGTCCATAGCATCTGTTGTTTCTTTCCATCCTCTAGCACTCAGCACATTTTATTTTTCTACCTTGAATACATTTTGTAGCCCCCACTAGACTTTGAGCTATATGAAGAAATAAAACAGTTTTTTTTTTTTAAGATTTTATTTATTTATTTGACAGAGAGAGACACAGCAAGAGAGGGAACACAAGCAGGGGGAGTGGGAGAGGAAGGAGCAGGCTTCCCGCCCAGCAGGGAGCCCGATGTGGGGCTCGATCCCAGGACCCTGGAATCATGATCTGAGCCAAAGGCAGACGCTTAACAATTGAGCCACGCATGCGCCCCAAAATACAACAGTTTTGTTCACCATTTTATCCCCAACACCTAGCACAGTGACTTTGAGGGAGTCAAGACTTTAGTGGAGGAAGTAATTGCAGATGTGGTGGAAATAGCAAGAAAACTAGAATTGGAAGTGGAGACTGAAGATGTGACTGACTTCCTGCAATCTCATGATCAAAACTTAATGGATAAGAAGTTGCTTCTTATGGATGAGCAAATAGAGTGATTTCTTGCGATAGAATCTCTTCCTGGTGAAGATACTATGAAGACTGTTGAAATGACAACAAAGAATTTAGAATATTACATAATGTTAGTTAACAAAGCAGTGGCAGTTTTTGAGAGGATTGACTCTAATTTTAAAAGAAGTTCTACTATGGGTAAAATGCTATCAAAACTGCATTACATGTTATAGAGAAATGGTTCATGAAGGGAAGTCAACTGATGCAGCAAACTTCATTGTTGTCTTATTTTAAAAGTTGCCATGACCACCCCAACCTTCAGCAACCACCACCTTAATCAGTCATCAGCCATCAACATTGAGGCAAGACCCTCCACCCACAAAAAGATTACAACTCACTGAAAACACAGATGATGTTTTGCATTTTTTAAGCAATAAAGTATTTTTTATAAAGGGATTTGCATTGTTTTTTTCAGACACAGTGCTATTGCACACTTAACAGACTACAGCATAGTGTAAACGCAACTTTTATACACACAAGAACACCAAAAAGTTCATTTGACTCACATTAGTGTGATATTTTCTGTATTTCCTTTGTCTGGATCCAAACCCACAATATCTCCGATGTATGCCTATATATATACATCAACATTGCTAAGAGACTAGATCTTAAATGTTCTCACTATCAAAAAGAAATGTTAATTATATGACATGATAAAGGTGTTAGCTAATGCTGTGGGTGAAATCATATTTCCATGTATAAATGTATCAAATCAATACATTGTATACTTTAAATTTACACAATGTTATATGTCAATAATATATGAATTACAAATCAATATTGACAACATGAATCATATGAAAGAATCCAATGAGGGTATTATGAAAATGAACACAATGCATATCAGTTTTTAACCACAAACTATGCAGATATTAGAAACTGGATTAAAACAAGTTCCCTTAATATGCAGGAAAAATTTCTCATTTCAGTGGTAGGCTTTTTGGGGGAACATATTTATTTAATGACTGAATAAATGAATGAATGCTGAGCCTACTTCCTGGTTTTGAAGAATCCACCATGCACCAATTTAGTACTACCTAGGCAAGGTGTAGAGTTAGGCATTTCTTGAAAAAAGAATGGCCAGGTTCATGCAACCGTATATATGATTTTATTTAATTCTGTTCTACTCCAAATCTATTGAATACTTTTTCTTTTCCTGGAATATGACAGTTTCTTCTGTTAGGAAGCTTGCTTTCTTCTTAGGCAAAAAGAGAATGTAAATCTATGTTAAACTTTAGAATATCTTCTCCTTAACTAACTAAATGAAATCTAACATCACTATAGATTCAGTGGATTTCTCTCTCTCACACACACACACGTACTTTTTTTTCAGAAATAAATTTTGTAGGAGGAAGAAAGCTGTGGTTATCTAAAGAAGTTCTAGAATTTTTTAATCATTTGTTTTCTTATTGTGGGGTGTTTAGGAGCTCTAGTTCAATGTTAAATATAAATATTGATAGTTGTTTTGTTTCTAAGTATAAAGGAAATATTTCTGATGTTTTCCATTAAATATGATGTTTGCTGAAGGTATTGGATATGTACGTGTTTCAAGTTGAAGGAATTTTGGTATTCCTAGTTTGTTGACGTGAAAAACTCAGAGTTGAAATTTATCTAAAATTTTTTGCACCTCTTGAAGTAGTCATACGGTTTTCTTCTCTAATATGTTCATTGCGGGAAATTGCAATAATAGACTGTCTAAAGTTAAATCAACCATGCATTCTTAGAATAAACATATTAATCATAAAAGTTTTAAATATTTATATCTTAATGGATTTGTTTTGCTATTTTTATTCCTATTTCAACTATGCTTATGAATTAAATTAGACGCTAATTTTCTTTTCTCATATTGTCTTTGTCTTGTTCTTTGATATAAAGTTTATGGTGACTTCATATTAATTGGGGAACATTCTCTCTTCCCTTCCCTTCACTGCTCTTTCCCTTCTTTTTCTCTCTCTCTTTTCTCTTACTTTCTCTTCCTCTCTTTCCTTTCTCTAGAATAGTTTGTGTAAAGTAGATCATTCAAACCAGCTAGGCTTAGTGAGGGTTTTGTCCTGGGGTCTGTTTGATTTTAAACTACTGGATAGATGTTTTTAATAGTTCTAAATAAATTTAGATTTTCTAATTCTTCCCAGAATTGTTTGCATTTTCCATAAAAATGGTCACTTCTTTTACATTTTCAAATTAAAAAAAACAATATTGTTTATAGTCTTGGGGTTATTTCTAAATAAACAATTCAGTATTGCAGAATTAGGCAGGAAAATACTAACATGGGACTGGTAGTTATATGACCCGATTTCTTATCACAGCTCTGTCACTAACTATATACATGGTGGCTTAGGTAAGATATTTTTCTTATCAATTCTATTTCCTTATCTAAAATTTTGGAAAATTGATCGAGTTCAGAAAATTAAATAAGATAATTCATTTAATGTATCAGACTCTAAGAGAGGGATCACCAATATATTAGTTTTCTTTTTCTCTCTTTTTCTTCCCTTTTATGGTTATTTGCAGATATCTATTCTGTGAATTACCTTTATTGATTTCTTTGCCTTCTATAATACCACTCCCTATAGCCACCATACTTCCTGGTCTATTTCTTCCATCTTGTGTATTTATACTTGATTATGTAGAATACTTTTAATATGTCAGTTGTTGATTTTCTTTCCTTTTCTTTTTTAAGATTTTATTTATTTATTTGACAGAGAGAGAGAGAGAGGGCAAACGCACAAGCAAGGGGAGCGGCAGGCAGAGGGTGAGGGAGAAACAGGCTCCCCGCTGAGCAAGGAACCCTATGCAGGGCTGGATCCCAGGACCCTGAGATCATGACCAGAGCTGAAGGCAGACACTTAACCAACTGAGTCACCCACATGCCCCAGTGATTGATTTTCTAAGACAGTCTTAAAAGATAAGCAAAGATATGTCTTGATCAAACAAAGTTAACTTTCTTAAGCCTAGTACAATAAATAAGAAAACACCACCTGCAGAGAATCTTAGTAGTGTCTCAGAATAGGGAGTTCAGGGTGGGATCTTTTAGGTTTTAAGAGACTAGTCTGAGATTTTCAGGTAGGTCTGCGGGGAGAGGAATAGGTTGGGATTGGAGAGCAAAATGAAGTGAGTGTTGGTAAACAATATAATAATCTTGAAAAAAATTTTTGGTTAATCCACAGAATTATCTTTTGGGACTAAGTATTTTCTAGAACTACAACCAAGGGGTTTTTTTGCTTGTTCTTAATATTAACACAGGGACAGGAAACTATGCGGTGTCTCAACGTTGCTTAATTTAGATACACAAAAGTACTTCTATTATTAACACAATGTCAAGAAATTACATTTATTGCAATTTTTAGTCACATTATTTTGGTCATTTCTAATCCTACACTGCAATATAAGCCATCAAATAGAAGTACAGGTCTGGATTAATCATTACTAGACCATATAATGTTAAAGTGAATTACAAATTAGAGAATTGGTTGGAGTTGGTCAGTTTATGACAATAGCTTTGAATTATTGGGCAGTTAGGCAAGTGTTTTGAATCAGTCTTGATGAGTAAGCTGATAGGCTTGATGTAAACTACTTTCATTTACTATTTCATTTTTTTAAGATTTATTTATTTATTTGGGAGAGAGAGTGTATGTGCACAAGTGCAGGGAGGGGCCGACGGAGAGAATCTTCAGGTAGACTCCCTGCTGAGTGTTCCATCCCAGAACCCATGAGATCATGACCTGAGCTGAAACCAAGAGTCAGTCACTTAACCTACTGTGTCACCCAGGCACCCCATCATTTACTACTTAATTTTGGTAAATTATTTTAGTTTCATTAGTTCACAGTCTCATTTTATAATGGCAACTATTTCCTATAACAAGTTATTGTTGTTGTTTAGAATAGGGACAGGAAGGAAGATATGTCTGCACCCAAGATTGTGAAACACAGAGATAGAAAATTATGTTGGCTTCCATTCTGAACATTAGTGGAAGTATATCTACATTAGAAGACCAATCTGTTAAAAAATAATTTTATGTAATCTTAATTTAAATCTCAATGACTTTTGAATTGTCTGTGTCATTTCTTCTATTAACAAGGAAAATTATTCACTATTACATAAATTACATACTTTTAACAGAAAAATATATTCTTTAGGTTTAACATAATGTAAAAGTAATACTGAAAATGTTTTTTAATTATTTAAAATGAAGTTTTTACATGGTAAATCAGCCTACAAACCAAAACCCTGAGTATTGGAAGATAAACAATGTGGTGCTTCTTATAGTAGATCACATTGGATTTATTTCATTAATAGTTGTAATAACTCACTGGACTGTTTGACATGCTTACTGGTTTAGCAATCTGCCATTACTGTACCAATAATACCACCACTTATCCTAAGTTAGTCCTATGCCTCTTAATACCACTCCAGAATGAGCCCATTTTAAACTTCATTTTAAACTGATGTTTGAGTGGTAGTTCTAGGATAGTCCTTAAATGGTAAGCTTCCAGTTGAATTAGTGGACTGAGGGTGACATAATGTTAAATCAACCCTCAAGGTAGAGAGTGATATATCATATATAATCCCTATAAGAAGAAAAAAGTTAAATCTTCTATATAAGGGACACAAGATCTACCTTGGTTTATTATATGTACTAAAAATATCCACAAACTAAATAACTAACAGAATGGTTAATATCATATTAAACAATTTAGAACATGTCTTTCCAAATTATGTATAGAAATAATATACAGTGTCAAGGGGCACAGATTAAAATCTGTCACATGAATATTCAAATCCAGTCCTGCCATTTCCAGTTTAAGGCTTAATTATTTCATTACTTAAGTTTTCTGAGGCTTTATTTCCTCATCTTTTAAATGGATAAAACAAAGTTGCTGAAAAATTACATGGGATAACATTTGTAAAATTCTACTGAAATGCTTTGTAAAAGCAAGGATGATTTAGCTACTTCTTCTTTTAATTGGTGATGTGATTATGTGTTTATAATCATATGCACTATTTTCCTCTATATCAGAGTAGGAATTGATCTTTTCTTATACCATTTTCTTATACCTTTTCATAGCTTTTATATTAAACTTTGTTTTATAATTAATTCTACTTATGAACTATCATGGTTCAGTGGGATTCAAATATCAGTTTTGGGTTTTCCCCCCATTAATCACTATCTTCAACACATTCTGTCTTTCTTGCCCCTAAAAACATTTTTGGCAAATTCCTTAATTTCCTGATCAGTTTCTTTCTTTCTTTTTATTTTTTTACTTTTTTTATGTTATGTTAATCACCACACATTACATCATTAGTTTTTGATGTAGTGTTCCATGATTCACTGTTTGCCTATAACACCCAAGGCTCCATTCAGTATGTGCCCTCTTTAATACCCATCACCAGGTTAACCCATTCCCCCACCCCCCTCCCCTCTAGGACCCTCAGTTTGTTTCTCAGAGTCCATAGTCTCTCATGGTTTGTCTCCCCCCTCCGATTTCCTGGTCAATTTCTGATATTTAAATGTCCAATCTAGTTTAAAACTTCAATCACAAGGCAATATCCTTTCTCCCTTCACCTAGACTGATCCAGGCCAGTTTTCAATTCAATAGGTAAGGGGGATGATCTGTTCTTTCCCTCTTCCTCTTCTTTCTCCTCCTCTTTCAAAACAGTTTCTCCTCAGATGTGTTGAGTGATGGAAGACAGAGATCAAGGGCAAGTGCCTCTTGGTGATCTGGCCCTATCAAAGATCTGAATTGACTCTTACCACCTGTCATATTCCATCAGTGCCCTTTGAATGGAGGATATCCTTTGCTAACTTTCTTTTGGGGAATAGGTATGATTTCTACAAAGGACCCAGTAGAGGTGGGTTCTTCACACCTCTGTTTTTGTATAAGACAAACCCCTGTCTAGCTCATTCTTCTCCAACTTACCACACCTGTTTTCCTAAAGATACAGTCTACATTCTTTTGCAGTTCAAGTCCCCTTTTCTAATGATGAGCAATTTGTCTTATGATTGGTTAGTCATAGGGAACTCTTGCTCCTGATAGACCAAGTGGTGGGTACATCTAAACTACCCCAAACTCTCTATATTCTACCATTACTCTTAAATTGTTTGCTCTCTTTACTCAACAGACTGAAGAATTAATGTCAGAATAATATAAACAGTTGACAGAAATCTCAAAATTGTGTAATTTTTTTGGAATCCACTCTCCCCACACACTTATTTGGTTTGGGAAGAAGGCACATAACCCTTTTTTGGTCTAGGGGTATGTTCTTTGATTATAGCAGAATTAATTTAGAAATCATTTTTTTAAAACCAGAAAATCCCCAGACATTTTAAATGGTGAAAAAAAATCACAAACAAAAATTAGAACATATTTCAATATTTTGTGAATGAAAGTAAAGAAATACCAAATTTTGTGAGATGCAGCTAAAGCAGTGCTTAGAGCAAAACTTTTAGCTTTGAAAGATTTTGTTATTTCATTGCCCTATATTTGGTTTGTCTTCAAATATGTCCCATGTGCACTTGAAAAGAATATGTATTCTGAAGTTTTGGGGTGTAATATTCCATAAATGTCAATACGATTATGTTGATTAAGAGTGATGATCAGATCTTTTGTATTTTTTTTAATTTTAAAACCAATTCAGTACATTTTTTTTAAAGATTTATTTATGACCCATATGATCATGACTTGAGTGGAGACCAAGATTCGGACACTTAACCAACTGAGCCACCCAGGCACCCTTGGATCTTCTGTATTCTTAATGATTTTCTCTTTACCTATTCAGTTACTGAAGTGGAGGTACTGAAAATTTCAAATATGATTGCAGATTTCTCTATTTCTCTCTTTTATTCTGTCAGTTTTTGCTTCATACTTTTGAAGGTTTCTTACTTGGTGTATGTGCATTTAGGATTTGTATGTTTTCTTGATAAATTATCCTCCTTGTCATTATCAGAAGTCTCTCTTTGTCACTGATTATATTTCTTGTGTCATATTTTACATTTTTTTTATATAACTCTAGTCCCACAAGCTTTCTTATTTTTACAACTTGCATGATTACCATTTTCTATCCTTTTACTTTCAATGTACTGTGTTTTTTTTACCTCTCAAAGGTGTGTTATAAACAGTTAAAATTGGGTTTCACTTTTTTAACCAGATGGTTTCACTGGCAAATTCTATCAACTATTAAAAGAAGAAATAATTTCAGTATTAAGCAGACTCTCAAAAAAATACTGGAGGAAATACTTTTCAACTAATCCTGATACCAAAATCTGATATTATAAGTAAAGTAGAGACTGATATCTCACTAGGAAATAGACCACAAAAAATCCTTAATGATGTGTTAGTAAATTGAATCTAGCAATTTATAAAAATGAGAATACATCATGAATGAGTGAGGCTTATCTGAGACTTAACATTAAATAATCAGTGTAATACACCATATTATAGAATAAAGGAACAAAATCATATAACCAGCACAACAGATGCAGAAAAAATGTTTGACAATATTCAATACCCTTTAATCATAAAAATCCTTAGGAATTCTGGAATAGAAAAGAAAAGAAATAGAAAAAAATAGAAAAATTTCCTCCATTAAATAAGGGTACCTACAAAACTCCACAGCAAACATTATACTTAATAAATTGAATGCATTCCCCTAAAATAGGGAACAGGGCAAGAATAGCCTCTCCCATAACTTGTATTCAACATTGTATTGGATGTTCTAGCCATTGCAGTAAAGGCAGACATAAAGTTTGGAAAAGAAGTGAAACTCCCCCCCCCCGCTGCTGTTTTTTTAATTCACAGATGACATGATTGATTTTATAAAAAACTTGAAGGAATCTATAAAAACAACTACTAGATTAAGAAAAGTTAGCAAGTTCAAAATATATAAGTTCAACATATAAAACTCAATTACATTTCTGTATACTCGCCACAAAGCTTTTCAAAATGAAAATCTTTAAAACTGAATTTACTATAGCACCAAACATTGTAAAATACTTAGTCATATGGCAGGCCTTCACAACACAGAAGCTCAAGTCTTCAGTTCTGGAAAATTGCCTTGTCTTTCCCTAATTGTTCTCCATTTTGTGTGTTCTATATGGAATTTCAATAAATCAGGATACCTGTCCCTCAAAATTGATATATCTGATTTTTTTTTCTGTACTTGCTCAACTTTCAGGACACTTTCTTCCTGATTCTCATTATTTACTGTTTATAGATCAGGAAAATGAGGCACAGAGAACACAAGTAATTTTTCAGATCACTCAGCTAATTAGTGTTTGAACTGCTATCTGAAAGCCAGCTATATGACTCCAGAGCACACAATCTTAGCCAAATACATTCTACTGTCTTTTAGAGAAAATATTTTGTTAATATGTAACTTGATGTTTAATGAAAAAATATGTCTTATCAAGAAGGGAACCCACAAAGAGATATTACCATGCATTCAAAATGCTATATTAAAGATCAAATTTTATAGAAATCATATATTAAAGGTCCCAGCTCATTTTGATTTAAACTATGATAAATCTTGGTGCCCAAAAGATTTTTCTAGTAAACATTTTTTAAAAATATTTATTTATTTATTTATTTGAGAGATAGAGAAAGAAACGGGAGCAGGAGGAGGGGGAGAGGGAGAGAGAATCTCAAGCAGACTCCCCCCTGAGCATGGAGCCTGATGTGGGGCTTGATCCCACAACCCTGAGATCATGACCCAAATGGAAACCAAGAGTTGGGCACTCAACTGAGTGAGCCATCCAGGTGCCCCTTTAGTAAACATTTAAAATAAAGTCCAGTGGGAAATTTTTTCTTAACCCAGACTGCAAAATCTTTCAGGTCAGAGGCTATGTTATATAATGTTTCAGAACTTGTAGTGGATACCTTATAATCATTCCCTAAAAATGAATCCCTGACATTCTGAGATTTTGGAAATTATATTACTTATATGAATGATAACATATACACAGTGGCCAATTAGCATACTTGGAATTATGCTGATAACTCTACTCCCTTTTTTTAAAACAGAAGTATGGATAATGCATGCTATATGATTTTATTTTATTTTGTAGCTATAACAATAACTTAGAATCTATGTTTAAGTACTAGAGCCTTATATATTTGTTTTATTTTATTATTTTTTCCATCCATTAAAGAGTTTTTTTAAAAAGATCTGAAAGTCTGTTGAGTTTTTTTTTAAAGATTTTATTTATTTATTTGACAGAGAGAGAGATAGCGAGAGCAGGAACACAAGCAGGGGGAGTGGGAGAGGGACAAGCAGGCTTCCTGCCGAACAGGGAGCCCGATGCAGGGCTCGATCCCAGGACCCTGGGATCATGACCTGAGCCAAAGGCAGACACTTAACAACTGAGCCACCCAGCCGCCCCATCTGTTGAGTATTTTTGTACAAATTTCCACCTAAGCTATTATTTTCTAGTTTTCTTCATCTTTTTGGATTAAAGCAATAAAATAGTGTAAATAAACAAATCTATTATTTCAAGCAGTTGTAATAACAAGTGGCAGTGATATAGAAACAAGATATTTAGCTTCATAGTTTTCTTGGCATAATGAAAGTTAAATGTTTACTTCCAATTTGAGTGTCAATGTTTTCTAATCTAGCTAGTAGTCCTTGATGCAGTCTCCTTAAGCATACTGCAAATTAGCGATGAAGACAAGGAAAAATTGAAATATGAAATAAAAGTTAATGTACACATTCTATAAAGAGAGGGATTCTCATTGGCTGCCATGCTATGCTGCCATAGACAGAGAGACTGCTCTATTGAAAAGCAGGAATGTCAATCTTTGTGATTTTCTGCACAGTACCCCCTGACGTAGTACACATTCACAGCTCCTCATGTTATCTTTTGTTCTGAAAAATCTATATCAATCTAAAAGCAGTGCAGCTGAACCTCTAGAGTAGTGGTTTTCAATCCTGGCTACACTAATATATTTGTGGATGCTCTTGAAAGGATTTGATGCCGCAAGAGTCTTTTTTGGTAATTTTAAAATGGGGCTAAAGTATCTCTGTTCTTCAGAAGTCCTGCTGGTCATTCACATTGAGAACTACATACTGTGAGTGTTACTTTTTGAGGCAACCAGGAGTCGGGTCCACCAGCCACATATCAGAGCCTCTTCCCATCAATCTAAAAGACCTCAATTCCTAGAGAAAAATCTGGAAAGGAATAAAGAACGTCATAGTAGGGAACAGAATCCTAAAATATATGTCTTTTTGTATAAGGCATTGTAGGCAGAGGCAAAAATACCCGTTATTAATGCTAACATGTAATATAGCAAATTTTCAGGTCCTTCACCTATTCCACTAATTGGAGGAACAGAAGCTGAGGGTAAGAGAAAATGCTACATCATTGTGGCAGAGGTCTTTGGTGGGGGATGGGTTTGTATCCAAGTGAGCAGAAAATGGGCCAAAAGTCATCTACACACACTTTATTTATTGACCAACACTAGGTCTGGATGAGGCCCATGGGATGGGGATGCGAAAGATAAATTAGAAAATATGAAAGAAAACATCATCTTGAATATTCAGTGGAGGAGAAGAACTCAGAAAAATGATTTGTTGTGAAAACATTTTTTTTAAAAAAATTGGTTGGCAAATATTGATTGAAGAGTTATGGCCCGTAAGAATAGAAGAAGAGGGGCACCTGGGTGGCTCAGTAGGTTAAGCGTCTGCCTTTGGCTCAGGTCAAAATCCCAGGGTCTTTGTTTCGAGCCCTGCATCTGACTCCCTGCTCTGCAGGGAGCCTGCTCCTTCCTCTCCTCCTTCCACTTCCCCTGCTTGTGCTCTCACTCTCTCTCAAAGAAAGAAAGAAAGAGAACAGAAGAAAATTCTAGGGTAAGATTTAGTTGAGATGAAAAAAAACCCTTCAGAATAATTCTTACGTAATTTCCCATGTTAATATTGCCCAGCATTTTAGTTCCATTATTAGGCTGAAAGACTACTGATTTTATCTTACTTTATTTTTAAGGTCAATAGTTATTTAGATTTACCAATATATTTTACCAATTTTTTTTTTTTGCTGACTGAAGTTTTTTTACATCTTACTTCCCTTACCAAATTGAGCTTATCCTTTAAAGATATTTTGAATAAGAATCACAACTTTTTAATGAAAATACCTTTACTTTTCTCTCAGTCTTGAGTGTTATAACAGTGGATGTAAAGTGAAATTCTGTTTTTACATTAATTTTTTCAACACTGAAGCTATTTTAATTCTGGCTACCGTTTTTGCTTATGAGAAGTCTGCTACCATTCTAATTACTGATTTTCAGATTGGTATCTGATTTCTCCTTAGTATCTTTTAAGAACTTATCTTTTTGTTTAATGTTTTATATTCACACTATAATTTATTTAGGTGTAGATTTTTTTTAATTTATTTTACTTGGAGATGGTGGACTCCTTTAACATGAAGCTTATTACATGTATTTACTTTTGGAAAACTCTCTATTCTTCAAATACTCTTTCTCTCTCATTTTCTCCTTTTCAAAATCCCATTATATGTATATTAACTATACCCAAGCAATCATCCATGTGTCTTAATATTTCTCTAATATTTCTCAGGTACCTTAGTCTGCATGCTGCATATAGGGTGATTTTTTCAGGACAATCTTATAATGTACTAGTTTTCTCTTCTGTTGGTTGTATTCTGCTGTTTAACTTCAATTGATGTTTTATTTATTTCAATGATTATATATATTTAATTTCTATTTGCTTTTCCAAATTCACCCAAGATAGCTAAATATTTGGGTAGATATATTTTAGATACACACACATTCTTGCTTTCTGAAATATATTTTTTCCTTTATATCTTTGTACCTTTGAACACTAAAACATTTTTATTCTACAGCTTCTATTATCTATAATTCTTGTGGAGTAAATTGTGCCATTTGTTGGTTTGCAGACCTATCACATGGTAGTTTGTTTCTTCTTGAAATGAGGAATTTTAGAACTATGAGTTTATTTTCAGTTGGAGTAACTATCCCCAGGGATCCCACTTGTTTCACTTGTTCTGGATGACAGACCACTCTGTATGGTACAGTTCTGCATTTATCTCAGCCAGGAGTCATTATTTTCATATTTCACATTTCATAAATGTATTGGCCCAGGTTTAAGATAAAACACAGTGATTGCAACTCCTCTTGATTCAAGGCTTAGGCTATCAATTTTTGACTGCACTTTTTTTTTCTACTACTACCCTGGATAGAGAGCTTGTCACATCCCCAGGCCAAAGCAAAAAGCCACTCTAGCCTATTCCATGTCTCGTGAATAGAACAGTTCTTATAGTTTCCAATTGTATGCATGGTGCTCAATTCTACTCTCTAGTCATTAGATGCTTAATTCCACCTTTCCTAGAATTAGCTCAAGAGAATAGGAATCTTGTCTGCTCTGTTTACCTCTGTATTCTCAGCAAATAGAACTGTGCCTGATATATTATCAATAAATATTTATGAAATAATGAAAGAATGCAAGGTAATAGTCATTGTAATTCACATATTTTTGTTGATCAAGCAGGATTTATTGGTTTGTAATATTTTTATAATAAAAATGTATCAAACATGATTTCTGTTTGAATTTACATTAAATAGTTATATCTACTCCCAGCATTTATTCTCGTACATCATATACTTAGTTCCTTTATTTTTTTCATACAAAGAAAGTACATTTCTCATTAAAAGATTATTCTGATCCTAGTTGGTAGGATATATGTAACTTTTTGTTTATTTTTACTTAGCCAAAAGACACCAAACAAGGGCTTAAACTAACTCAGCAAGAGGTCTGAATGTGGGAGAATCTACAGTTTGTTTGTTTTTAGGAGCTTAATGATGTTGAAAACTCTATGATTCTCTTTGCCTTTCTGAATCTAGGTCTAGTACAGATTCCTTAGTCCCAAGCATCACTACAAGAAAGAGGATTTTTCTTTCTTCAAGGTGGGATACCATTCCCAGAAACCTCTCAATAGATTTACCAACCATAGGCCAGAATCAGTCCACATGCTCACACGTAAGGAGGCTTGGAAAATGTATAGCTGGAAAAGAATTGGATTCCCATTATTTGCTTTAAAAAACATTGTTTATATCCCAAGACTAAGCATGTCACTTTCCCAAACCAATTAGAATTTAGTTTTTAAAGAAATGGGAATAGCTATGGAATTGGAAAGCCATAGGGTTTCCCATACTTACTGGCCCACAGTGCTTTAGTTTCTTGATAATCAAAAGAACTGTGGCTTTCTTTTAAAATGTTAGATAAAAATCGACTAAAGAAAAACTTTAATACTTAGAAAACTTTATTCATGAAATGATTTTACTATCCTTTACATACTTACAGGTATTAATAATAAAAATGAGTTAAGCATTTAAAGAAATTCCATCAATTCTAAAGAGGAATAAAAACCACCAGTCACAAACTTCATACAGAAACTTCCTTCAGAAAGAGTCTGAAAAAGTCAAATTACATTCACCAAGATACACATTTTGACAATTTTTTCCTCAAATTTTAATACAGAGCTTTATTATCTGGAATTGAATTAAGTATCCAGCATACTAATTTATTACAGATTAGGTTATAAAATTCAGTGTTTCTTTGACTAAGTTTGTCTGAATATAAATGAAAATATCTTCAGCTAATATGAAAAATATTTTAAGCTTAGCCCATAATCCTTTTTTTTTCCAGATTTATTTCAAGGAACTTAAATAATTCATTAAAAATTGTGAGTCTCCTACCGCAGGTTAGGATCTATTCTAAATGCTCAGCTAGTAATAGAAAACAAGGTAGACATGGACTTTGCCTTCATGGAACTTACCCGCTAGAAGAAAATACAGATTTCTTTGTCATGATTGTTGGTAAGTTTAAATGAGAATGGGTATAGGATTTAGTGTCTGTCCCATGTTTATTGCTTACAAATTGTTAACTATTATTAATTTTATTTAAAAAATGATACTCAAAGTGTTATGAGAAGTGAAGTGTATGGTTTTGTGGGAGAATGGAAGAGGAACAGAGAGAGAGATCTTTCTGAGGAAAGCCTAAGAATGAGGCATTCATTGAATGTTCAGGACCTGAGCTTATGTGCCCCTAGGGTCAGTCCTTGCTCTTCCTCTGCATTGCTCCTGCTCCATGGGATGACCTGTTAGCGGGTTCCTGAAAGGAGTTAACCAGTGGGAAATTCTGGTTGCAGAAGAGAGAAAGGGAAGAGGGAGAAGCCAGAGTAGTTCTCTTCTACTCCTCCGCCACAAAGGGCTTACCTAGTAGCAGCTACATTTCTTCCATCTGGTTCTGCTAAATAGGCCTACTATAGTTCCAGCTTTTGCCAGATGAATTGATACCATGGGCTTCAGAAACATGCCTTCTCCCTCTGTTAATACACACTAGTGTTGATGGGCTATCTGCTCTTGCTAATCTTCCTCCCCTGTTGGGCTTCTCAGCTTCACCTTGTGTTCAACCGATTTCTCTTCATTCGGTTCTCTTTGTTATAAACATTTGAAGTGGTTTTTGTTTGGTTTGGGTGTTTGTTTGTTTGTTTACCATGAGACACCAGGTAAAAAGTAGGTATTGAGACATGTTCTAGATAGCACAAAGAGACAGACATGTTCTAGGTAGCATAGAGTATGTAATACTGCTTCTATGCATTATAGAAAGCCACCAGAAAATGTTGAGGATATATTATTATTATTTTGAGAAAATAATAGTGTGCTGACACAGATATAAATATTTAATAATCTTAAGTTGCAGTTTTTCAAAATTTCAGTTTTTTAAGAGGTTATTTTTATTGGAATGTGAGCATACAGATATTCTTGGATTCTCTCTCACACTCTCTCTACTCTTTAAGTCCTGGTTCCACTACTTACTAGTTACTTGATGTTGTGTTAAGTTACTTTACCTCACTGTGCCTTAATTTACTCAATTCTAAAATGGAAATAATAATAATAACTATTTACCTCATAAAGAGCTTAAAATGATGCCTGGCATACAATGAGTACTCTAAAATTGTGAGTAGTTATTATTATTATGTTATTTGCCAATTTTAAAGGAGGGGAAACTACATTTTGCTCTGGTAAGTGAAGAATGATTTTTTTTTTTTTTTTTTTTTTTTTGCTTTGTTTAACCTAGACTTTAGGCAGACTTGCAGGGCTATGGAAAAATGAATGGAAGTGGATGCTGCAAAGGTTTTGAAGGACCTTGTATGACATATAAAATTTCATTAACTATCTGAAAGATAAGAACTGTTAACAGTTGGGCACCTGGGTGGCTCAGTTGGTTAAGTGACTGCCTTCGGCTCAGGTCATGATCCCGGAGTGCCAGGATCGAGTCCGCCTCTGGTTCCCTGCTCAGCGGGGAGTCTGCTTCTTCCTCTGACCCTACCCCCTCTTGTGTTCTCTCTCTCACTCTCTCTCTCAAATAAATAAAATAAAATCTTAAAAAAAAACAAAAACTGTCAACAGTTAAGGGAGATATATTTATCTTTTTATAATTAGTATTATTTTTTAAAAAATAATCTCTGAAACCTTTGGGTAATAGAATTGGAAGAAGGTGAGAGTGGAGACTGAGAGGAATATAAGAAAGCTCTGGACACCCTCCAGGACAGATGTCAGGAAAGACACTGTTAGCCCAGATGGTGTCTTTGTGCTAACTGAAAGGAGACTCCCCTTCCTCCATGCAGATGGAGCGTCATGCAGGAGCATATGGTTTGGTGAACAGACTTTCCAAGCCAAGAGTCTTTATGCAGTTAACAAACTGCCCCAGTTTACACTGCAAGCACCCCAGACTTTACCCAGAGCCTGGCAAAGGCAGTTAAGAATGAATAAAGAATGAGTTGGATTTCATTTTTTTAAAATATTTCTTTTTTTTCCCAAAGATTTTATTTATTTATGAGAGAGGGAGAGAGAGAAAGAGAGAGAGAGAGAAAGAGAGCACATGAGCAGGGGGAAGGGCAGAAGGAGAAGCAGGCTCCATGCTCAGCATGGAGCCCAATGCTAGGCTCAATCCCAGGCCCCGGGGATCGTGACCTGAGCCGAAGGCAGATGCTTGACCAACTGACCCACCCAGGTGCCCCATAAGTTGGATTTCAAAAAGACTTCCTTGTAAGCTAATTCTTGGCCTTCAATGACAGTCACATGGGGATGGGGCTCATTCCTCAAGGAGGTTTAATCTCAGGACAGAAATGAATCCTTTATGAATGATGATAAGCAAGCACACAATAAGAGATTATATATATAGTAAGAAAATCTATCAGTATTTCCCAAACAAAATATTAAAGTCAGTGTGACTCTCTGCTAATGAAACTGAAGGACATAGCACAACAGTAAAAATATTACTTTATTATATTTTGTGTTTTTCTTCTTCAGGGCAAATTCTTACTCATAAGTTTAAGACATCTTCAGGGCAAATTCTTGCCCTGTAACCTTACTGTTACTTCTGTTTCTTCCTCATAAAAAAAAAAAAAGAAAAAATTTACTTCTAAAAAAATGCTTTGGAGCACTTTCAAAAGACTTTCTGATAAAAAGCCAAGCATATATCTCATTTGTTATACAGGAATACATTGTTTCATACACAAAGCAAATATTTATTAACCACCTTTTATGGGTTGTCTATGAAGTCTTTGACTGATTTATGCATGCATGCCTGTAAGCTTTGTATTCAGTTAGTGTTTCTAACCATTCCTTCTGAATAAGATGTAATGTGCAGTTTCTTATAATCAGAAAATTTTTATTCTTTCTTTTTAAATGCACTCTTAGTGCTTCAAATTTGCAGAAACACTTTGGCAGAATTGGGGAACAGATTGCAAGCATCATTACTTTGGCACTGTCAAAGCTTACCTAATTTAATGGGTATATTTTAGCACATTTTTCATTCGATTATAGCTGCCACAGATCGGAAAGTTATCCTTATGTGAAAGTTACAGCAGTGATGACAAGTATAGATGTCAGTTCCAGAATTACGGACTGAGGCCTCCAGCTAAATCATCCTCTAAGACAGTTTGACACATCTAGATTCATAAAAATAAGTGATGAATGTGAACCCTTTCTAATTAGGTGACAAGCCATAGGTACCACCTGAATATAACTAAGTTCTGGAATAAACTTAAAAGACATAAATAATTATAACTTTTTAAATATTTTATTCATAGTTCATATATAGTTTTAAATGCATAAGTCTAGTTAAAGAAATAAATATACTTACAAAAGTTGTTTTCTGAGGCAACTTTAACCTAGTTTACACATTAGCTATGATACTGATTAAAAAAAAATTAAGAATGCAAGAAAAGTAACTCTAACGTTCTTTGTAGTTGAGACCAAAATTATGAATCCTTTTTGGTCATAATGAAATTTTGAAAATCCAATAACATCTGACAATTCAAAGATCATTTATTTTGTTTCACAACATCTATTAGAGTTATTTTAAAAGGTAGTAGCAGTTGAAATTAACTTGGTGATTTACTTAAAAGTCAGAAGCACAGTAAGAAAAGCATAGATATGGTACTGAGAACTTTATGTTTATCTTAGAAACAGGATAAATTATCAAAATATAGCAACATAAGAAACTTCAGAAAAATCTCCCAAATGTGGAAGTTTTAAATTTATGTCACTTGTTTAGTTAGGTTATTACTTCACTTTCTTTTTTTAGTATATCTCCTTCATCTTGCTAAAGAAAACTGTATGTAGGGGAACCTGGGTGGCTCAGTAGGTTAAGTGTCTGCCTTTGGCTCAGGTCATGATCTCAGGGTCCTGGGATCCAGCCCTGTGTTGGACTCCCTGCTCAGTGGGGAGCTTGCTTCTCCCTCTCCCTCTTCTCCTCCCACCTGCTTGTGCCCTCTCTCTCTCAAATAAATAAATAAAACATCTTAAAAAAAAACCTGTATTATACAATTCAAAGAACATTTTTAAATGAAATATGAAAATGTAAACCTCTGATATCTTTACCTTTTATTCAAAAAAATCCACATGAGAAAAGATATATTTTAATGGTGGTTATTCCAATTTAATAGATACTTGCTTCCCAAATAAGAGTTGTGATAAGAAGAAACAATAACCTTTCTTGAAGTAGTCGGTCTTATCACACAGAATATGTGCCAAGTAGACTTTAAGATGTCTCCCTGATGGTGCACTTGTATAGTGATACCAGGTGAAAAAACAAAGCTACAATTCTTAAGACAGAACATCTAACTCTTCAACTTTAATAAGTAATTTCTGAACCCTTGCCGAATGTATTTATTTTATGCATTATAGGTGCACTTTTATTTTTTTAATTTATTTATTTATTTGACAGAGAGAGAGAGAGAGTGCACACAAGCAGGGGGAACAGCAGGCAGATGGAGAGGGAGAAGCAGGCTCCCCGCAGAGTGTGGAGCCTGATGTGGGACTTGATCCCAGGATCCTGGGATCATGACCTGAGCTGAAGACAGTCGCTTTACCAACTGAGCCACCCAGGCACCCTATAGGTGCATTTTTAAAAAGGATGATAGTGCTATTAGCCTACAAAAAAAGCTGTACATATTATACTTCTGCGGCAACTTAATATGATTTATGGCAATTTGCCTGCCATTTATTCACCGTTAATAAGTGATAAATTGTTTTAATAACATAAATGGGTTGTGCTTCTCATAAATGAAATTAAGAAAAAGTATACATTTTGATGAAAAATGATCAGAATTACCCATACCAGATATGTTGGCCAGTATTTCAAACAGATTGGCTTCCATTTGTGTACCCTGTTGCCATTCATCATGATCAAGGTTTTCTTCTAAGATGGTATAATATTCCATATCTCACAACTAATTGGTCTCCTTAAGCCAGTAAGCAAATGAATCCCTAAAGCAATTAGGCAGGTTGAGAAAGCTATGAACTTGTTCAGATTTCTATAATAAAATTCTACTTGATAAATATTCAGTGAAGTTAAATAAAAGAATTCACAAAGCTTATATACTTGCTTGAATACATTTATTACTAAAAGATGTTTGTGTAAGTTATGGATTACACTCATTTTTAGTAAAACAAGTCCCCAAAAACTGACTCTGACTTAAACGAGCAGGTGTTTTATTTTCCTATACTTATCTCCACTTTAAGTAATAATACTAGGCTGGTGAAGTAGCTCAGAGATGTCACCAGAAACACCAGCTTCTTCCAGCTGTCTACTCAGCCATATGGGTTTTGTCCTGCTCATTGCTAGCATGTTGCATGTGCCATCTCTAACATCATATCGATGTTATAATCAGAAAGAAGAGAAAGGTCAAAAGGACAAGACATAGAGAAGAGGGCAACAGTGCCTGTCTCTTTTAAACAGCTTTTCCAGAAGCCCCTAGTGACGTTGACTTACAGAACTTTAGCCTGGATTAGGTCACATTGCCACCCTTATATTCAAAGGAGTTTAGGAGACGGAGGATTTTAATACTTAGTGAACTACTACCTTGAACAAAATTGGGACTCTATTAGTACTAGAATGCTTCTGAGAATTTGAAGCACTCACCTACAAGAAACTCATTTCATAAAGACACATGCAGATTAGAAGTGAAGAGATGGAAAAGCATTTATCATGCAAATGGAAATGAAAAGAAAGCTAGGGGCAACAATATTTATACTGGTCAAAATACACCTTAAAACAAAGAATATACAAGAGACAAAGAATGACACTATATAATCATAAAGGTAATAATTAAACAAGAAGATATAACAATTATAAATTTGTATGCACCTGGGAGCACCCAAATAAATAAAGCAGCTAATAACAAACATAAAGGAAGTAATCAGTAGTAATACAATTATAGTAGGGGACTTTAATACCCCACTTACATCAATGGACAGATCATACAAACAGAAATATAACAAGGAAACAGTGGCTTTGGGCCATGGCCCAATGGCCCACCATTTTAGGCCACATGGATCTAATAGATATATTCAGAGCATTCCATCCTAAAACAGCAGAATACACATCCTTTTCAACTGCACATGGAACATTCTCCAGAATAGATCATGTTAGGCCACAAAACAAGTCTCAACAAGTTCAAAAAGAGAGCAGTCCAATACCATTTATTTTTTCCAATCACAACACTGTGAAACTAGTAATCAACCACAAGAAAAAAATCTGGAAAGAACACAAGGAGGTTAAATAACATTTATCTAAACAATCAATGGGATAACCAAGAGATCAAAGAGGAAATAAAAAAATACATGGAAACAAATGAAAATGAAAACACAGTCCAAAATCTTTGGGATAAAGCAAAAGTTGTTCTAAGAGGGAAGTTTATAGAAATACAGGTCTACCTCAAAAGCAAGAAAAATATCAAATAGATAACCTAACTTTACACCTAAACGATCTAGAAAAAGAACAATAAACAAAACCCTAAACCAGCAGAAGAACGGAAATAATAAAGATTGTAGCAGAAATAAATGAAATAGAAACTAAAAAAAACAATAAAACAGATGAATGAAACCAAGAGCTGGTTCTTTGAAAAGATAAAAAAAATTGATAAGCCTTTAGCCAGATTCATAAAAAACAAACAAAAAACAGAGAGAAACAGAGAAAGGACTCGAACAAAATCAGAAACAAAAGAGGAGAAATAACAGCCAACTCCACAGATATGCAAAAGATTATAAGGGAATATTACGAGAAATTATATGCCAACAAGATGGACAACCTAGAAGAAATGGATAAATTCCTAGAAACATATAACCTCCCAAAACTCAATCAGGACGAAATAGAAAACTTGAACAGACTGATTACCAGCAATGCAATTGAATCAATAATCAAAAATTCCCAACAAACAAAAGTCTAGTATGAGATGGCTTCACAGATGAATTCTACCAAACATTAAAAGAAAAGTTAATAACTGTTCTTCTCAAACTATTCCAAAAATAGAAGAAGAAGGAAACTTCCAAATTCATTCTGTGAGGCCAGAATTACCCTGATGGCTAAAACCAAGTGGAAGACTCTAAAGAAAAGAGAACTACAGAACAATATCTCTGATAAACATAGATGCAAAAACCTCAATAAAATATTAACAAACCAAATCTAACAACATATTTTAAAAAAAATTATTCAGCACAATTAAATGGAATTTATTTCTGGGATACCAGCATGGTTCAATATTTGCAAATCAATTAAAATGATACATCACATCAACAAAAGAAAAGTTAAAAAGTAGGATCATTTCAATAGAGATGGAAAACATACTTGACAGAAGTACAACATCCAATCATGATAAAAGCCCTGAACAAAGTAGGTTTAGAGTGAACATACCTCAACATAATAAAGACTATATATGAAAAACTCACAGCTTACATCATTCTTAATGGGGAATAACTGAAAGCTTTTCCCCTAATATCAGGAACAAGGCAAAGATGCCCACTCTCACCCCATTTATTAAACATAGTACTGGAAGTCCTTGTCACAGCAACCAGACAAGAAAAAAGAAATAAAAGGCATCCTAGTTGGCAAGGAAGAAATAAAACTTTCACTATTTGCAGATGGCATGATACTATAAAGCCCTTAAGATACACCAAAAAACTACTAGAACTGAAAAATGAATTCAGTAAGGTCCAGGATACAAAATCAATGTATAGAAATCCTTTGCATTTCTATACACTAATAATAAAGCAACAGAAAGAGAAGTTAAGAAAACAATTCCTTACAATTGCATCACAAATATTAAAATACCTAAGAGTAAATTTAGCCAAGGAGGTAAAAGACCTGTACACTAAAAACCATAAAACATTGATGAAAGGAATTGAAGATGACAAAACAAATGAAAAGATATTCCATGCTCATGGATAGGGAGAACAAATAGTGTTAAAATGTCCATACTACCCAAAGCAATCTACAGATTTAATGCAATCCCTATCAAAATACCAACAGCATTTTTCACAGAATTAGAACAAACAATCCTAAAATTTGTATGGGATCACAAAAGACCCTGAATAACCACAACAATCTTGAAAAAGAAGAACAAAACTGGAGGTATTACAATCTCAAGAGCTCAATACATACTACAAAGCTATAGTAATCAAGACAGCATAGTACTGGCAAAAATAGACACCTAGATCAATGGAAAAGAATAGAAAACTCAGATATAAACTCACAATTATATGGTCAATTCATCTTCAACAAAGAAGGCAAGACTATGCAATGGGAAAAAGACAGTCTCTTCAACAAATGATGCTGGAAAAATTGGACAGCTACATGCAAAAAATGAAACCAGGCTACTTGCTTATACTATACACAAAAATAAATTCAAAAGGATTAAAGACCCAAATGTGAGACCTGAAAACATAAAAATCTTAGAAGAGAGCACAGGCAGTAATTTCTCTGACATTGGCCATAGGAACATCTTTCTAGGTATGTCTCCTAAGGCAAGGGGAACAAATGCAAAAATAAACTGTTGGGACTACATTAAAAAAAAAAAAAAGCTTCTGCACAGAGAAGGGAACAATCAACATAACTAAAAACAGTCTGCTGATCAGGAGAAGATATTTGCAAATTTATATCTAATAAAGGGTTAGTATTCAAAAAATATAGAGAACTTATACAATTCAACACCAAAAAAAAAAAAAAAATCAATTAAAAAATGGCAGAAAACATGAACACACATTTCTCCAAAGAAGACATATAGATGGCCAACAGACACATGAAAAGATGCTCAACATCACTCATCATCAAGGATATGAAAATTAAAACCACAATGAGAGGGGCACCTGAGCGGTTCAGTTGGTTGAGCGTCTGTCTTCAGTTCAGGTCATGATCCCAGTGTCCTGGGATTGATCCCCGCATCGGGCTCCCTGTGCAGCTGAGAGTCTGCTTCTCTCTCTCTCTCCCTCTGCTGCTCCCCCTGCTTGTACTCTCTCCCTCTCTGTCAAATACATAAATAAATAAATATCTAAAAAAAAAAGCCACAATGAGATATCACCTCATACCTGTCAGAATGGCTAAAATTAAAAACACAAGAAACAGCAAGTGTTAGCAAGGATGTGAAGAAAAAGGAACCCTCATGCACTGATGGTGGGAATGTAAATTGGTGCAGTCACTGTGGAAAACAAAATGGAAGTTCTTTAGAAAATTGAAAATGGAATAACCATATGATCCATTCCACTGCTGGATATTTACCCAAAGAATATGAAAACATGAATTCAGAAAGACATATGCACCCCTTTATTTATTGCAGCATTATTTTCAAAAGTCAAATTATGGAAGCAACCCAAGTGTCCGTCAATATATGAATTGATAAAGAAAATGTGTATGTGTAGGTGTATATGTATAAAGAAGATGTGTATGTGAGATATATATACATAAATATTATTCAGCTATAAAAAATGAAATCTTGCCATTTGCAACAACATGGATGGAGGAGAGAATATAATGCTAGGTGAAATAAGTCAGTCAGAGAAAGACAAATACCAGATAATTTCACTCATATGGGGAATTTAAAAAATAAACTAGCAGAAGGAAAAAGACAAGAGAGACAAACCAAGAAACAGACTCTTAACTATAGAGAACAAATGATGGTTACCAGAGGGGAAGTGGGTTGGTGGATGGGTAAAATAGGTGAAGGGGATTAAGAGTACATTTATCATGATGAGCACTGACTAATGTACAAAATTGTTCAATTACTATATTGTACACCTGAAACTAATATAATGCTGTATGTTAATTATATTAGAATTAATTTTTTAATAATAATTTTTTTTAAGAACAAGTACTTGGAGCATTCCAAGTACCGTAAACACCAAAATGTTAACATTCTTACTTATTTGTCAAATTCTGAAATTTTACCTACAAATATTACTCTAAGAATTGCTATAAATTTGAGTTCTCATATTTATGAGATGGTATATAAACTATAAATTGACCTAATGACTTTTGTAATAATATTATACTGTATAATAACATGAACAAAACTACAAATGTTTCAGTAATGTTAACAAAGCCTGATGAGTTGTCCTGCAAGTAGAAAGTATTATGTAACATTTGTTATATGAGTTTATATAACACTAGGTCTAACTAATGCTTTTTGCAACAATGTGGTAGCTGGTTTAAATCACATTATGTGGAATGATAACTTTTTCTTGTTCAGTGACTCTTATATTTTTAGGTGACCACTCCCTTTGAAATAATGCTTTGTAATTTAAAAAGCACCAGGTCTTTTGTTATCAAAACTTATGCCAGCATTTATTTAATGTTCATTAAATTGAATGCTGATTTATCCCAACCACTCTGATTGACATTGAGTCTATAGTAGTGAACATGGCTTACTTTTTGCTCTAAGGAGTTGATAGTCTGATCTAGTGAATGCCAGTGGTTGCCAGGATCCTCAAATCAATAGGCCACCATTCATTATACTCTAAGTGAAAGATGCCTCCCCCAGGTTGTTATAAAGAGAAGGCTCCAGGTTAACCACATGCATATTACAATAACTTCTCAGTTTTCCACCAAAATTGGGAAATGGGATTTTTCTCAAGGGGAAAAATGTAATGTTGTTTGGAGGATTAAATAAGATAACATATAGGGATTATATAGGCATAATAAATTTTAGTTTCAAAAGAAATGTTCAGTTTTCTGGGTTAACAGTATGGACTCAGGAACCACATGGCCTGAATTCAAATTCTGGCTCGATCATTTTCTAGCTGTGAATGACCTTGAGAAATGTCCTCCATGAATTGCTGACCTCATAGGGCTCCTATGAGGATAAATGAGCTATGTAATTCCGGTAGTCATACATTCTCAATATTTTTGGTTATTAACCTATTAATTGAAGCTGAATTATTAAGAATTATTAAGACTCAGCATCCATTTTATTCATCAGTATTTGATAGTCATTTTCCTAGCTGTTTAATGCACTTTTCTTTGCCTTTGTTAATAAAATAAATATCTTTTAAACTTTTCCTCATATTTAAATACCATTACTACAAATATTGATATACCACAGTAAAATTAGCTCACATTTATTGATTGCTTACTTTTTTAAAAAAGATTTTATTTATTTATTTGAGAGAGAGAGCACAGAGGGAGAGGGAGAGGGAGAAGGAGACTCCCCGCTGAACAGAGTCTGATGCGGGGATAAATCCCAGGACCCTGAGATCATGACCTGAGCCGACGGCAGATGTTTAACTGACTGAGCTCCCGGGCATCCCTATTGATTTCTTACTGAGCACAAAGGACTGATGTAAGCATCTCACATGTATAATATTACTTGAGTCTCAGAACAAAGTTTGCTATTATGAATTTAGAGGTTTTATTTTATTTTTGTTTTGTTATTGGCTTCTTTGCATAGTAGCTGTATTTCATATAGTTGTATATATGTATATATGTATATGTATATATGTATATGTGTATATGTTTCATATAGTTGTATCAGCTGTAATTCATATAGTTGAGGCTTCTTTTTTTTCAATTTTTATTTATTTTTTATTTTATTATGTTATGTTGATCACCATACATTATATCATTAGTTTTTGATGTAGTGTTCCATGATTCATTGTTTGTGTATAACACCCAGTGCTCCATGCAGTACATGCCCTCTTTAATACCCATCACCAGCCTAACCCATCCCCCTACCCCCTCCCCTCTAGAACTTTCATTTTGAGGCTTCTTAATAAGTGAAAACAAGATAGGTAAAAATGAATATTTTAGGTACTTTGAACACTGCTTACTAAGCTCACGGAAGCATTCTAGCATAATGTTTCTCTGTTTTCTCCAGGATCGATATCTCCCCATAGAAAGAGAAGCTATAATTCTGATCTAGAACATTACCTCAGCCCACCCCCACCCCAACTGTGGCTATTTGATTTACTCCCTAATGAAAATTATTGCTCATGGTGTTCGGAAAAATTATAATTGACCAATGCAGTACTTCATTTAAAAAAAAAATCCCCATCCACAGAAAATTATTTAATATCAATATAAAATTCCAAAATTATGGAAGAGGTTATTTAAGAGTTAATCTTTTGCATTAACACAGGATTCTAATTTTTAAAAGTCCTGTCCTACACCCACACCGTAAAGTCATTCTGTCTTGATCTCAATCCAAAGTGACAGAAGCAAGAACAATAAACAGTTCCTTATTTGTCAGTAATCAGACCACAAATCTGTTAATAAAATAATCAATTAACCTTTAACACAAAAGACTAATAGAGATGCAATTTGTGTTATTTTGCTGAAGATATCATGACTAAATATCCCAGACTGGATGCCTTAGACAACAGAAATTTGTTTTCTCACAGTTCTGGAAACTGTAAGCCCAACATCAAATTGACATTAGGTTTGATTTCTTCTGCAACTTCTCTCCTTGGCTTGCAGATTCCTACCTTTTCACCATGTTCTTAAATTTCCTCATGTGCATGCCCCAGTATGTCTTTGTGTGTACAGACTTCCTCTTATAAAGACAACATTCAGATTGGATAAGGCCCATCCTAATGCCTGATTTTAATTTAAGCAACTCTTTAAAGACCTTATTTCCAAATACACTCACATTCTGGCATATTTGGGATTACTGCTTTAACATATGAATTTTTTAAAATTATTTATTTATTTGAGAAGAGAGTGAGAGAGAGAGAGAGCAGGGGGAGGGGCATAGGGACAGAGATAATCTCAAGCAGACTCCACACTGAGTGGAGCCTGAAGTAGGGCTCGATCTCATGATCCTGAGATCATGACCTGAGTAGAAATCAAGAGTCAGACACTTAACCAACTGAGCCACTCAGGCGCCCCTAACATATGAATTTTAAAGAGAAGGGGCACAATTCAGTCCATAACATTGTCTATTTAGACATAATTTTTCTTCCATACCTCCTTATTTATTGGACATTAGACTTCAGCTAAAATGTACAAAACAAGTAATAACATGAAATAATATATTTTTTCATATTGTAGTAATACATCATGTTTTTCTGATCAAGAATATGCTATTGTTTTAACAAACACAAAGGGCAACTTATTTAAACACAAAGTCTAACAAAATCTTGGTTTTTGTGATGAAAGCTATTTCAGATTAGATCACTTTATTGACATGTAATGTGTTGCATCTATTAATCTAACTATATTTTTACCAATGCCTATTTAATAATGCTAGCCAATGTAGAAAAAAATGCCATTCTAGGTAAAAAAATTAGTACTTGTACCATTCACTGCTAGCAAACATAACTTTTATTCAATACTAGCAAAATAGTTTTGATTCATTATTTTTAAAAACTCTTATGTAAAATAACACTGCTTAAAAATGAGAAAATATTTTTGTATGTAGGATAGTACCCAGGAAAGATTGTTTGGGGGCTCCTGGGTATCTCAGTCAGTTAAGCAGCCTACTCTTGATTTCAGCTCAGGTCATAATCTCAGGGTGGTGAGATCCAGCCCCGTGTTGGACTCCATGCTGGGTGTGGAGCCTGCGTAAGTTTATCTCTCTCCCTCTCCCAAGCCCCCCAATCTCTCTTTCTCTCTCAAATAAATACCGTTTTTTTTTTTAAGAAAGATTATTTTATTTGTTGTGATTTTTAACCTTTTAAATTTTGTACTGAAATTGATCTGGACTTACAAAGGAAAATAATTTTTTTCTTTCTCTCCTACATCTTCAGATAAATTTCGGTTAAGAGTATTCATGCTGTATATTGGTTATGGGTATTTGTTTGCTTCAGTATTCCCTTGTGCATATTATGTGCTTATCAGTATAGTGCTGCCAGGCACATCGTCCTCAAAATCAATTCACTGTGCAAAATTTCTGACTGAGTAACACATATTCAAATATATCCACCTTTATTTACAATTGTACTTTCATTCGTTAGACATGCAGTCAGGTGCTATTTTTGGAATGCTCACCATGTGCCAAGCACAGTGCTAAGCTCTTCCTCTTGCTTTTTTGTATTATTTCCCTAAGCAAGAGTATTACCAGTCTCCAACTTATGTTGGTCAGGAATGCCATGTTTTCCCAAAAGATCCTCTCCAAGATCATGCAATTCAGTGTTCTCTAGACATGAATTTCACAGAGCAGTGGTATTTTTTAAAAAGTTGGAACATTTTATTAGAATAATAATGATAAATTTACCATTTATCACTGCCATTTTATGAAAAAGAACATTTCAACACCAAAAAGATTGCTCAATGCAAACCTCAAAACTTTATTATTCTCATTTCCCCAGTGAAACCTTTGTCATCCACAGTCCAAAATTTGTGAAAACAGAAGAGAAGGAAAGAGACAGTAAATATCAAGAGAAGTAATTAAAGACCTTGTATAGAATAGTGCATCCCTTCTCAAAATGTTATTGATTTTTTAATTAAAACATCAAAAAAATGTTGCTGTGTAACATTTGAAAGAATGACACTTAGCTTATTCAGTATATAGTAATAGATAAATAGGAAAGAGTATTTTTAAAAAATTGTGAAGTCATCCACTTGTGGCTTTAGTTTCCTAACAAGATTTTTCAAGTTACTGAAGATATTTTATGATACAAACACTTATCTCTTTATAAAAAGTAGAGTTTCAAAATAACTTTTTCACTAAACAGAATTTTAAGATCCTAAATACTGATAAATGTCTATGATGTTAATGATAGTAGAGATAAATTAGAATGACAATATAATGGGAAGCATCAAGAAATAACTACTATAATCCTTTACTACATAATAATTATAAAAAAATAGAAGGGAAGGAAAGGAAAATAAAAGACAAATATTCAATTAGAAGCAAAATCATAGTTATTTGTAAAGGTATAAAAATCTACAGTCAATTATAGATACAAAATTAGATACTTGCATTGTGATTCTGTGTGCATGTGAGAGATACTGGTTACTGACCCAAATTCACATGGCCTAATTTCTCACCAGCACTTGTATGTTTCTAATACTAGTGATAAATATTCCTGAGATATTATTACTATGTGATTAATCTGGAAGACCAAAACTTAATAATGTTTTTAAAGTAAAATGACTAGTCAAAAGCATTACAATTATTTGTTTAAAACAATAATTTATTGTATTCTTAATGGCACTGTCTTTTGCATAAATGATTTTATGTAAAGAATTATCAATGCTTCAAGAAAATTCTTATAGGTAGAATTACTTCAGAATGACACATAGAATTACATGTGGAACCAGATTAGAAGGATATCTATGTTGTTCAATTTAAAAAGTACTGTAAAGATTCCCAAGGATCCCCTTCATCCAGGTGCTATTTCTGAACCCCATAAGTAAAATGCATACATAATATCTTTTCCCTGATAGGTCTTTTCTCTATAAAACATTATAAGGGGTAATATTGAATGAATTCACCATAAGATGTTGACTTACGCAGATCTGCGGAGAATCTAGATAGAATAAAGGCAGAGAAAGCATTGGAAATGAGGAAAGTGAACAAAAAGATATTTGAGGGTTCATGCATATGGGTTTTTTTCTATTTAAAATTTTTTGTCTAGGAATAGTCTTGGATTTTTATTATGTTACCTTACAGGTTTTTCATTTATTTCATGTTCTTCACCAAGTACAAAGATATATTTATCCTCCATGCTTGTTTATAGAACATTTCTATCAAATGAAATAAATTCCTTTGATTTATTAATATTTAAATTATGGAAATCCATTGCTTAAAAAATTCTGTATACTATTTTACTGATGTTCTCTAATGTACTTTATAGTAGTTGTTTTTAACTCATCATTTTTATACTGGTAGCATGAGCATTTAATGGCTCTTACTTGATCCTAAAGTAATTATATATATTCTTAGCAATATTATTCTGATACAATGCAAAAAAGCCAGGGTTAACAGAAGTTTTATAGCATAGAGATCTTGGAATTAGAGAAATGTGAATTTGAATCCTGTCTTTCCTACTTCCTATCTGTGTCATCTCCTGCGGTTTACATACCTAGCATTTCTAAGGCTTGATTTCCTCACATTTTGAATACAATGGTAATATTTTAAGTAACTTCTATTGGTTTGTTTTTACCCTTCCAAAATATATCATGACAAATGAATGTTTTGTAAAAAAACATGTAACTTCTATTATTGTCAGCATGAAGCACTGGCCACCCTGAAAGTACCTTCCCATGAAAACAACTAAAACATCTGGATGAAATATAAATTACATTTCTTTAAATGAATTGGTGAGCTGGCTAGATAATAAGGAAGTAGCCAAAAGCTAAATGAAGGAGAAAACCATGGAATGTAGGTAAGAATTGAAGCTAGATATACCCTAGGGCCATCTGCTAAACTATAGGAAACTTGAGCTCTTATTTTAGTGGCTAGAAACGGCCAAGCAGTCAGGAAATAAAGCTTAGATATTCTCTGGGCTAAATACACTCTAATCAGGACCTCAAAGAATCCTCAAAGATAAAATTTCCAAGAAAAATAAGCTCATCTTATAAAGTCACGACATGCATAAAGAAACCAGAAACCATAAAAAGCATGGTACCATAAATCAGAATCAGCAGAAAAAAAACCCAAAAGAATCAGATTACAAAGTTTTCATGTATTAGAATTATCTTAAATTTATGTGTTTTAAGAAATAAGAAATGAAAATGTGAGACAGGAATTGGAGTCTATAAAAATAATCAGGTGGATTTATGAGAACACATTTGGCAGAATTAAAGAAACCAACAAGGGATGATGAAGCATCCTGGGGCTAACAATAGCAAAGAGCCACTTTTACCCCTGTGTCTAAAGTAGCATGGAAAAGGACAGGTTTTGAGAAACATGAGAAAGCTGGCATTGTCCTTATAGCAATATATCATCTGAGAGGAGCTGCAAACTTTGGTAGAAGAATGCAGCAGAGAAAATAAATACCCCTACCTCTGTCCTCTCCCATGCAGTTTCCTGCTAGTACCTTGCACTGGTCAAACATACCTGGATTCGAAGGCAAGGGAACTTTGTAGATGCATGACATAGAGATCAGTGTGCCAGGACACAGAACAGAGTGGAGGAAGGAGGTTTAGTGGGGCAAAGAGAGAATTCCCAACACAAGAAGTTAAGAGACAATGAGGCTAGAGTGCAAAGGCCTAACTTACATTTAAACAGTCATAAAAAGAGGGAAACAAGAAAAAGCAATAATCAAAGGCACACTGAATAATTTTTTAGAACTGCTAAAACACAATACATCTCAAATCAAAAAGCAAACCCAATATAAAAAGAAATTTACAAATGGACAGTATCATAGCAAAACTGAAAAACAGGACAGACAATAAAAAGATGTTAAAATCAGCTAGACAGGAAAGAAAGATTACCTCAAAGAAGAGTAGTCAAAATCATAACTGATTTCTCAACAGCAACAGTGGGGCTATAAGTTGGAAATTACACTTCTAATGAGCTATAAGTTATCTTTCCACATTTAGTTCTTCATTTTATAGAGCTAGCTCTGAAGAAGAGGTACAAAATGCACATGAACAAGTGAGGAGTTTAAGATCTCCTGATTCACTTCAAAGACAATTTTAAAAGATGAACTTCAGGAAGAAGGATACTTATCAAAGGTAGAATGTTTGAGATGGAATAAAGAATCGTAAAGCAAATATTAAACATGTGGATATATCTAAACATAGAAATCATAATTTCCAAAATAGAAGACAAAAATAAAATGAAAACAGGAAAAAAAACCTCTTAATTTGAAAAAAGAAAGGGAAATAGAAACTCTATATAAATAGAAAGCACAAAATAAAATTGCAAAAATAAATCCAAATTATTATCAGTAAAATCAGATAAATGCAAATATAATGTTCTGATTTAAAAACGAATTTGTAGAAAGCTAGATTTAAAATGTACAATAGTATTTTCTTTCCAAGAAACATAATTTACATAGAAGCACCCCAATATTTAATCCAAAGTATGGCAAATGTTATTCTAGGCAATTGCTCTCCATGAGAGTTCATGCAATTACATTATTATCAGATAAACAGATTGTGAGGCAAACAGCCTTATTAGATCTTAAGATCACTACCAAATGGTAGAAGGGTCAATTCATCAGGATGTTAGTAATATAGACTCAAATTATATAAAACAACAAAAAAATGACAGAAGTGCAAGAAGAAATAGACAAATTCACCAGCATGTTAGGGAAGTATTCATACGTTTCTCACCAATTAATATATAAGCAAAAATAAGAATCAGCAACATTTGGATAATATACATTCTTTTCAAAGCACATATGGACTTTATAGTCAATAAACAATGAATTCTATAAATAAGTAGATTAAGAGATTATATTGGAAGTTGTAAGCACTGAGGTAAAGGAAAAGTACAACAGGGAAGAAGTATTGGTACCGAAGTGAAATATTGGGAGAGCTGCTCAAAGTACGGTATGAAATGTGGTAATTAGGCTAGACAGCATTGAAATAGTAACCTCTAAATAAAGACTTGACCAAGATGAAGGGGTTACAGAGGACACTGCTGGAGTAAAGGTCTAAGGCAGGAGCAGAGTGTATATAGTCAAGTGGTTTGACTAAGGGGGGAAGAAAGGGTTATGAGGAGATGTCAAGGCAGCATAACACCAAGGGCCCCGTGGGCCATTGTAAGGACTTTGGCTTTTGCTTTAAGACAGAAGTCTTCAGAGCTCTGGGAGCCGTGCAGTGAAAGATATGACTCCTGATTTAAAAAGACTCCCCTGGCTGCCAAATTGGAAATAGACCATAGGAAAGCAAGGATTGTACCACAGGGCTGTGAATGTATGCTCTCCTATTCTTTTAATGGAGACTATATTTACATACCCACAAAAGAAGCCAATAGAAGATAAGCAAAAAAGAAAACCAAGAAAAGCAAACCCCTCTGGCCTTGTAGGGAAAAGACACTGTGAATGGAATGCCCAGTAAGAAGCTCTGAGGTGAAATAGCCATGCACCAGGTGATGTGATCCTTTCCTGTGATCCCATAAATTTTTAGAAAAAGCAGAAAGATTTTCTAAACGCTCCTAGAATTAGCACATAATTATGTGATGTCCATCTGAGTAGTGCAGGCTCTTCGGGTACTCAGCCTCAAATAGGAACGTGATTGGGTTTTTCCCAGAAATCTGTCTTCCTAGATGAATCATCTTGACTCCTCTTTTTTCGTAAGACCACCACACGTTCCTTTTTTTTTTTTTTTTTCATTTTAGTATAAGATACTAAGAGATTGAAAGTGTTAAAGCTAAGGGTTGCCTGGGTGGCTCAGTCGTTAAGCGTCTGCCTTCGGCTCAGGTCATGGTCCCAGGGTCCTGGGATCAAGCCCCACATTGGGCTCCCTGCTCAGCGGGAAGCCTGCTTCTCCCTCTCCCACTCCCCCTGCTTGTGTCCCTTCTCTTGCTGTCTCTCTGTCAAATAAGTAAATAAAATCTTTATTTTTTTTAAAGATTTTATTTGTTTATTTGACAGAGAGAGCGCACAAGCAGGAGGAGCGGCAGCTTGAGGGAGAAGCAGGCTCCCTGCTGAGCAGGGAGCCGGATGCGGGACTCGATCCCAGAACCCTGGGATCATGACCTGAGCTGAAGGCAGCCGCTTAACGACTGAGCCACCCAGGCGTCCCAATAAATAAAATCTTAAAAAAAAAAAAGAAAGTGTTAATGCTTTAAAATATCCTAGAAATTATAAATATGATTCTGGTTATGATGTTATCTGCTTTTGTCATCGATAAGAACATCACCATCAAACAGGACTCACTTGATTAATCATAACAGTTCATTTATTTAAAGAAAATTTTGAGTATCTCCTTTGACTCTGCACCATAGGCAACAATTCTAGAGAAATTACTAGAACATTGTCCTCACATTCAAAAATCTCAGTTTAGTGACTGTGAACCATCGGCCTGTGGGCCATAACTGCAATTAAAAGAGATTCATCAGGATTAGGATGAAGAAGAAGAGACTGAAGGCAGAAAACTATAGGGAAGAACTTGGGTCTTTATATCCCTCCATTATAAAGTCTACGATGTCATTTAATTTACATATTATAGTATATGTTTAGATATTTATGCACATTTAGAAAAGAGTTATATTTATTCATGTTTGCCAACTCTCCCCATTTCACTTTGAGAAAGGAATACATGCTTTTCTTGCAAAATAATTACAGCACTTTCACACACATTTTTTTTCTGTATCTAAACAGCTACCATATGTGATAGTAAGCCCTTCTCTGAGACTTAAATGGGCTCCAGGTGAAAGTGGAATAATCTGAAAATGAGCAGAGCAGTTCCTTCATTTAGGCAGCT
This sequence comes from Callorhinus ursinus, assembly GCF_003265705.2. Lineage (NCBI taxonomy): Eukaryota > Metazoa > Chordata > Mammalia > Carnivora > Otariidae > Callorhinus > Callorhinus ursinus. Next base: position 44,575,005 of record NW_027397071.1, on the reverse strand, counting down.
GTGCCGAGGTGGGAGGATGAGCAGGAATCAGAAAATCCGGACATGAGTCTGGTTTTGTGCTGGCCTTGGGTAAATGACTCTCAATTTCTTCATCTGTAAAATACTAAGCTCACAGGTTCTTTCTGAGGCATAAATAATATATATGAAGATGTCATATAACCATAGATCACATTAGAGCTGTATAGGGCACACTTTTATTTCTGACACCATTTATTCATTTAATTATTTAAAAAGGAATATTTAATTTCTGTTGTATTCTGTGAATTGTAGTAGATCCTCATAGATGAGATAACTTCTGCCCTCAAGGATTTTTAGTGGAGGCTGGGGTGATAAGATGTATGTGTAGGACCCTTAATTGGACAGAGACATAGTTGGGGAAGTGGGCAAAATCAGAAGGCTTTCCAGAAGAGAGATGATTCTGTATTCTGGTGGCATTTGTCTTCTCATTTCATAAATGTTGACTCAAGTGTTTTCCTTTTCCTTTAAAGTTAAAGTATGGGGGGAAGAAAAGAGAATGTGGAAAAGAGTCAAACTAAGATTATAAATGTATTAAATGGTAATAATTTCTAGATGGCAGATAATTATATTGTATATCTGGATTTTACCTTATCCAAAATACAAACTTTTTAAGAAATAATTTCCATATGCTATTAAATTTTAAGAATGATAGGTGATTCAGGTATAATTTGTAATATTATCATAATCTGAGTGGTAATATTCAAGAACCTAGCATTGTTTAGGTATTTTTTAGTATCAGATTAGTATTAGATTTTAGTATCAACTACATCTTTGCATAATTATGTTGATTCAACATTAAGACTTCTTTAAGAATTCTTACCATTTTTAATTGATATATTTCTTCCTCATTGCCAGCTTTCTGTCTTTGCTCTTGAGAGTAAAATACACTTTTGAGTATTTTGAATGTATAGATTTATTTCTGATTATGCCTTCTTTGCATTTTTGTCATCCTGTGAATGTCATTCATTTTTGTAGGCAAGTGTTTCTATTAATTTAGCCACTTAATTTATGTAGTTTTAAGGGACTTTAAAAAAAATAACTCCCTGAGTCTAGTGAATGTAGTTGATTATCCTTTTGTAATTTTGGTAATGAATATATTCCTAAATCTTGTACGTAATTATTAATTTCTGTAAGGACTTTCACTAAGGGAAGCTTGCTACTCCTTTTACCAACTGAACTTGTCAATAAAATACCTTTGTATAGGTAACAGACTTCCTATACAGTATTATTTTGTGTATGGGTAAAAAACACAAAATAGAAGTAAATCAGTTTAAACTAGAATTTTGTCAATAGTGTGCTTCCTGAATTTATGAGGAGCTTCATTTTTTTTCCCATTGCTACACATGCTCTTTCCATTAATTTCATAGATTTTTCATGGAACAATTGTCCACTATGACCTGTATAAGAGCAAATTATATATACCATTCACATTTCTGATTTGTTGTTTACAAAATGTAAACTCTAGATTTTCAAGATGTCCATAATAATACCTACCTACTTTGAATTCTATTTCTTTGGAAAAAGGTGAAAACAATATACTATAGTATTTGTCATCCCTTCAATGTATGACAAGGCAATGTAAAAAATAAGTTTCTCTTCTCTAAAACTATTGATGATCCCTGCAATTTTGGTGAATTATCACTGGTCCTTAAACTCAGACATATGATACTTTTCCGACTCAACAGTAGGGTGTCTACCTTTCTGTTCTGTCAAGTATTTCACTTTCTATTCAAGCAGTTTAAGTGTAGTTAAGAAGTGATTTAGTTTCACAATAATCTTGCTCTTTAACTTCAGTTTGTCCTTATTAACTATCATCTCAACATATTTGGCCGAGATAATTGGGTATTGATTATATTTGCACTGTCATTTGCAGTTCAAATTGGATCTTTATAAACATTTGAGATTTTTTTTTAAAGATTTTATTTATTTATTTGACAGAGAGAGACACAGCGAGAGAGGGAACACAAGCAGGGGGAGTGGGAGAGGGAGAAGCAGGCTTCCCGTGGAGCAGGGAGCCTGATGTGGGGCTGATCCCAGGACCCTGGGACTATGACCTGAGCCGAAGGCAGAAGCTTAACGACTGAGCCACCCACGTGCCCTCATTTGAGATTTTTTAATGACTGTCATTTGCTCAACATGCGTGCATAGTTTTAGTCTGGGGTTTGGTTCACTCTGCTGAATTTGGGCTTAACTTCCCTTAAAAGAAACTAGCAATTCAGTGATAACGCAAGAGCCCTTCCACTGCTTCTTCAACTCTTCACTTTTTTTTCTTGAATTCTAAGCCAGATAAGGATTTCTGAAGCTTGGCTTCACTTGGTGTTACTTGGTTTTAGAACTTTGTGAGGATGGATGGTCACAGAATGTTACCTCCTTATTCTTTTATTACCTCCCCTTGGCAGGACTGACTGCTAATCCTTTAGGTCCAAAATCAATAACAATCTTATTCTTCCTTTTTCCATATGCATGCTTAAGCAGTTTTGTTTTTTAATCCCCATTATTTGTATTTATTTTAGTTTGCCATTAATCCTTTCTGTTGAGTTCTTAGCCATACAGAAGCATACATCAAAGTGAAAATTACATTAGTTCAATGACCTGGGTCACACCTAGAGACCCCAGAACATGACTATGACTCACTTTTTATGAATCCTACCACATGAGACACTAGAAGAAAAAAAAGAATAAATATTTTCTATGCATGGGGACATTTGAAATGAAGACTGGGATTTGAGAGTCAAAGGAAAAGAGTTCAAGTCCTAACTCTGGCCTTTCTGTGTTACCTTGCATATGTCACTTAATTGCTCAGACTTCTAGTTGTCTCATCTATAAAATAGTGATGTACTAATACCCATTTCAGAATTGTCATGAAAATGAAATGAAATAAATTATGGCAAAGTATTTTGACAACTGCAGTGCACTGTGTCGAAGCCCTCAAATGGTTTAGAATCTATGTGAGTAACGGGCACAAAAACTGACATGGAGACTAATACTAGCTTGAAAATTACTGGTTACTCTTCCAATGTTTAATAGATATAATATGGAAAATTCAGAAGGCAAGCACTGAGTATATTCGAAGTGATTGGATTTGTTTTTGAGTGGAACTGGGACTTAAAAATAGGCCTGCAGGGATGGGTAAACTTTTTAATGGAAAAGAATAATCTTCCAAATGTTCCTGTGAAGAAGGAACAGACTTTATTCACCCATTTATTAAATCATTTGTTAAGTATTTATGGACTGTTTACTATAGTTTAGGCACTGTGCTAAAGGATACCATGGAAGATGGAGTGGCTATGGAAAGAAAAAGATGTTTAAATTTTGTCACATGATAAACATTTTAATCTTTGGATTCTGATGAATTAAGAGGTAGTAACCTCTTTACCACAAAATTACTGCGTGAATTTTCAGATCATAGTCAATGGCTTTGTACTCCTAACAGAAATGCTCCTTATACATTCACTGTTATATTTGAAGGCAACAAATGCTACCATATTACTGTGTATCTTACTAAGCTTCCTACTCCTATTGATTGTTATTTTAAATTTAAGGCGTTGTATTTATTTATAGGTATGTAGCTTAGTGTCTAATTCTGCTTATAATTAAGTTAAATAAAAGCTCAATGTAAGGTAAGTCTGATTTTTTTAAATGTCCGTATTTGTTCAAGATGGTTTAATTAAAAATAATAAAACATTTGAAATGTTTACTTTTTTAGAAACTAAGTCAAGGATATTTATTCTTTATAATTTATTTTATATCTATTTAACTGATTTAAAAAATTCCTTCAGGAGTCTTAGAGATTCTACAGAGCACAAACAAAGGGGCTTGCAAATACTCAATTCGTTGCTTGTGCACTGAACTTCATTTAGGGGCTTGTCTAAGTTGTCTGTTTTTCAAGTAAACCCATTAAGCACTACACTTTTCCAGTTTAGGTTGTACTCACAAAGCAGCAAGTATAGTAAAGGCTCAATGAGAAGGGAAAAATTAGCTTCAGTATGTTTGGTATCTTGTGAGCAAAACAAGTTGATTTTACTTCTTAATCCAGTTCTTTTAAAAATGTCATGATTAAATCACTCCCCTCCCCCACACTAATTGGGGCACCTGGTTCTGCTGAGAAAAGTCCCCGCAGAAGCAGCATCGCACTAAGGAGAACAGCTCCCTATCCTTAGGCCCTGCAGCAAAGGGAATCCACCCTGCTCTCTGGCTTCTGGTAGCCTTGGTAGCAGGTGGAGAGTACAGTTGTGAGAGGCTATTGTTAAGTGCAAGACAATGGCTTACTAGGAAAGTGTCAGGAGATGCCAGGGAATGACTGAGGGGAAGGACATGTGTTGGGAGGTGAGGAAACAACAGCAATATGTGGAAGGTCACTCATTAGTTCAATGACCTGGGTCACACCTAGAGACCCCAGAACATACAGTTTCCTTCATGGCAGGATTAGGAGAGATAGGTTTATTCATTCATTCAAACAACATGTAATTCACGAATGCCAAACACCATGCTAACTTCTTCACTCTGCTGATAAAGTGGAGAATAAAATCAACATCTTCTCTGTCTTCATGGGACTTACAGTACAGGAGGAACGCAGACATTATATAGAAATTCTGGAAGACTAATATATAATTGTTACTTGTGATAAATGTTATGATGGAAAACTCCAGAGTGTAGAGTGGAGCCATATTTGGGGACCTTATTAGATTAAGGTGTCAGAGTGATCCCTTATTATCTCAAAAAGTAATATTATAATGAAGACTGGAAGGATGATTAAGAATTATTCAGATAGAGTAGGAAGAGGACTCATTTGAGTCAAAAGGAGCATTATATGTAGAGGCCCAGAGAGAGGAATGAATTTTAAGTGTATATCCAAAGCACTTAAATGTACCAGGGGCAGAGCTCCATAGTTCAAAACCATAGTTGCATGAAAAACTGTGTTTCTGCAAAGAGGCTCCTAGGAGGTCACTGTGACCCAATTCTACATTGAGGAGTTAAGTTGTTCATTTGTCTCTAAAGACCCTCATATGGAACACTTTTCCAAAACTTTACTTCCCTGCTCTTGTTGACTAATTCAGAATTCTTCTGTGGAGAATCGTATCTTTACCAGTCACGTGCTAAATGGAGACTTCTAGCCATGCTGTTCCTACTACTGTAGTCACATGTGGTTATTGAAATTGAAATGTAAATAAATTAAACTCAATAAAATTTCAAAAATCACAAAGTCAGTTCCTCAGTCACACCAGCCACATTTTAAATGTTCAGTAATTGAATATGGCTAGCAGCTACTGGATCAGACAACACAAATATTGAACATTTCCATCACCACAGAAAGTTCTATCTGTACAGTTCACATAGTAGCTAATAGCCTGGGCTCTTGAGTCAGACAGATCTGGATTTGAATCCTGGTTTTTGTACTTACTGAAACTCAGGTTAACATGGATAAAATAAGAATGACATAGATAATATACATATAAAGAATTTAGCACCTGGCACATAATAGGCATTTTAGAAATACTTATACCTGATAGCTCTATTCTCTTGACTCAACACCTTGTCATCCAGTGACTCAATTGTTCTTTCTCTTCCTCCTCCATCCAGGGTAAATTCATTCAACCATATTTGCACCCATACTTCACTTCCTTTCTTAACTAGTCATACTCCCAACCCAATCCACAATTCTAGATTAATCCAAACTTGTTCTCTCATCCAGCTGTCTGCCAAACCTTGTTGGAAGAAATAATTTCACTACTGAGATTATCAGTCTTATCAGTTCGCAGCCTCCTGTTTCATTGGTTAGACTACCAGAGTACTTGGCAAGCCTTTGACAATACCTCTTTGGCTAATCTTTTCATTTTTGATAGTACCTGTCCTAATTGCATTCTCTTCACCTTTGTATCAGCAAATGACTATATCCTGGAATGAATTCACTGAACTTCCCTCTCCTGTATCTCCAAGTGTATAGTTTTTATTTGTAGGGGTTCCCAAATGCCAGAATCGGGATCAATGTAAGGTTGCTTCAGAAGTATTTGATTAATGTTGAAAAGTACATCTACTTGGACCAGACTCCTGCCTACTGGATGAAAATCTTTAGTACTGGGAATGGTGGAATTTGTACTTGTTTAAGGCTCCTCAGGTGATTTTATGACCTAAGTTTGGAAGACACCACCAAGAGAGTTATAGACACCTTTACTCATAATCTCTGATTGTTTTTTCATGTTCTTTAATATTCATGTGGTGGCCTCTATTTCCTCCCAGCAGTTGACATGTAGGCTGCACTTTTTGGAGCTCTTCAATGGGTTGTCCGAGCATCTGTCTTGCCTGTGGTCATCACACTTAATCTCTCCTTGCTGGCACTGTTAACACACTTCCACTGGTGGCTTGCCAAGTTTGAAAGTAGTGAGAATAGCTCCTTTGCTGTGTCCTGGCTGTGCTCCAAAACTTCATTTTTGGTCTTTTTGTCTGACCATTTAATGCAAACTGTAGATCATAGATGACACTGGTGGGAAGAGTTCAAGCAGTCAGGAGTGTAATCTCAGGAAGATGAAAGTCACACAGTTATGTAATAGTTTGGACATGAACATTGCTCTGTAAAATTTTAATTTAATTCAAAGTGTGTTTTCTCCTGGGCATAATGTTTAGCATTCCAGGGAATAAAGAACGTTCAATGCTGTTTTAAATTTTTTTCATCTATTAGTGTGTTGTATATATAACTTATAGTGAGTTTCTTTGGCTCCAGTTATCTTTTTGGTGGTTCTCAAAAGCTTAAAATGTCACTGATAGGTACAGCATTGGGGTATAGTGTTGAGCATAGCTGCCGTCTTTTTTTTTTTTTTTTAAAGATTTTATTTATTTATTTGAGAGAGAGAGAATGAGAGATAGAGAGCACGAGAGAAGACAGGGACAGAGGGAGATGCAGACTCCCTGCTGAGCAGGGAGCCCGATGTGGGACTCGATCCCGGGACTCCAGGATCATGACCTGAGCTGAAGGCAGTTGCTTAACCAACTGAGCCACCCAGGCACCCCTACCATAGCTGCCTTCTAAAGTGTCACTGATAGAAGGGAACATTTCAGTGAAAATAGCTAAATGGTTAAAAATCAACATGTAATTAGCAAACAGCCTTATATAAAAATATATAGATTTGTGTAGTATTATACTTATATAAATATCTAACATGTATACTATTTATATATAGGTATAGATTAATATAAATATTATTGAATTTAAGAAGAATTTCCTCATTGGGGTGCCTGGGTGGCTCAGTCATTTAAGTGTTTGACTCTTGATTTCGGCTTAGGTCATGATCTCAGGGCTGTAAAATTGAGCCCTGCAACCAGCTCTATGCTCAGCAGAGAGTCTGCTTGAGATTCTCTCTCTCTCTCTCTCCCTCTCCCATAGCCCCTCCCCCTGCTCACACTGTCTCTGTCAAATAAATATTAAAAAAAAAAGAATTTCATCATGAATTATTCATTACACAGAAGAATCTCAAGTATCATTCTCCTAGTGGAATTATAATAATCAAAAACTCATGGAAACAATAGATTAAGAAACAATAAGAAAAAGATGAAAAGTCAGAGAATCTTGATTAAATCTCAGTTGAGCCTTTTATTTCATGTGCGGCCATGAACAGGTCACTGAACATTTCTGAGCCTTAGTTTCTTCATCTTCAAAATGATCTTTCAGGAGGTTGTTGTAAAGACAAAATGTAATAAATGATAAATGCTAATACATTATAAAATATATTTATTGTTGTTGCTAAAGTCAAAGGGCACTATACAATTTTGAAATATCTTCTAAATTCTCTAAGAAAGAATACATTATGTAACACTTTAGTTAATTAATGAGGATAACTCCCTTTAACCATCTTAGTATCCTTGAAAGATTAACATATAGTAAATCTTAAATATTATTAAATAAAATGAAGTATAAAGTTTATTTCTGAAAATTGGCAATTCATGTGCATGGATGTTTTGTGTTTTTCTAATAACCAGAGCATTTATTTAGCCAGAACTTTTTTTTTCTCAACACTGCTGTCTGTTCTTTTCCTTTATTGAATAAAGGCCAGTTTTCATACTTTTCCTAACATACCAGACATTTAAAATTTTAGTATATGATTTCATTTTTATTTGGGATAATTATGATAAATAATAACTGCATTTGTTGAACTCTTAAATTGTGATGGACACAATGTAAAGCATTTTACATGTATTAGCATATTTGATCCTCATAACAGTCCTATGAGATGGCTTATGTTTTCCCCATTTACTGATGAAAAAATTAGGGGACAAAAGTAGGTATCATTCTATAAAATCATCCTTTAAGAGACAAAATGGGAGTTTGAACCTAGGCAGTCTGATTCTAGAACCTAGAGTCATCACATTTAAGCCATACTTCACTGCATATGATCTCCTGCAGATCTGCTCGTGAGTGTTCTCAGAATGCAAGCTTTGGGCACCACAATTCCTGTGGGAGTTGATTTGCAGATATTTGATTCCAGTAGCAACCATATAAGTAAAATTCTCTTGGAGTCCTAGTAGTGCTTTCTAACTTGTTATATGAAGACAAACATAGTTATATGGAATCAATTTCATATCATCAGTAGTCAGAAATAAAAGGAAAAATAATAAATAATAAAAAGTTTCCTTTTTGTATTTCTGACTACTCTCAGTAGTTTTTAGGTAATCAGAATTTAGGTTATCAGAATAATAAATAATAAAAAGTTTCCTTTTTGTATTTCTGACTACTCTCAGTAGTTTTAGGTTATCAGAATGAGTAGATTATGTATTGGTGGCACAAAACTGTAAATTTACTGAAACCAAAAAATACGACAAAGAATGTACTATAAAATATGCTAACTCAAGGGGTACCTGGGTGGCTCAGTAGTTAAGCATCTGCCTTTGGCTCAGGTCATGATCCTAGCGTCCTGGGATCGAGCCCCACATCAGGCTCCCTGCTCCGTGGGAAGCCTGCTTCTCCCTCTCCCACTTCCCCTGCTTGTGTTCCCTCTCACTGTGTCTCTCTCTGTTAAATAAATATAAATAAAATCTTTAAAAAAATATGCTAACTCAAGTTGCATTTGATCCATTTATTGTTATTTTCTAGTTGTCAGCATTGCTATGTTGTCAGCATCGATAATGTTGCTAGTAACTGAGCTCTATTACGCTGGGGATTAGGGCTTCAACATATGAATTTGGGGATGGGGGACACAGACACAAATATTCAGTTCATAACAATCTCTAATTGGAGAATCAGCATATGAATTTTGTCCATGTGGTGTTTTTAACTTTTTTTTTTTTTCAATTTAGAACTCATGGAACACTACATCAAAAACTAATGATGTAATGTATGGTGATTAACATAACATAATAAAAAAAAATAAGAGAGAGAGAGAGACAAACTTAAAAAAAAATTTAGAACTCCTTGGAAAAGTCAAACACTCTCCAGTTTACCACATTCCCCTGCCACTCCTACTGTCTTATTCCTTGCTAGATACTGAATAGTGTTATCTACTGAACCTCAGTGGGTTCCTGAATTATTGGCTCTTGATATAGACCATTTAAAGAATCTAAATTTATCAAGATTTTGGTATTAAAATTTAGTTTTGGTTCTCTCTTACAGGATGGAGAACCTAATAAGGGGAAGGAATCCCCCACAATATCAGAGAAGTCCTTGTAAAGAAGTTCGTGCAGCACTTCGGAAAAGGCCTGAAGAAGAGTGTAAGTATGTTTAATAGGATTAAGATATGCTCTAGATAGATTTTGGTGAGTAACATTTAAAATAAAGGATTAACTTTTAAATGATTAGTCAAATGATAGAAGTACTTAATAAATATTTGTTGAATTAAATTGAATTTATTTTTTAAAAACATATGACTAAATGATACCTGGATTCAGACACTAGGAACATTGTTTTCTTAAGTGTTTCTCTTGTACTTCAACATGTTCTACTGATAATTGAGGTCCATGTTCAAATAAGGTTAGAAAATGCCACATAATCTACCATATCTTCCTACCATGAATATTAATGTTTCTGAGGAGTCCTGAAGTAAAAGAAACTTTTGACATGTGTTTAAAATCAATATATTCCACTTTCATTTGACCATAACACTCTTTCAACATTTTTTTTAACCTGAGGACTCTGAAAACCACTGCATTAGACTAAAGAATAAATATTTAACTTTATGGTAAACATAAAGCCATGGGTCAAAAAGAAACATTTGATTAATCAAATTGAGGAGAAGATTTTGAAAGCTGGAAGTCATATATCTTACCATTAAGTCATTTTACTCCATCTGCAAATCAGTAAATATTAGAATATGTAATTGTCTACCAGGACTTTATTTTAATATTTCTAGTCTCTAGCATTGTTGGAGACATTTGACATAATATCTGTATTTTAAGTTTATAAGATGACCAATAATACTAACTTTCCTCATGCTGTTTTCAAATAAGTATCTTCAGGGAACTAAATCACATTCTATTATGGCAAAAATGTATGTGAATTTTGTCCTTTTACAGAAACTTACATTTTATAAGGATAGAGTTAATGCAGTGGGTTTATTGGCATATATAGCTTAATAGACTTTTAAGATTATATTGGCATTTTAAATTAGTTTGACGTACACCGTTCTAAGACAAAGTACATTAAAGCTGGGCACACTCATGACAAGTAGAGTGTTTTCATTCTATTTGTTTTATTATAAAGTTAATAGACAACCTGATTATCATCTATGTCATTCAGTATAGTGTTAGTTTTTTCTTTTTATTTTTAACATTGGTTTTCTTTTAATTAATAGATTTACAGCTTCTAACACTATAAACAATACCTAGTTAAAACTAAAATTTGAAAATGAAGATTGAGTTCTGGACATCATAAAACTAAAACTAAAACTAATTAAGATGCAGACTCTTGCACAAAAGTACTGCTTTTTTATTGGGTTCATAGGGAAGCTCTGTGGTTTCTCCTCAATGCTGGTTTAACACAATTAGCTTAGTCTCTGGCATACTTCTTCAGATTTTATTTTAAAATTTATAAGGGATTTTTGTGAATAAATCTATCATTGATTCTCTCAGAATTGCTATTTAATATAGATAAAGTGATTTTTTAAAAACTGAGTTAGTCTAGGCTGGAGGTTGACCACTGGGTCCATTGACCAAATCCAGCCTGACACCTGTTTCTGTAAATAAAATTTTATTGAAACGTAGCCATCTCTTATTTATTTAGGTATTGTGTATGTCTGCTTTCATATTACAGAGGAAAAGTTGAATAGTTATGACAGAGACTATATGGCCCACAAGGCCAGAAGTATTTACCTGATTCTTTACAGGAAAGGGTTTAAGCCCAGTTCTGGGCCATTGGTTCTCAAAGTGTGCTCTTCAGATCAGCCACAGTAGCAGCATCTAGGAACTTGTTAGAAATGCAAATTTTAAGAGCTGTAGCCCATATCCACCGAATTAAGACCTCTGAGAGTTGGGTGCAGTAATCTTATGTAAACCCTGTAGGACATTCTGATGCAAGCTCAAATTTGAAAACCTCTAGCCTAAGTCAAATAACTGACTGCAGATGATAGTAAATCACCGTGAATACAAAAGACTAATAAAGGTAGGCATATTTTAGAGTTAAGTCTTATTGCTGTTTAATTAAGGTACATAACATAACTGATGCTGGTATTATAATAAACAAGTCCTCATGAACTGGACTGTGGCAGCCAGGGCAATTTTTCAAATATCATTATAAGAACTCAGTTGCATTGACTAAATTATTGAACATGGAAAGACATAATGAGAAATAAGAAACATAAAATGTTATTCTCTTTCAGAGAAGTCTTCATTATCCCTTGTTAGTACAATGAGCAGTTCCTCTTGCCTCGTTACAAACCAGTGTTAATTCCCTAAGTAAGAAGCCTCTTTTTCAGAATGGAAGCAGCATATCACATTAGTTAATTAAGACATTAATTTTAGAGTCACACAGAAGGGTTTATTCTCTAATGTGACGATGTGACCAGCTGCAGGAACCTGGGTATTATTTTTTTAATCTAAGACTCCATTACTTATCTGAAAAATGAAGATAATGATAGAGTCTACCTTGTAGGTTTGCTTTGAGAATTAAAGGAAGATATTTATATGGAGATATTGCAGGTTTGGTTCCAGACAATGGAAATACCATAAAGCAAATATTGCCATAAAATGAATCAAATGAACTTTTTTTGGTTTTCTAGTGCATATTAAAAGTTATGTTTATACTATACTGTAGTCTGTCAAGTGTGCAATAACATTATGTTTAACAAAGTGATGTACATACCCTAATAAAAAATACTTTGTTGCTAAAAAAAGCAAACTGTCATCTGAACTTTCAGTGAGTTGTAGTCTTTTTGCTGGTGGAAGATCTTGTCTCAATGTTGATGATTGCTGACTGGTCAGGGTGTTGGTTGCTGAAGGTTGGAGTGGCCATGGCAATTTCTTAAAATAAGACGACAAAAAATTTTGCCACATTGATTGACTTTTCTTTTCACGAACCATTTCTCTGTAGCCTGCAGAGCTGTTTGATAGCATTTTACCCACAGTAGAACTTATTTCAAAATTGCAGTCAGTCCTCTCAAACCCTACTGCTGCTTTATCAACTAACTTTATGTAATATTCTAAATCCTTTGTTGTCATTTCAACAGTCTCCACAGCATCTTCACCAGGAGTAGATTCCATCTCAAAAAAACCACACTCTTAGCTCATCCTAAGAAGCAACTTCTTATCTGTTAAGGTGTGATCATGAGATTGCAGCAATTCAGTCACATCCTCAAGCGCCATTTCTAATTCTAATGCTCTTGCTGTTTCCACCACATCTGCAGTTACTTCCTCCACTGAAGGCTTGAATCCCTCAAAGTCATCCATGAGGGCTAGAATGAACTTCTTCCAACTCCTGTTAAAGTTGACATTTTGACCTCTTCCCTTGAATCACAAATTTTCTTAATGGCATCTAGAATGTTGAATCCTCTCCAAAGGTTTTCAATTGACTTTGCACAGATCCATCAGAGAAATCACTACCTATGGCAGCTATAATCTTACAAACTGTATTTTCTAAGTAATAAAACTTTAAACTCTAAATGATTCCTTGATCCATGGACTGTAGAATGAATGTTGTGTTAGCAGGCATCAAGACAACATGAATCTTATACTTAATCTATATCTATATCCATATAGCTTAATCTTAATCTATATAGCTCATCAGAGATCTTCAGTGACTAGGTATATTATCAATAGGCAGTGATATTTTGAAAGGAATTTTTTTCTAAGCAGTAGTTCTCAACAGTGGGCTTAAAATATCCAGTAAACTGTGCTATAAAATGATGTGCTGTCATCCAGGCTTTGTTCCATTTATAGAGCATAGGCACAGTAGATTTAGCATAATTCTTCTAGGACTTTTGGAATGGTCATTGAGCATTGATTTCAACTTAAAAGTCACCAGCTGCATTAGTCCCTAACAGGAGAATCAACCTGTCCTTTGAAGCTTTGAAGCCAGGCATTGACTTCTCCTCTCCAGCCAGGAAAGCCCTACATGGCATCTTCTTCCAAAAGAGGGCTGTTTCAGGGGCACCTGGATGGCTCATTAGGTTTAGCTTTGACTCTTGATTTCGGCTCAGGTCTTGATCTCAGGGTCCTGAGATCTAGACACTCCTTGGGCTCTGCACTCAGCACAGGGTCTGCTTGTCCCTCTCCCTCTGCTCCTCCCCCTGCTCTCTTTCTCTCTCTCTCAAATAAATGAACAAAATCTTGAAAAAAAAAAAAGAAGGCTGTTTTATCCACATTAAAAATCTGTTGTTTAGTGTAGCCACCTTCGTTAATTATTTTAGCTAGATCTTCTGGGTAACCTGCTACAGTTCTACATCAGCACTTGTTGCTTCACCTTGCACTTTTATATTATGAAAACAGCTTCTTTCCTTAAGCCTCCTGTACCAACCTCTGCTAGCTTCAGACTTTCCTTCTGCACCTTCTTCACCTCTCTCAGCCTGCATAGACTTGAAGAGAGTTAGGGCCTGGCTCTGGATTAAGCTTTGGCTTAAGGGAATGTTGGGGCTGGTTTGATCTATCCAAACCACGAAAACTTTATCCATATTAGCAATTAGGGTACTTTCTTATCATTCATGTGTTCACTGGAATAGCACTTTTAATTTCCTTCAAGAACTTTTCCTTTGCATTTACAACTTAGCTTACTGTTTGGCACCAGAGGCCTAAGCTTTCAGCCTGTCTTGGCTTTTCGCATTCCTTCCTCATTGAGCTTAATTATTTCTAGCCTTTGATCTAAAATGAGAGACATAGGATTCTTCCTTTCACTTAAACACTTAGAGGCTATGACAGGGTTATTAACTGACCTAATTTCAATATTGTTGTATCTCAGGGAATAGGGAAGCCTGGGGAGAGGGAGAAAGATGGTGGTTGGCGAAGCAGTCAGAACACGTACACTTATTGAGTAAACTTGCTATACTATATGGACACAGTTTGTGGCTCCCCAAAACAATTATAATAGCAACATCAAACAGCACTGATCTCAGATAACCACAACAGATATAATAGTAATGAAAAAGTTTGAAATATTGTGAGAATTACCAAAATGTGACAGAGAGACGTGAAATGAGCAAATACTGTTTGAAAGATGATGCAGATAGACTAGCTCGACACAAGCCTTTAATTTGTAAAAATGCAATTATCTGTGAAGCAGAATAAGATGAAATGCAATAAAATGAGGTATGCCTGTAGCAAGTACTTGGTATAGAACCTGGTACATAGCAACTTTTCTTTCTTCTCCCTTTCTTTTCACTTGTTATTATTGTTCTTCTTATTCCAAAGTAAGCATTTGTGTGAAGATAATAAATCATGTTTCTGATCACAGAAATGGAAATTAATAGAAATTACCACCCCCTTTTTTGGGGGGGTACCAAATTACTTTATTTGAAGAATGGTACAAATGAAAGAAGTTAAGTAGATGTTTTGGTACAACTTATAGAAAAGGTGAAGGTAACCCCAACATGCATGCACTGCCTTGGTGACCAGGGAAGTCACCCTTGTGGCTATGGGAAGACAGCCTAAGGCTTAGCTCTCACTATCACTGTTTCCCAAGGTGTGCTTGTCAAAGAGATACTCTGCCATGCCAGATTCGGGAGACACCATCTTGTGCAGGTTGGTTACGTGGTCACCCAATTCTTTGCTGGATTTCACCTGCTCATTCAGGTAATGAGTCTCAATGAAGTCACACAAATGGGGGTCACTTTTATCAGTGGCCAGTTTGTGCAGTTCCAGTAGTGACTGATTCACACTCTTTTCCAAATGTAATGCACACTCCATTGCATTCAGCCCATTCTCCCAATCATCACGGTCTGGTTTCTTGATATCCTGAAGGAAGATTCGGCCACCTCGTTGGTTCTGCAGCTTCATCCGTTTCTCAGCATGTTCTCTCCTCATGAGATTGGTGAAGAAAATATTTTGTGAAGTTCTTCAAAGCCACATCATCGTGGTCAAAGTAGTAAGACATGGACAGGTAGACATAAGAGGCATAGAGCTCCAGGTTGATCTGGCGGTTGATGGCGGCCTCCTAGTCCTGGTGGTAGTTCTGGCGCACCTGTGAGGGGGACGCGGTCGTCATGGCGGCGGCTGAGAAAAGGCGGCGGCGAGCAGCAGCGATCGGCGTCGGGGGCCTTGGAGCGGTCCGAGGGCGCAATGAAGAGATGGTGGACGGCTGGCCCTGAACGGCTGGCCCGGGTGGGGGACGAGTGCCGGGTTCCCTCCAAGCACTGTTGAAGCAGGAAACCGCGGCGACTCTCTGCGGAGACTGTCACCACCACCATTTTTAAAAACAGTAATGCATAGCAAGCAACAGGTTGTACACAAATGACATAAATCTGAAATTATTGCAATAGTGTTAGATAGTAATTCACGTTAGATGGTAATTTTCTCATACAATGGCATGGTTCTTTCTTTGTTATTCCACAAATTCCATGTGGGATCTTGACCAAGACTTGCTGGGTCAATTCCCATGGAAAGCTGCCAACTTAGAAAACCATCATAGAAAGCCAAATGGTAGTGGCTTCCCTTTACTGAGCATTGGAATAGTAAAACTTCACTCCTTCAGACGCAAGGAGAGACCTCTTTCATTTGGAGATATTGCATACAGAAGATTTTTGCTAAGTAGCATAATTCATCCTGCTCTTTTTTATAATCTTATACTTTTCTGCAGTATTTTCAATGTGAAGATCAACATTAGGTCACCAGACATAGCTCTTAACCAATTATTTCATGTGAATTATATCTTGCTATTCTACATCTAGCATAGTCAAACAAACATTCAGTAAAAATAAATTGCTTCCTATAAAAGACAGACTTTGAAACATGCTCATTATTTCCCATTAAAAAAACAAATATATAAATTTTGTCCTCCAAACCACAACCCCATTCAGCTATAGCACTACATTCTTGTTTAATTCCTAGGTAAGCCTCTGTAAAGAGTCATCTACTTATCTCCAACTCACTCCTCCAAACCCATGGAATCTGAACTGAAACAGCTTTCATTTAGACCACCAAAAATCGCTTTGTGTTTCTATTATTTGTTTTCTATTGCCATGTAACAAGTTATACAAACTTAGTGGTTAAGAGAGCACTCATTTATTATCTTGCAGTTTCTGTCGTTTGGTAGTCCAGGCCAGGCTTAGCCAGGTTCTCTGCTTCAGGATCTTACCAGGTGAAGTCTCATCATGGGCTCAGTTGAGGAAATATCAATTTCTGAGCTTACTCAGGCTGTTGGAAGAATTTGTTTCCTTATGGTTTTATGACCCAAAGCGCTGCTTTTGCTGACTTCTAACTGGAGGCTACCCTTAGGTGTTAGAGGCCTCCTACAGTTCCTTTGCTATATGTACATTCTCAATATGGCTGCTCCCTTCATTGAGACAATAAGAAGACCCTGTCCTCAGGGAAGGCCCTGTCCATGTTTTAAGGGCTTTCAGCTGATTGAACCAGGCTCACCCAAGAAAATCTACTTTTGTTTAATTCACAATCAACTGATTTGGGGCCTTACCTGCACCATTACCTTTTCCATATTTTGTTGGCTAAACGCAAGTCACAGATCCTACTGCCATCCAAGGAGAGGGGATTATACAGGACTTGAGCACTTGAGGGTATGATGATCAGGGCCGTCTTAGAATTCTGCCTTCCACTTGCTAAATCCACCAGGCAATTTTTGTAATGCTCTTTTTCTTTAAGTCCTGAGCAAGAATCAATACTGTTGATTATTTCTTCCTTTTGAAAATCTTCTAATTTTTTGGCTATCATAGTATAATAATCTTCTGATTTTCCTCCATCTCTCTGGTTATTCTTTTGCATGTTCAACTTGTTCTTTCCAGCCATTATATATTAAAATTTCTGAATACTGTTTGAAGTCTTCTTCTTCCAAATATATTCATTCCATGAACAATCTCATTACACCCACAGCATCAGTTATTCCTATAGTCAGTTGTCTCACAAATTGATACCTCTAACCCAGACTTCTCTCCGTATATTCCAATGTCTACTTGATACATCATCTTGGTTGTCTTAAAAGTACCTCAAAGTCTTCAAATCCATGTTCTTTTCCTCAAACCTGAACATCTTCCACTGTTTCTTTTTTTCCTTTTTTTTGTCTGAATGTTATATGTTCTTAACCATCCAAGTTTGAAAGACACAAATCTAGGAGTGATTTTTCAAATCTTCTCCTTTTCCTCTTATAACCACCATAATCTCAAGGCTTCTTAATTTTACCTTCTGAAAATGTTATGAATCTGTACACGGATCATCTCCTCTGCAAAGATTTTAAGATTCTTCCAGATACTCCTATAAGTTGTGTTCCTACATAGTGTTCTGAAAACCTTTCATTTTAAAATGATCCTATGGCTTTCCATTGTTCATTCAAAAAAAACCCAAAGCCTTACTATAGTTTATAGCACCTTAAAGAGTCTAACTTGTACCCACCCCTTCAGCTTCATCTCATACTCTATTTCCTTACTCTCTGTATTCCAACTACCTGGGCTTTCTTTTAATTTCTGAACATATTCACTAATAGAGGAACAGAATATACATATTTTTAAATGATATGGAATCACAGAACAACAGAATGACAAAAATTACCCTGAAAAGAAGAGTACACTTCTGGAAAATATTGAATGTAGAAACAAAAAAAAATTAGTTGTATGAAATTTTTAATAATCACAAGAAGATGAATACTCTATGAAATAACGTCAAAGTAAACAATAAGGAAAAAACAGCATCTTTTTCCAAAAAGCAAAAGAAATAAAAATCAACATTGATGAGAAAAGGTATTACAAAAAACTTAAACATGAAAAGCAGACAAAATCTTCACTGGAGTCAGTCAAAGAGGAATTAACATTGCAAAAATATAAGATATTTGAAGAATATAGAAAACCCATGAATACAAAGGAAATATGACCAAAACAAAAAAATAATGACAAATGTGGAGAAATAAAAAAGTGGGAATCCAACCTAAGAATTACAATTTGTTCTGAGAAAGAAATCAAAGTGATTCAAAGGAAAAAATCATCAAAGACTTATTTGAATATACTTCAAGGTAGTAAAAACATATGACCGCATGTTAAAATGTCTTACAGTGTACCATACAATCACTTAAATGAGATCTGCATCCAGACACATCCAGACAAACATTTTTAAATTACACTATCAGCTTTTTGACAAGTAAGATATCTGTCTTATTTACCATTATATCAGCAACATATAGTGTAGTGCCTGGAACTTGGGAGATATTTAACAAATATTTCAGAAGAGTGAAGAAATTAATTACTTAACTTTTAAAATAAAAGTGCACCATAGGAATCTGCTTGAAAGAAAGAAAGAGAGGAGAAGAAGAGAGAAAGAATTAGAAACAGAGAAACAGAGAGAGAGAGAGAGAAATGAAGGACGTGAGGAAGGAGGAAAGGAAGGGAGGGAGGAAGGAAGAATGGAAGGACAATTTTTTTATTTTAAAACAGATGTCATGAACTCATTTTCCCTGTTTTTTCCTTCAAAATGCAACTGAATACCCTGAAAATTATTCAAACCATGATGAAAGGACTCTGAAAGCTTAAAAGAAGGCAAACTGGCTGGGACTTCAGTAATTGAGGAAAGAAAACATTGTGTATTTTTTTGGTATTTCTTTTTATCCATATATCCCTGGATTAGGTACAAGAGATAAAAACTGATCAAAACAGAAAACTGATCAAAAGACACCATCATCATCATCATCATCAAGAAAAGCCTGCTCTTCCAGTCCGAAGGAATGGGACAGGAGAGGCTCAATAGATACCTTGTAGAGAGCCCTAACCTTTATTCTAAAATCCCAGTTGACAGGCAGTTTAATCCACCTGCAGTAGCAGATCAGTAAGGCCCCATCCATCCAACCCTACTTTCCCTGGCACACAGACCTATCCAGTACTAACAATGGTGTCAGTGAAACCCTGTGTCTCTCTATCTTCCACCCAGTGGCATAAGAAGACCCAGACCCAGTAGTTTCTGTGCCTTCCCAGAAAGTAACTCAGTACATTAGGGAGCCCAGAAAGGCACTTTCACACTGGCAGATGTCACCAGTAGGGTCTGAGCAATAGCCCAACAGTGCCAGAGGAATAAAGCAGACCAGAATGGCATTAGCATTACAAGGAATTAGAAAACTGTCACTGTAACTAAAGCCTACAAAAGTAGGCCAGAATCTATATGCTAAATCTAAACAGGGTAAGTGCTTGGTAAAAGTAGAAGGTTCTTATAGGTTCAAGAGTCTCCTAATGTAATAACCAAAATGTCCAAGATATAATTGAAAATTGTATTATACCAATAGTATTATCATGTATTTGTAAGATAAAAATGGTATTGGGGCATCTGGGTGGCCCAGTGGTTAAGCATCTGCCTTTGGTTCAGGTCATGATCTCCAGGTCCTGGGATAGAGCCTGCATCGGGCTCCCTGCTCAGCAGGGAGTCTGCTTCTTCCTCTCCCTCTCCCTCTCCCCCTACTCATGCTCTCTCTCTTGCTCTCTCTCTCTCTCAAATAAATAAATAAAATCTTTAAAAAAAGATAAAAATGGTATTATATCATTCTATCAAGAACTAAGAAAAACCATAATCTGAATGAGAAATGACAATTATCTGACACCAATACTAAAACGAATCAAATGTTGGAATAATCTGACAAGGAATTGAAGCAGGAATTACAAAAATGCTTCAATAAACAATTACATGATCTTTTGACACAAGTGAAAAAATTGAAAATTTCAGCAAAGAAGTAAAAGTTATTAAAAAATGGAAATTATATAACTGAAGAATTTAAAGACCAAAATAAAAATCTTGCTGAATAGACTTAATAGTAGAGTGAAAATGGCTGAGAATAGAGTAAAGTGAGCAGGAAGACAGATTATTCAAATTTACTCAATCTAAACAACAAAGAGAATAATAGACTTAAAAAAATGAACAGAATTTCAAGAATTTGTGTAAAAATAACAAAAGATTTAATATTATCATTAGAGTCTCAGAAAGAGAAGAGAAAGAGCATTTGAAAAAAAGTATTTGAAGAAGTATTGGTTGTAAACATCCCCAAATTGGTAAAAGACATAAATTTAGACATTCTGGAGGCTAGATGAACTCCTAATATAGATAAACCCTAAAAATATCTCCAATAAGATATGTCATAATTAAACTTCTGAAACTAAAGATAGAGAAGAAAATTTTACAAACAGCCAGAGAGAAATAAAGACCTAGCCCTTTACCTACAAAGGAACAAAAATTCAAGTAATGGTGAAAGAAGAACAACAGAATGGATAGAAATAGAATTAAACATAATAGGACTTTTTTTAATCTCATATTTTATAGTTGAAGCAAAAATTATAACAAAACTTGATAATGTGCCCAATATATGTAGAAGAAATAATTAAGGTAAGTATATACATAAAGTGGGGCGAGTAAAGGGACCTAAGTGTGAGTAAGGTTTCTCTACTTCACTTTAAGTGGTAATGATATTGAACCCAGTAGATTGTGGGAAGTTGCATAAGTATGGTTTAATATCCAGAGCAACCATTAAGAAAATTATACAAAATGATATACTCAAAAATTATAAATAATTAAAAATAAATTACAAACTATAAATAAATAAAAATTGAGCTAAGAAATATCCAAAGGAATCCACAGGAAGACAAGAAAAAAGAAAGAGAGGAATGAGAAACCAAGGGAACGAACAGAAAATAATAAAATGGCAGACTTAAGCCTTAGGATATCAATAATTGCATTTATTATAAAGGGTATCAATGCTTCAGTTAAAAGGCAGATCTTGTCAGATTAAAGGCAAGGATAAAGGATAAAAAGGCAAGACATCATGTGCAGCCTATAAAAATTTCTTTAAATATAAAGACAGAAAGATTAAGTATAAAAGGATAAAAAAGCCGATATATCACACTGAAAGCTAGAGTGACTGTATTTATATCAGGAAAATTAAGTTCAAAGTAAAACATAATAAAGAAAGTCATTCCATAATGATAAAAGGGTCAGTTCATCAAGAGAATATACCAATCTTCAATTTATTTTTTACAAATTTGTATTTTCTTAGGCTTTCCCTATAACTTTAAGCTATATATACTTCCCCTTTAGGTTAGCTTTGTTATAATGTGTTTTTGTTTTTTTTCTAACAATTTAGTTTCTAATAGCTAAGAAACTCTTGGTAGCATAGTTATGATTGTGACCTGCTTAAAAAAGACACTATTGTTGGATGACTTGGTGGCTCAGTCGATTAAGTGTCTGCCCTCGGCTCAGGTCCTGGGGGATCCCTCGGGATCCTGGGATCTAGCTCCCTGCTCAGTGGGGAGCCTACTTCTCCCTCTCCCTCTGCCACTCTCTTGCTCTCTTTCAAATAAATACCTAAAATCTTTTTAAAAATCACTTGTTTTTATATAGAGAAATATTTATGAAGGTGTAATCTTTCCTCAGAATTAAGCTCAGTCAATATTATGGAAACTAAAATTCCACAAAGCTTATCTATTGAGTTTCTGAATAATAAGAAAAATTCACTGAAGAGGTTCCTTTTCTACCTGACCTTTTTATAGAATTTAAATTCCTAATAACATAATTCTAGCCATATGGGAATGATATTATACTTTACATTGCAAACAATATATTTGGTATTATCAGGAGATAACACTTAAAATTATATTGTTTTCAAATAATTGAATGCTACTTTTCCAAATTCAAAATATGTTTCTATTAACCAGTTTGGTGAAAATCATGATTAGTTATGTTTGTGTCTTCATATTAGAAGTTATTGAACATGACTTAACCTTCTCCTGATGATTCAAGGACAGTTTTATAAACATCCATTTTTTTATAAACTATAGAGTGTGGTAATAGAATTCCATCTGTGCTTTCCTCCATATCAAGTCATCAGCTGTCACTTTTGCTGTGATTATTCTTGCTTTTAAGCTATCCCTTTTTTTTGACATATTGTTTCCTGTTTTAGTTTGCTTCTTCAGAAAGGTGATAAACCACGCTTGTTAAGAATTATAAAATAAATAAGTGTTAATGAATCAAGGATTGAAAGCTAATCAAGGCTTAGATGACGCATGATAAACAAGATAAAGAACTATGGAACATTAAATGCAGAAGTGGGATGCTTTATTTTAAAAGATACTGAGGTTACCCTGTCTCTACCTGACCTCATTTCAGGTCTGTATTAGATCCCTTTACCAGGTTGTTGCAGTGACTCAGCTGTGATGTTGGTGACCTGGTGCTACTGTCAGTTCACTCATTTGGTTAGGGACTTGCACATTGGGGGATGGAGACGAAATCTAATGAAGATCATATCCAATAAAGAAATCTAATGAAATCCTCAGGCTATACACTTATAGACCTTGCAAATATGCATAACAATGGAATGAACAATGTACAAAGGAAGAATTTTTGTCTTTTCCTGGACTTTTCTTTATGCTAGAAAACTTCCAAGAAGCTCCTGGAAAATGCTCACTATCATTTCACTGGCCTAAATTGTGTTATGTCTCTATCCGTGTACCATTACTGTATTCCAGGAAAATGCTATGCACTCATTAGCTTAGGACTATTATACTGCACCAATCACTTTAAAGAGTTGATTTAGTATTAAAAGGAATCTTAGATAATATATTTGCCACTTGGCCTATCATACAATTATTCAACACTATATCCCATACTATTACTTGTAGTATGTATTTGTTTATATTCCTAAAAGATTTTAAGGTTGAGAAAGGGAATAAGGGATAGAAAAGATGTTACCTGAGAGATCAGGAATCTGGGCATTGATATTAAAGGCAAAGAAAGGTATTACATATAGTTCAGTGCCTTCTTTTCCTACCCAAGCCCTATAATTTGTGGGTAGTATGTATTGCTATTATTTTCAGCTTTTCCTTTAATTTTCTTAAACATTTCAGTTTCCTTCTGGTTTGGAATGAGACCCACTTCTTCATCTCCCTTTCAAGCTTAAATAATTATTAGTCACATTTTATAGATGAGGCTATAGAATCTCAGACATGTTAAGTAATGTATACAATGTCACACGTCTAGTAAGTGTCAATGCTGAATACAAACTTAAATTTGACTCTAAAAACCATCTCGTTTCTTCTGTTCCATTCTACATAACTCGTCCTCATTTTAGTTCTTCAGGATTCACCTTCTGCTTAATCCTTAAAGTTTTTTAAATGTAAAATATCATACAAAGAAATACATGTAACATATTTGTACATTTAAAGAATTATAAATTAGCATTCATGTACCTAAAATATGAGAGTTGCTGAATTGCATATTCCTACCCACCTCTGATTATCTCTTTTTGTTCAGTAACTCCATTCCAGGAGACCAGTTTTCCCTACGCCTCATTGCTTAGGTCTGTCTTTAAGTTGAACATTTAAGTCTTACAACAAAGCCAATAATGTATACAATTTTAGTAGAAGACGACTCAAGAGAAACAAGTGGTCAGTGATTTCTCATTGGCTAGGAAACCTTACTAAATGTTACACTTTGCATTAATATCTTAGATTGTGATTACACAGTGCCATAACAAAAACTGAAGTTGCACCCAGTTGAATTTTATTATGACAACTGAAATTAATACATGTTATTGACTAATTGTTTTGGCATGATGTAAAAATAAGATTAAAGGGAGATTAGAATAAATTTTATTCACAGCCTGAACATTCTTAGACTTATTAGAAAATTGAAATCAGGTTCATGCAAACTTAGCATAGAATTGATGTATTTTAGACAGCTTTCAAAGTTTTAATAAAAATCCAGGCAAATAACTTAAAAAAATATGTCTTAAGCTCTTCTCTGGAAAGTCCATAGGTTTAAGCCAGCTTGCTTAGTTATCTCTGCAAACAGCTTCCTCCAAGATTCTACTCAGGATACAATTTTAGAAAAGAGTCTCAACACTGATTTTTGTAGCACCTCTGGCTTAGCATATCATTCATTTGTGTTGAGGCTTGAGCCTCCACTGGACTACTTTCAAAATCCTCTGAGGGGAAACTCCAGTCAAATCATAAAACTCTTTAATATAAAAGTGATTTTAGATCACTGACCTCAAGAATTAGAAGGAATCAAACATCAAGAGATCTTTGGATGCCCAGGAAAAAAAAGGAAAGTTTAGAAAACAAATACACAGATGAGGAGTTTGAAAAACAAACTTGACCTGCTACATATTTTTGCTAAGAGTTGGTTCTGTTATCTGGTGAAAGTCTTTTTCACTAAAATTTCAGCCCTTTCTACATCCTTCCTCTCATTTCAGTGGTAACCACCCTGCTAATTCATTCCTCCTTACAAAAGCTTCTCTTCTTCTCCTTGGCAGAGGGCAGGACCTCCCTTCTATCTGTCCCTGGGACACTTTGTACATATTGTTAATGCAGTACTTGGAGCACAGTATTTTATCCCGTTGCTTGCATGTCTATTTCCTCCCCATTGGATTATAAATAGCTTAAGGCAAGCAGACACATCTTACTCATCTATTATTAGCATTAAGCACAATATTTGATATATAGTCATTACTCCAATAAAAATTTACAAAAAGGGAATGAATTGTAAAATATACAATTTGATTCATGAATGACACTAGGGTTTAAAGGCATCCAAAAAATAACTTTTGTATTCTAGAACAATTTTGGAACCAATTCAGATATTGACAAAATGTCAGAGATCAAGCATCAGGTTTTTTTTTTTAATTACTTTTAAATGCTAGATTGGGGGACATAGTTAAGATGTTTGGCAACAATGTTCTACTTCATACTACACTCCAGATGTATGCATACTTATTTACTCAGCCATAGCAGTAAGGAAAAATCACAGCCTTCTTCATACGGGGAATTTCTCTCACAGAATTTTTAGCACTGAGGAACAGATCAATGTAGCATATCTCCTGAAGCAGCTTCATCTCAAAGAAAGAAGGAAGAATGAACTGAACTACACATACCTAGTTCTACTTCAAAATTTATAAATCAAGTAAATTGCCGCACTTCCTAACAAGAGTTAGAAATGAAAAAGAGGTTAGGAATGTTGGGGAAATTTCTCCACACAGAAATTAGATGAGAGCATAGGAAGAATCTCCACTTACAATGTTCCCTAGAATTTTTATCTCTTAAGCTACTGGGCTTAAACTTTAAGCCCTTAGACAACTAGGGGGAAATTTATTAGGGCAGTCTCTACCCAGGTATCAACTGCTACTCTTTCGTGGATCCTTCTGGGATCATTGAGGGCAGAGAGGAGAAGGAGTATAGATTTCAGTCTTGACACTTCATTTCATGTTCTACTTGTCATCCCAAATAATGTCCTACATGATTATCAAAGCTTCTGCAATATGATTAAATTCACCCATTTATTCAACAAATACTGATTGAGTACCTGCCATCTGCCTCTCTCCCTGTTTTGGGTGCTCTTGATACATGGTGAGCAAAAATTTAAAAACAAGAAAATGGCAAACTTTGCCATTCTCAACAGTTAGGGAAAGCAGACATTAAATAAAATAAATAAGTAATAATTTATTAGAAGGTGATTCGTTTTGTAGAAAAATACAAGCAAAGTTATGGGGGTTTAGGACTAGAGAGAGATTTGGGGGGCAATTTTAAGTGGGGAGAATAGAATAGACGTCATACAAAGGATGACATATGAGCAAGGAGATAAAGGAGTTAGCCACACCGCTCTACTAGTTATCTAGAATCCATGACTTCTGCATTTAAATTAAACTGGGAGAACTTTATGATTCAGATGTTAATTTTGGCCTGATGCATCTATGATATGTCACCTATATATATATAGTCTCCTCTCAGAGACAGGCTATTATTAAGATAGTGTTGCCTTTTTGCAAAATTTAGAAATTTATAATGATGAACACCCTAATCATCAGAATGCCTTTCTTTCCCATAAAATATTTCCAAACTTTTGAGTGCCAGCAGCATACTGAATGTGAGTCTGTCTAATGGCCTGATTTTTACAGTCTGGTGAGCAGGTGTCTTTGGTCCTGGAACCCTAGTGGCCATTGCCATGTCCATCGCTGTGGAATTGCTTAGTCCTGTCATTTTTGTCTATCTCATCTGAAGAATTAACCTCAGCATGTTCCTGACCAAAAGCACCCATTGTTAATGGAGAATTATGTGCCTCCAAGGACCTAAGGAAGGTAAATATCTGCTCTTTCGAGAAACTTGCTTTCCTCCACGTTGGACTCTTCCAGATAGGCCTTGAGTAGGATTTCTTTCTACTGTATCTTTTTTGTAGAAGTGAAATAGGCACATAGTGTGCTTCATCTCCCTCTATTGTTCTATAACTTTTAGAGTAAGGTTGACAGATAAAATACAAGACACCTGGTTAAATTTGAATTCAGATAAGTAATAAATAATTTTTTAGTGTAAACATGTCTCAGACAATATTTAGCACACATTTATATTAAAAATTACTCATTCCTTATCTGAAACTCAAATGGAACTGAGTGTCTGTATTAGGGTTTTCCAGAAAAACAGAAACAACAGGATCTATCTGTCTATTGTTAAAAACAAAATTCAACCAAGTAAATTTGAAGATCTAATTGGCTTTGCTAAGTGATTCATGAATTGGGCAGCATCCCATCTAGCAAGTAGATGTTCTGAGGAACTGTACAAAATAGGTTTTTATAAGAAGGAGGGTGGGGCAAGAGGTTATTAGCAAAAGATAAGAAAGGGTTGTTCCATCTTCTTTCTTGGGGGGAAGAGAATGGCAGGGTTTTTATCATGCAGATTACCTCATTAGTGTTGCTCAGGAAATTTTAGAACTATTGATAAAAGCTCACATTCCTGGAGAGGTTGAAACTGTATTTAAAGTCTTGGTTTGCTATTGTGGGGGGAAAAGGCTCCATTTTGAACTTGTTTCTTTTTTAACACTGTATCTGGGGGCAACTGGGTGGCTCAGTCAGTTAAGTGTCTGACTCTTGGTTTTGGCTCAGGTTGTGAGATTCCCCCCCCCCCCCCCCCCCCCGCCCAGCCACAACAGCCTCCATGTCCCCACCTAGTGCAGAGTCTGAGATTCTTTCTCCCTCTGCCCCTCCCACCGTGCTCTCTCTCTCTCTCTCAAATAAGTAAACAAATAAAAAAACCCCACTATATCCAATTATAGATACAGACATAGATATCTATATCTATAGATCTAAATCGATAGATCTCTCACTATATATAGACCTCTCTCTCTTTGTTTGTATGTGTATATATATGATTTATTAAGGAATTGACTCACATGTTGGGGTGCCTGGGTGGCTCAGTAGGTTAAGCATCCAACTCTTGATTTCTGCTCAGGTTGTGATCTCAGGGTTCTGAAATTGAGCCCCATATAAGACTACATGCCGGGCATGGAGCCTGCTTAATATTCTCTCTTTCCCTCTCCCTCTGCGCTTCTTCCCACCCTCACCACCCTCCTCATGTGCGTTTCTAAATAAAAAAAAAAATAGGAAAAAAAAGAAGTGGCTCACATACATACGGAGGCCAACTAGTCCAAAATCTGCAGAGTAGTTTGGTAGGCCAGAGATGCAGAGAGGAGCCAATATTGCAAGACAAGTCCAAAAGCCATCTGCTAACAGATTCGTTGTTACTTAGAGGAGATCAGTCTTTTTCTATAAAAGCATTCAGTTGATTGGATGAGACCTTCTCATATTATGGACAGCCATCTGCTTTATTCAATGTCCACTAATTTAAATGTCAGTCTCATCTAAAAACACCCTCACAGAAACATCCAGAATAATGTTTGACCACATACGTAGGTGCTGTGGCTAGGTTGAGAGTCAGGTTGACACAATATTAATCATCAGAGTATCCTTTATTTTTATTTGCTGAATCTGGCAACCCTATTTCAGGGGGTCTCAACTGAGTTTCTGAGAGTTGCATCCCTAGTTGATCTATTTCTTTATTTAACAATGTGAAACTAGTACTATTTACTAGTACCTTTTGTTTTGCTTTGTTTTTCATTGCTTTTGGATACAAATATATATTTTTCTAATATATTTTCCTGTTGTCCTGTGAGATCTCCCATATGAAATATGAAATCAGTAAGTACTGAGTCTTTCAAAGCCTTTACTATTTAAACAAATCATATCCATCTCCTCCTTCCTGGGTTGGATAATCCCGCCCAGGAAGATTCCCATGAAGTTACACAGGCTCAAACCTGGACTTGATCTCTTATTATTCTGCATGCCTTTTCCTATAATATGTCGCCTTTAATATGTCTTGTCTTTGCTAGATCTTTCTTTAAAATGCTGATTCTATAAATTTTTAGAATGTTACCCAAAGGCAAGGCAATACCTGTACCATCACCTCTAATGATTTTATCACTTTGAAACTCACCTAAGAATGCTTTAAATATTTTGTGTTGGTTTTCTGCCTTCTACCCTTAAATTTGTCCAGATTTTCTGGACCCTTGGTGTAGTTCATTATTCTTTAAGTTGTAATTCCCAATTGCTGTCACTCTGGACTTTTTATCCACAGCTTTAGAAGGCCACATTCTCTGTTCCTCTGATCCTGCTGTCTTTCGGGGATTCATTCTAGATTGCTCACTGAAATTCTGTCACTCTGCTTTGGTTAGATTTCTTTAGGCTCCAGTCACAATTGTTTGACTTAGTACATCTGAAACACCTACTTTTCTACTTTCCTCTTTCAGGTTAGTCAGACCTGAGTCTACCCATTTCCTTTTAATATTTGTTTCTCTCAGTCTTCAAAATCCCATTTTCTGCTTCATATCTATCTAGTCTATCTCATACAATCTCAGTATTTCTCTAAGGAAATCCCTTCTTATCTCCAAAGTAATCAGCCAGTTTTCCATTATTTTGTTTTTATTTTTCTATTGCTTCTGTTCTGGTAATAAAACTGAAACCTCTTTTCACACCACTCCAATTCCTTCTGGATACCCTACACAAATTCAATTTTTAAAGGCTAAGTCCTACACACACAGGCTTTGCTATGTCTTTGTATATCCTTTAGGTATGCAGTAATTTCAATGACTTGTTTTTTATCTTTTTCAATTCCACCTAGGAGAGGACAGATTTTCATCATTGTAAGGGCTCCCTTGTACTTTTCATTTGTTTACTAATCTGATTCACCACTCTTCTGTGGATGCTTCCACAATGAGTGTTTTCTGAATTATAAGGCATTATTCAGCCCAAAGTTCATGGTCATACAGCAGTAACTCAGACACTGTGGCTACTATCCACCAAAGTCAACAGGGCCAATACCGTGTTGACAGAATAGTCCCATCTTTCCAAACCGTGCCCCAGAAAGCAACCACTTGCTTGAGAATAAAACTGCTGTGAACTATAATAAACACCTGAGTCAAATCCTACATGGCCCACTTGCTAAAGCTGAAAGCCCATAGCCATATGTCCTGCTCTCACCAAAACTTATGCAGGTATAATTTGAATCACCAAAATCTACTTTTTTTCTACTTACGTTTATTGCTGATAAAACTGACATTGGAGGATATGGCTCAAATATGTGGCTACAGTCTGAGAATTAGCCCACCTAGCCTCATCTCATGGGGCCTGCTGTTGTACAACTGAGGTCTTGGAGAGTAAAACCAAATGTTCACAGGCAGACTCCAGGAGGAAGAGAGGGTAAGGGCCTGAGCTCAGCATTTATGCTCAGTTCTTCAGAATCTAGCAATCAGATAACTCTTTCTACATCCATGGAAAAGAGAATGGGGCAAGAGCCTAGGAAGTTTAGGTATAATGCCTCCTCATGGAATCCTGAGAAGTAAGCAATAAGTCTGCCCCCTCTTACCACACTCCTATGTCACTTATAACCATGAACATCTTTGACAAAAGTCATCATGGGCTTAGTCTGCCATGATGTGACTGTACATCAATACCTAGAACACCTGTTTCAGAATGAAAGGCCAACCCAGAAAGCTTCCCTGATAAAACTTATACATCCATGAGGTACCATAACTCCATGCAGATTGTCCTATATTGGTTAAATTTAGTTTTCAACCCCCATATTTTTTACACTGATGCCACCTCCCTAGTGTCTGACCAAATTGACTCCCTGCCAAAACACTTGATCCAGAATGACTTCCAAACCATGCCCGAGAAAGCAAAGGCTCTATCCAAATCTGCCATTAACTAAATCAACAAGAAACCTCCCATAATTTGAGAATCCTATCTGATTCTCCTTTTATTATATCTGCTCTCCAGGAACACATGGAAAAATGCACAAAATTTTATCCCCACAACTAAGTATGTTGTATTTTACTTCTGTTTTAGACAACCCTATAATTAAGATGTTGAGCAACCACATTTCACGACATAATTGAGATGCAACTGTATTTTGTCTCCCTCTGTCCCTTTAAAAGGGGATATTTGGGGCACCTGGGTGGCTCAGTCATTAAGCATCTACCTTCAGTTCAGGTCATTGTCCCAGGGTCCTGGGATCGAGCCTGGCATTGGACTCCCTACTCAGCAGGAAGCCTGCTTCTCCCTCTCCCTCTCTCTCTGCTTGTGTTCCCTCTCTCGCTGTGTCTCTCTCTGTCAAATAAATAAATAAATAAATAAACAAATCTTTTAAATAAATAAATGAATGAATAAATAAATAAATAAATAAATAAAAGGGGATAGTTATCCTCTGGCCCTGATATTGTTGACCCACTCTTAGGGAGTAGACAGCCTTGTGATTGCTTTAAGTCATAAACCACAGCTTCAATTTTGTCATTAGACTATGTCAGTACAAATTATTGATCAATGCTTTAATCTTCATTCAAATTTAAGATTTTTCTCCCCTCATCCCCCATCCCATTTGTAGCTGGAACATTTTGCCTGGCTAGAAGACTTTACTCTTTCTAAGAGATGTTAAAAGTAACTGTTTAGGGAGTTATTTTCACAGTTTTTCTTTGGTAAACCCCTGCACTGGCAGAACTTCTCTCTGGTCTTTGCAGAAACATCCTTTTTCTGAATATCTTTGCAACATCTTCTGCAGTTCCTAGGAATCCAGCATTTGCCTCCAGGTTCTTCCTAGGGGCTTCATCTGTCCCTCTCGGCAGCCATATTGGATGGAACCAAATACAACCCCACATGAGTTCTGTTTTTTTGTGTGTGCCCTACTTCTAATGGACAGCTAGACTTACACATCCCTTGCTCAAATGTTGGGTATGCAGACAGATCCTGATGCAGACATGTAGCTTTCCATAACCTTCTGTACTACATTGCATTTGCACTCTGAGCAGGAGTAAAACACCAGTCTTCTTTTTTTTAAGGTTTTATCTATTTATTTGAGAGCGAGAGAGAGCGTGCACACATGCAAGCAGGGGCGAGGAGAGAGGGAGAGAGACAAGCGGACTCTGCACTGATCACAGAGTCCACATGAGGCTCAATCTCACAACCCTGAGATCACAACCTGACGTGAAACCAAGAGGTGGATGCTTAACTGACTGAGCCACCCAGGCACCCCAAGCACCAGTCTTCTGCTTTTAACTGCAGAAACTATATTTCAAGCTCTCAGAAGCATTCCATGGATGCTTCACTCACCAAGCCTGAAGTGATGGAAGTGACATCAGGAATTCCTTACCTGTGGGTGGGGAAAGTATTCATAACATGCCAATAGCTGTTCCAAAGAAATCTCTTCATAAATTCTCCTTCTCTTTCAACAGTTTCATCCCTTAAAAATTATTGATTTGGCGGGGGTATCCAAAAGTTTCAGAACCTGCAACTAGCTAGCATAGAACAGTTGGGAGTAGTTTAGAACACAAATCCTGGAGTGTCTGGGTGGCTCAGTTGGTTAAACAACTGTTTGAGTAACAGCTTTACTACTGACTAGGTGTGTAACACAGGGACACAGGGATGTTACTTACTCTCTCTGTGCCTTACTTTACTCATTGAGGACAAGGGCGAGGATTAAATTAGTTAACATGTATAAAGCTCTTAGAACAATTCCTGGCATATAATAAACACTATAAAATGATTTGCTATTCTTCTTCTTATTATTATTCTTTTGTAATTTGTACACAAATCTGGCTTTGGGATATCACATTTATCATATCTTTCTGCCTCTACTAAATTCTATATCTGAATATCCTGTCATATTTGTGAGTACCTCTGGTTCTTCTTCTAGCTAGCAAAAACCCACAATAACCTGACACCTTCATGTCTTGCCCCAGAGCATTGGATGGAAAACCAGAGTAAACCAGTGAGGCCATGAAAAACTTCTACCTGAAGTGAGGGTGGTTCCACTACTTCATAGAATAGCAATGCTAGCCCCTGGAAAAAAATTATCTAGTAGCTTGATGACACATCCAACTTCCTCACTCAAGTAAAGAAGAAAGAGAAGCAAAAGAAAAAAAAACAGGGACCTACAAAATTCTGGGGAATTCAGTAAGGATTCATGGCTATTCTCTCTCAAGTGCCACCATTAATGTGACTCAGCCCCAAAGATTAAAAATCACCATCTCCCTATTTTGTGTTTAATTTCTTGGCAGAGAAAGAATTTGACCAGCTTGAGTCAGTTCTCTATGCCCAAGGGTGATGTTGCATTGTATACCAAAGCCATTACCATAGAGAAAGAATTTTCATTGGCTAGACAACTTCCCAGGAGGTGTTCACTGTAGTTTGGAGCTCATGACTTTTCCATGTCCCATTTTGGCTACCTCTCTATTATTGATGTCTGGTATCCTTGACTTCTGACCCAATGCAGCCCTAGCTGCAAAACCACAGATGATTTGCATTAGGTTCAAATTATTATTTTTTGTTTCTTTCAAGCTTTTATTTAAATTCTAGTTAGTTAATATATAGTGTAATATTGGTTTCTGGAGTAGAATTTAGTGATTCATCACTTATATATAACACTTATATATAACATTAAGTGCCCTCCTTAATACCTATCACCCACTTAGCCCATCTCCCACCCACCTCCCCTCCAGCAACCCTCAGTTTGTTCTCTATAGTTAAGACTTGTCTCTTATGGTTTGCCTCCCTCTCTTTTTCCCCCTTCCTCTATGTTCATCTGTTCATTTCTTAAATTCCACATATGAATAAAATCATACAGTATTTGTCTTTCTCTGACTGACTTGTTTCACTTATCATAATACACTCTAGCTCCATCCACGTCATTGCAAATGGCAAGATTTCATTCTTTTTGACAGTTGAGTAATATTACATTGCATATGTATACCACATCTCTTTTTTAGGGAGAGAGAATCATAAGCAGGCTCCACACCCAGTGTGTAGCCAGAGGTGGGGCTCAATCTCACTACCCCAAGATTGTGACCTGAGCTGAAACCAAGAGTCGGATGTTAATATACTGAGCCACCCAGGCACTCTATACCATATCTTCTTTATCCATTCATCAGTCAATGGACATTTGGGCTCTTTCAATAATTTGGCTATTGTTGATAATGCTGCTATAAACAATGGGGTGCACGTATCCCTTCAAATCAGTATTTTTGTATCCTTCAGGTAAATACTTAGTAGTGCAATTGCTGGCTTTTAGCATAGTTCTATTTTTAACTTTTTGAGGAACTTCCATACTGTTTTCTAGAGTGGCTGAACCAGTTTGCATTCCCACCAACAGTGCAAGAAAGTTCCCCTTTGTCCCCATCCTCACCAATACCTGTTGTTTCCTGTGTTGTTAATTTAAGCCATTTTGACAGGTGTGAGGTGATAGTGCATGATGATTTTGACTTGCACTTCCCTAATGATGAGTGATGTTGAGCATCTTTTCATGTGTCTTATAGCCATCTGAATATCTTTGGAAAAATGTCCATCTATGTCTTCTGCCCATTTTTTAACTGGATTATTTGGGGTTTTTTTCAGGGTGTTGAGTTTTAGAAGTTCTTTATAGTTCTTCTGTAGAAGTTCTATAGAACTTCTTTATAAGGTTTTTGGATACTAATTCTTTCTTAGATATGTCATTTGCAAATATTCTCTCCCATTCTGTAAGCTGTCTTTTAGATTTGATTGTTTCCTTTGCTGTGCAGAAACTTTTTATTTTGATGAAGTCCCAATAGTTCATTTTTACTTTTGTTTCCCTTGCCCCTGGAGAGGCGTCTAGTAAGAAATTGCTACAGCCAAGGTCAAAGAGTTTGCTGCCTATGTTCTCTTCCAGGATTTTGATAGTTTCAGGTCTCACATTTAGGTCTTTCATCCATTTTGAATTTATTTTTGTGTATGGTCTAAGAAAGTGGTCCAGTTTCATTCTTCAGCGTGTTGCTGTCCTGTTTTCCCAGCACCATTTGTTGAGGAGACTGTCTTTTTTCCATTGGATATTCTTTCCTGCTTTGTTGAAGATTAGTTGACCACATAGTTGTGGGTCCATTTCTTGGTTTTCTGTTCTGTTCCATTGATTTATTTGTCTGTTTTTGTGCCAGTATACCATACTGTCTTGATGACTGCAGCTTTGTAATATAAGTTGAAGCCTGGAATTGTGATGCCTCCAGCTTTTCTTTTTTTTTTCAAGATTGCTTTGGCTATTCGGGGTCTTTTGTCATTCCATAAATATTTTAGGATTGTTTGTTCTAGTTACGTGAAAAATGCTAGTGGTATTTTGATAGGGATTGCATCAAATACGTATATTGCTTTGGATAATAGAGACATTTAATAATATTTGTTCTTCCAAACCATGATCATGGAATGTTTTTCCATTTCTTTGTGCCCTCTTCAATTTCTTTCATAAGTGTTCTATAGTTTCCAGAGTACAGATCTTTTACCTCTTTGGTTAGGCTTGTTCCTAGATATCTTACGGTTTTTGGTGCAATTATAAATGTGATTTATTCCTTGATTTCTCTTTCATTATTGGTGTATAGAAATGCCACATATTTCTGTACTTTGATTTTGCATCCTGCAACTTTTCTGAATTTGTGTATCAGTTTTAGCAATTTTTTTGGTGAAGTCTTTGGGTTTTCTACATAGAATATCATGTTGTCTGTGAATAGTAAAAGTTTGATTTCTTTCTTGCTAATTTGGATGCCTTTTATTTCTTTTTGTTGTCTGATTGCTGATGCTAGGACTTCCAGTACTATGTTAAATAACAATGGTGAGAGTGGACATCCCTGTCTTGTTCCTGACCATAGAGGAGAAGCTCTCAGTTTTTCACCATTGAGGATGATATTAGCTGTGGGTCTTTCATTTATGGCTTTTATCATGTTGAGGTATGTTCCCTCTATCCCTACTTTGTTGAGGGTTTTTTCCACATTAATAAAAGAAAGGATAAGAACCATATGATCCTCTCAATAGATGCAGAAAAAGCATTTGATAAAAAACAGCATCAAATTGGTTTTTTAAATTGTACCAGATAAAATTGTCCTTGTGGCTTTAAAATTATGGATAAAAGATACAAACCAAGCTTTAACTTCCTCTCTGAATCGTCAAATCAGATGTTATATAAAGGAACCAAGAAGTGTATTAAGAGAATAACATATCAGTTAGAAAACCAGTGCAGCTTAAATGTTTCAGGTTTATTGGAATAAAGTTAGCATAAAATACCCCCCAAAAGCAGAAATAATATTAATAGAATGTTATTTTGTGAATTTTGCTTC
The DNA here is from genome assembly GCF_003265705.2 of Callorhinus ursinus. Taxonomy (NCBI): domain Eukaryota; kingdom Metazoa; phylum Chordata; class Mammalia; order Carnivora; family Otariidae; genus Callorhinus; species Callorhinus ursinus. The sequence goes on along the minus strand of NW_027397071.1, from coordinate 44,538,972 downwards.
ACTAGAGTCTTAGGTCTGTGGAGACAGGGATGGTGAGTCTGTTACATCTGCATCACCAATGCTGAGCCCAGTGCCTGGCACATGGAGATGTGTGGTAAATACTTACTCATTAAATGAATTAATTAATGAGCCACAGAAGACATCTTCACATTAAAAAAATACAAGCACTTCAGTTTATTTTTAATCTATCACCCATGCTAAAATGAAAAGGAAAGTCATTAAATTGATAGCCTGTTAAAGCCAGTGGCATATTTACGGATTTGTGTTCCTTGGAGTTTACTGATCGACTCATTAACATCTGAAACTCTGATCCACATGAGGCTATTTTTATATGTAGAATAAGTAATTGTTTCCATGGAACAAAAGTCCCAAAAGCAAGGAATGTATTCTAGCCCCTTTGGAAGATTCTCTGGTTTTATTAAAGAAAAATGTTTAATCAGAGCATGCTTTTTGAAAAAGTTGGCTTAATTTGTTTTCAAATTGGTGCACAGAGGGTATTCATACTTAAAGAGTCTAAAATGAGGGCGCCTGGGTGAGTCAGTCTGTTAGGTGTCCGACTTGATTTTGCTCAGATCATGATTTCAAGGTCACGAGATCGAGCCCTGCAATGGGCTTAGCCTCCATGCCTAGCATGGAGCCTGCTTAAGATTCTCTCTCTCTCCTTCTCCCTCTGACCCTCCTTCCTCTCTTAAAAAAAAATAGATTCTAAAATGGCATCTTCAGTGTTGTACAGGTCAAAAGAAAGAGTACATTTTACATGTTTTAACTGTTTCAACTGATGATGTGTCCATATGGTACAAAGTGCAGAAAGTCTTGATCTAATTTCTGTTTTTAAATTAAATTACATTTTTTATAACAAATGCCTCAAAACCAGGCATTGTGTTGCTTTATTTCGTGTGAGTTTAAACATCTTGCCATTAACACTAAATCTAAATACACTCTTCTTAATTTTAAATGTAAAAAAATTATCTCACTTGTTGTGTCATTTGGCTGCATGCCTAAAGAGTGACTAATGTTACCTATGTGTTCATGGGTCATCACACACCATGTTTAATCAAGGACATATTTTCATCTCTGGTATTTGACATGTCACATGCCTATCAGTTTACTGTCAGGCAAGATAGAAGACATCATAAAGGGCATCAGTTCTTATTGCTCTCTTATGGAGCCAAGTACTGCAGATGACAGTAAATATGACATCTTTTGTGATCAGCAACATTTTTGCTAGCATCCTGTTATTAATAATACTCTGGCGAGACAGTATTACCAAGGATAATCCATGGTGGAATGATAGTTCCTGCATCATTGGCCACAAAATGATTTTTAAGCTTTTTCTAAGGCTTTTTGTTTTCCAAGCTTTTTTCCCCTTCAGGCAAACTCTTAACTAAACTTGTTATAAAATAATTGGGAAGGTGAAAAAGGGAAAAGTGACTATTAAAAGCTCACTTTTTAATTTTTAACTCAAAGGCTATATTTACCAATTTTTAAGGAACACAGTGCATACTGAAGGATATCAAGACTGAGTATGATAGGTGAACTTAAAAATTATAAATAATGCAAAAATGATTTTTGATTGGATGTATAATTATAACACTTGGGAAACTTATTATTGAGATGAATATTTTGATGATAGATGAAATGTAGACAGTATTCTGGGCAAAGTATAATATGTGCTTAATAGCCATAATGACCTTTATGTTGAAAAAAAATCAGTCACAGTGAGGAAAGGGTGAGCAGTTTTATGACTAGCATTATCCAGACATGTTTTTTTTTTCTTCTAGGATCAATTGGAATGTTTATTACATACACATAATTTATATTGCTGGTGTAATGTATTATGTACACCATCATTAAGCAAAGTTCATGAGATGACCCATTCCCTGGTTTACTGATCCTTCTGCATAGAATGCCATATTTATTTATTTATTTATTTAAAAGATTTTATTTATTTATTTGACAGAGAGATAGCGAGAGCAGGAACACAAGCAGGGGCAGTGAGAGAGGGAGAAGCAGGCTTCCTGCTGAGAAGGGAGCCTGATTGCAGGACTCAATTCCAGGACCCCGGGATCATGACCTGAGCTGAAGGCAGATGCTTAATGACTGAGCCACCCAGGTGCCCCTAGAATACAGTCTTTAATTACTTAATGCTTTTTAGTTCTTGTGAGACCCTAGAAGATTCTGAAGAGAAAACACGAAAACTTTTAAATGCGTAATACTTCAGAGTCACAAACCACATTTTATTTTTACCTTGTCTTGATTTATTTTTGTTTTCTTGGAAAAAAAGATTTTATTTCTTGGAAAATCTTACAAAAATGATTTCTCTCATGACATCGTTTTTAAAGATTACACATGGTTAAAAACTGATAATTTACTTTTTCTAATTGTTTAATCTTTCAAGGCAAAAACAAATAAATCTTATTTTCCTTTGTTTTACAAAATCGGTATTCTATTTTTATATTTCAATGTCAAATCTAGGTATTTTAGAAAAATTTTAGATGGGACTATGAGAATTAAGGTTATCTTTTAATCTTAAATTGCACTTGTTAGCTAGTTTACCCAAGGATGCCATAACTTTAGAATCTTTTATGATAACACACAAGTTACATATTTATATATCTATATAAGAATAATTTAAAATCTCTGATATATGGAAATCATTCAACAGATTATGTAATTGTTGCTTCAAATTCTTAAAATTGTGTAAATGATACTGTGTATGTGTGTGTATACATATGTATAATGCATATGTTAACATACATTAACTTAATTGTGTTTACCAGAATGTCTTCCAATTCTTCTTAAACTTGAAAAAGTAAAGTATTTGATCAGTGGTCTTATTTAGAGGTATTCTGGGTTAAAAGATACATATATCAACAAATTAAACCCCTTTAAGAATTTTGTATCAGAATTAATGAGCTTCCTTGAAACGGACTAACAAAATTTGTAGCCTATGCTTTCCGTTTGTTGCCTCCTTTCCAGGAAGCAAAAAGATATATTCAGTGCGTCTCTTAATAAGTGTTTTCCTTTTTATGATTTCTATTTTTTTTTACTTTTTTTAATTTTTTATTGTTATGTTAATCACCATATATTACATCATTTGTTTTGGTGTAGTGTTCCATGATTCATTGTTTGTTCATAACACCCAGTGCTCCATGCAGAATGTGCCCTCTTTAATACCCATCACCAGGCTAACCCATCCCCCTACCATCCTCCCCTCTAGAAACCTCGGTTTGTTTTTCAGAGTCCACCAGAGAATAATTTTCTTCCAATATACAAATATCTGTAATAGCTAGAACTTTATTTATACTTGATAATTTAGGAAACTTTTATAAGTTAACATACATTAATATTTTAAAGGCAAAAAAAGAATAAAGTACATTTTAGGAAGCATTTGAAAGCTATTTTGGAAACTGTAGAATTACTAAATTGAGTAAATTACCATAATTTTGGCTTTGGACAACTTTAATTTCTCTATGTCTCTATTTCCTCATCTATAGAATAGGAAATATAGTACTGCTTCATAGTGCTTCTGTTCTTGTGAAGTTTTAATGTTATAGGAAGACTTTTCTGCACAGTAGACACTATTTATGGCTATGTGCAATTTTTTAATTTTTATTTTTTTGTAATCATATTTATAATATAGTGTGTTTTTTTAATTTTATTATGTTATGTTAATCACCATACATTACATCATTAGTTTTTGATGTAGTGTTCCATGATTCATTGTTTGTGTATAACAACCAGTGCTCCATTCAATACATGCCCTCTTTAATACCCATCACCAGGCTAACCCATCCCCCACCCCCCTCCCCTCTAGAACCCTCAGTTTGTTTCTCAGAATCCATAGTCTCTCATGGTTCATCTCCCCCTCCAATTTCCCCCCCTTCATTTTTCCCTTCCTACTATCTTCTTTTTCTTCTTTTTTTTAACATATAATGTATTATTTGTCTTAGAGGTACAGGTCTGTGATTCAACAGTCTTACACAATTCACAGTGCTCACCACAGCACATACCCTCCCCAATGTCCATCACCCAACCACCCCATCTCTCCCACTCCCCTCCACTCTAGAACTCTCAGTTTGTTTCTTTATAAGTTAAATTTTTTACATTTAAACCTAGTTTTTCAGTAATTCTTTTTAAAGCTTAACATCCAAATCTTATTCTATTCATAAATCTGGTACATCCTAACAATCACTTTAAAACTTTATTATTTAAGGGGTGCCTGGGTGGCTCAGTCAGTTAAGCATCCCTTGATTTCAGCTCCCATCATGATCTCAGGGTGGTGAGACTGAGCCCTAAGTCAGGCTCCTCACTCAGTGGGGAGTCTGCTTGAGATTCTCTCTCTGCTTCTCCCTCTGCCTCTCCCCGCCCCCATGCGCATACCCACACATTTACTCTCTCTCTCTCTCTCAAATAAATAATATCTCAAATATCTATAATCTAATTTAAAATCAGTTAGATTTTAAAAATATTTTTATTTTCTTCATAAATCTAATACATTTTATCTTCCTTATCAGGTTCTTCAAGCCCTGATGTAACAAGCAAAACCTCCATAGACACTTAAACCACTCTTGCAAATCTAATCAGTTAAATGTATAAATGTGGTATATTTCAAGTTCTTTTAGTCATCACAATACTATTGTTAACCAACTAAATAAAATTCTCCTAACTACTTCAAATAAACATCTGTGGGGCAGAAAACTTTCCCTTTCTTCCCTTACACATGCTTTGGTTGGGCTAATAATTAAATTGACACAGATTAACAGAAAAAAATTAATTTTGTAGACGAAAGAATAAACAAAGAAAGAATAAATTTGTAAAGAATTGACAAAGAGGCTTGGTCTTACGGTAGTAAATTAGTGAAGAGGTAATAAGATTTGTCTGCACTGCCTTCTCAGGTCCATAATTCCCTATCTCTGGTGATAAGGATGTCTTCTACTCTCCTGGTACATGGAGGGTACCTTTCACATGGGAGATTTATTTCCTGCTTTCAGGGGACAAAGGCCATTTTTGTATCGGCTGTTTCTGAAGTAATTTTGATTCAAAATAATCAATATGCCATAGTTGCATATTTTAGGGGTTGCATATTCTGCTCCCCTTCACATTACAACTCTGTAATTCATTTCTCATTTCATTTGGAATAACATGTTCTTATGCCCTATATGTCAACTTTTTTGAATATTATAAACACATTTAATATCATTTATAAATTTTTCTTATGTTAAACTCAAAATTATTAATGGAAAGTGATTTTCTTCATGATCTCAATTTTGAATTTGTAAATTTCCCCAGAATTAGAAAGACACTTTACCCACTTCTTCTTACACAACTTTTACTATTACAGTAGTAAACAACCCCAAACCTCAGCAAAATTTATTTTTCACTACTATTTTATGTTGGCTTCATATTGGCTGGGGTTCTGCTCTGCCATCTCTTTGTTCCAGAATCAAGAAAGAAAATGAGGCTTATAGCTAGGGTTTGCCACAGATGGCAAATAGTATTAGTAGCAACACAGGCTGATGTAAAGCTTTTCCTTGGCTTATATTCCATTAGCCAAAGTAAGTCACATGGCCTACCTAGGCTAACATCATTCCCGCAGGAGCTATGATCCTCCCAAAGAAGAGGCACCTATAGGAGTCTGATAGCATGGGAAAATGCTTCAAATATTTTGATCAATCTATGCATTCTACAACCTCTTTTCTCCAAAAAAAAAGTCATAATATTACCTAATTATTTCTTATGTGAATTTTTACCCTAGTACTCATTGCTTCTTTACTGAAAGACTGAATGCTAAATTCTTTTCTTGCTTTTGTCAGTCCTTACAGTCCTGTTAAAGACCTTGTCCTGAGGCTTAAATGAGATAATGCAAACGAAAGCATCTATACATCCTTAGCAAATATAAGTAGGAATACGTTAGGGTTTTTTTGGTGGTTGTTCTCATATTTTTTGACTTCATCTTTCCTGGTTCCATTTTGCTTGTATAATTTTGTGGTTTTTGTTCAGGCCCAACTATCTAAAGGAAAATCACTTACCTATGCATAGATAAGAGGAATTTTGCTGTTCTATCATCAGTTACTCTGAGTTCATGTCATTTTGGCCTTGGAAACAGTCTTGCATTACACCATCATTCACACCGCTCCTCTGACTGCTCTATTTACACTCATTTAGCCTTTTATATTGGACTTTTTGGAGGCCAGATCACACTGTTTTCTCATATTAAAATGGTTATTGACAATAAGCAAACTGCAAGTCATTTTAACGTACGGTTTAAAGCAACATTTCAGTCAGCCTATAATGTATTTGTGCACAATTTTTTTAAGGTGCAAGAATAATCTAACCAGCCAGGTTATTGAAGGCATTGAAAGTTAGGCAGAGGATTTTAAATTTAATGATGTAGCAAATAGGAATTAATTGAGTTTTCTGAGGCAGCAAATGGAAAAACAGCATGGTGTCAGTATCACAGTGTGGCAAGGAGTATGAGATTTTATGTCAGACCATCCTGGATTGTAATACTGTCACCACCAGTAAGGCCTTAGAATTCCCATTTAGTTATGAAGATCACACTACCTACTCCATAAGGTTGTCATTCAATAATTGTTTCAATGAATACTGGGTTCCTCCTTTGTACTAGATGTTGAACAAAACCAACTCAGTTATTGACCACATTGTGCTCACAGTCTAGGAACAAACAGAGAAATATATAAAGAAAGAAGCAAATTAATAGTGAATAATTGTGATATAGGCTCAGAAGGAAAGGAACAAGTGACAGAGAACTTAAAATTAATTGATCAGAAAAAGCCTCTCTAAATGGTGACATTAATAAGGAACAAATCAGAAAAGGGTTCTGTAGCTGTTGGGGGCCCATTCATCTCCTCTTGGCCTCCAACATTCTACTGTGTGCCCATGGCATCTAAGTACAGGTATTGTTGAATCCTCTTGAAAACATTCTTTCAGCAGGTGTTCAGTGCAGCCTGGAAGTTAATTCCCCCAGGTGCAGCCTCAGTCATTGTCAGATGAGAGTGGGACAATAAATAGCTCACCTTCCTCACCCCTCTCCTACCCCTTGAGGTATATTCCATGTAGATACAGCTTCAGTTGCCCAGAGTGGCAGTGGCTTCATTACTTCCTGTTTCAATTCTTAACTCTTATACTGGTGTTTCATTGGATTGCCTCCCAAATGAAGCATTTATTCTCAAATCTATGCCTTAGGCAGAATCTACTGCATGGGGAAACCAACCTGAGAGAAATGTCTTTTCTAACCACCTTAGGATAATATCTGCAACACAGTATGCACTCAGTAAATGTTAGTTCTCCTCTTCCTCACCCTTGCTCCCCCAAGTCAAGCATGCGTGATGAAATGTTTTAGACAATCATCTCTAGACTATACTATATAGCTTTGGAGGTAACTAAAGTCAGGGTCCTAGAGACCAGTGAGGAAGCAGACACCCACTTTAGTACTGACAAAAAGCAGTAGAAACCCAGACAAGCCAATGTGAAACGCTTGTTTCACATTGAAATTTAGTTACAGTGGCCTGTTTATATTATTTTGTATCCTTCACTGCACATTATATACTCTGCTGGACTATGTGGTTCAATGGAATATTATAAGAGAATAGAGGTGCCATAAAGATACCACTGGGGAAGAAAAATTATATATACTATTAGGCCATACAAGTAGGCTGAGAGATCAGCAAAGTGTTCTGTGAAATTGGTCAGAGGTACAAAGGCTCCTCCTACTTTATGTCACACCAGGCCTATAGGTAGTGGTACTGGGGAAATGCGAAAGGGCCTCTGATCTCTAGCAGCACTTTCAAAGCTGCTATATAGACAGTTGACCCTCAAACAATGTGGGAATCAGGGGCACCAACCTTCCACCCCCATGCAGTTAAAAATCTGCTTATAACTTTTGACTTTCCAAAAACCTAACTACTGTAGCCTACTATTAAATGGAAGCCTCACCAAAACATAAATAGTCGATTAATACATATTTTGCATGTTATATATATATTATATATTGTATTCTCACAATAAAGTAAGCTAAAGAAAGGAAAATATTACTAGAAAGTCATAAGAAGGAGAAAATACATTTACAGTACTATACTGTTAAAAAGTCTCATATAAGTGGGCCCACCCAGTTTCAACCCATGTTGTTCAAGGGTCAAGAGTGCATATAATGCACAAAATTAAAATAAAACCAATGTGCTTGCCATATAAGTACACTTTCAAGTCAAGTATTCCTTGTCCTCTCTTCTAACTCATTTTCCACTTCTTAAGCTAGCCTTAAACAGATAATCTGAAGATTCTATTGGCTCTTGAAAATTTTTAAAAATTTATTTCCCACCAGACCATACAAGGTCTGATGTGTCACCTCCCTCTCCTCTGTCTCAATCTATCCTTGGGTTGCTCTTCTTCATGCTGATTAGGCTCAGGCATACTGGCCATCATTTAGTCCCTTCAGGTATGCTACATGTCTTAGTGCCCTTTTGAATGTTGATCTTTCTTCCTGGAATTTAATTATCAGCTGTTTACATAAATAGGTCTCTCTCATTCCTTAGGTGTCTGCTTACATGTTACCTTCTCAGTGAGGCCTTTCTTGACCCCCTTATCTGAGATGTATCACTTAGCTATTACTACAATAATGCTGCATAACAAACAGCAACAAAAATCTCAGTGGAAGGCAGTAATGATCATTCAGTTAGCCCAAGTATCTGGGGATTGGTTGGGAATCTGTCAAGCCAGGCTGGGCTTCACTGAGTGGCTCTGCTGATTTCATTTGGTTTTGTTCATGTCAGGAAGTCAGATGGAAGTCAGTGGATCTGTGATGCCCCTGCTATAGAACTCTGCTCTGATCTCTCATTTTACTACTAGGACCAGTGGGTTAATTTGGACATGTTCATTTCATAGTTCTTAGACATGGCAGGGCTGTAACGGTATGGCCAGAAACACACAAGGCCTTTTAAGGCCTAGGATCAGAACTGGTCCACTGTTACTTGCACCTGTTCTATTGACCACAGCAAGTCACAGAGCCAAACCCAACATCAGTGGTATATTCCTCACATGGAAATATTGGGGGTGGGAAGGGAATGCTTCTGAATATTTATGATCCAGTGTACTGTGAAAGGTCTCCTTTGTTATTCCGATTCAAAATGCTCAGTTTATTGCCTTCCAAGCAATTTTGTTTTTTGTCTTCCATTATCCTCATGTCTGTCTCACCCATGAAATTTTATATTAGACAAGAAAGAATAGAGTGGATGGTGGTAACAAATTAAACCCCAAATATCAGCAGTTCTATACTTGTTTATTCCTCCCCCTTCCTGAAGAATTTAAGGGATTTGGAAAAGGGGTAAATATAAAAGGAACACAAAAGGCTTATAGTGATTCATGAGGCTCTGCCATTTTTTCTGTCCTTTTACTGGTCTTTAGAGTAAAATATATGCATGGAAGAAACTTAAAGAATCTTGGCTTTGTTCACTGAAATTCAATTAAAATTTAATAAAATGTATAAAATACTTGAGGCATCTAAGGCACTGACTGATCACGGAGTCAGAAGCCTTCCACAAACTTACAGAATGTGCTGAGTGCTCCCTCACCCCAGCTCCCATAGTAAAATGTGCACACTTCCGTCATATCCTGTCTCAGATTATATACTTAAATCTGCTTTCAATATCTGCCCTTTAGTGATAAGCTCTTTTGGGATTTATTCATAATTTATCCGAGAGGCTACACAGGCAGGATCTGGAAGGCCTTAGTCTCCTATTGGGAATTCTGTTTTGCCCTCTAGTTTCTGAAAAGCCTCTATCTGGACTTTCAAGCTCTGTCTTTAAAGTCAAATGATTTACAGTGCCATTACTAAGACATCTTTTGCTCCACTCAGATCTCACAAATCCAGTGTTGGGGGTACAGTCTTATGCTTTCTGGAAAGCCCTCCCACTCTAATTCTTATAATGCCTGCAAGATGTGACAACAGATTCTAATGAATTTTCTGAAGATACTGGTGACCTTTAAAATGTCCTCATGTGCTCAGGATGGCTGTGGTGAAATCCCCCCTAAGATAATTAACAGACTATGGCTATTTAAAATTTCTTTCAACTTCGTAATTCAACCTAAATCTGTTCCCTGCTGTAATTCTTGCCTGGATTAATATTATCAAGTTTCTGTGATATGCAGCACCTATACTTCATTAGCTCTGAGAACATTATTGGCATTAAATAGTCAATGACTATTAGTAATCACATCACAGAATCACTAAGAGAACATTAAACATGAGACAGAGTTAAACTTCTTAGCCAATTCAAAATCAATTTCAGAACATTCTTGACATTTCAAAACCTCTGAATTTTTCACTTATCCAGTAGTAGTTGGAAACCTAAGTCTAAAATTTTAGTGTTATCAGGAATACCTACTGTGCCTTCTGGATGTGAAAGGTTAATTTTAATGAACATTTAAACACATTAGGCAATCTCATTTAAATAAAATTGAAATGTAAAGCTGGGAGTTGTGGTGCTTGGCATCCAAATCTGGCTTATTTACTGTGTTGTCCCAGGCAAGTGTTGTACCGACACTTGTTAAATATTACAGCATCTACAGAGTGATAGACGCTGGTTAGAAGCATAACTGAACAAGAACTTCCCCCGGGAGGCCATGCTTTAAGTAATAACTTATACCTTAAGGACTTTTCATACACACTTTCTACTTTTAAGTAGCAGGTGGAAGAAGCAGGTCAAACTAGGATTAAATGCAGCTCAGGCCATCAAAAGATATGGAAAGTTTGGGAAGAAAAGGGCTGTAATAAGGAGCACTGGTTAGTGAGAATTAGCATCCATTTAATGCATGACATGGATTTTTTTTTGTCATCATTTACATACAATTTAGATACTGAGTGAGGAGGTTATATTTCAAGACTCTTGACTAAAAAACTAGAAACCAGAAATACCACAAAATAAGTGTAGCCCAAAGCAAGAAACCTTTCAAAAGACTTGCACACAATGTTTCCATATATCAGTCCTCCCAGTAGTCTTTTATTAAAATGGACTTTAACCTGGGGGCTTAAGCACTTAGACAAGCTTATACTGAACCAAAAGGGACAGTGATAGCACTGAAAAAAACACTTGAAAATTATTTTTCTTTTAAGCATCTTATTTTATTTTTTTATTATGTTATGTTAATCACCATACATTACATCAGTAGTTTTTGATGTAGTGTGCCATGATTCATTTTTTTGCATATAACACCCAGTGCTCCATTCAGTACGTGCCCTCTTTAATACCCATCACCAGGCTAACACATTCCCCCACCCCCTCCCCTCCAGGACCCTCAGTTTGTTTCTCAGAGTCCATCCTCTCTCATGGTTCATCTCCCACTCCAATTTCCCCCGCTTCATTTTCCCTTCCTGCTATCTTCTTCTTCTTTTTTTTTTTTTTGAACATAAAGTGTATTATTTGTTTCAGAAGTACAGATCTGTGATTCAACAGTCTTACGCAATTCACAGTGCTCACCATAGCACATACCCTCCCCAATGTCTATCACCCAGCCCCCCCCTCCCCTCCCCCCCCCACCACTCCAGCAACCCTCAGTTTGTTTCCTGAGATTAAGAATTCCTCATATCAGTGAGGTCATATGATACATTAAGCATCTTATTTTAAGTTATTAAGTAAAATGTTACCATCAAGGCTGATATGCTGGTCTCTATTATAGCCAAATTGTTCTTTTTTCCCCCTTCAACACTGGCCTTAAAAATGTGGTCTTACCTGTAACTATATATATTAGGTCTCTTGTAAAAGAAAAATAAAATACTGTGTTTAGAAGAGTGTGTGTCCTAACATTATTTCCCTTCTCTGATGAGTGTTTGTCACACTAGCCATGACAAGGCCCAATTCCATGATTTGCAAATAATAAAAGCAAGTATACTTATTCTTAAAATAATGTAACTATATATTATACTATAATAACATAATTATAATATACTATTATAACTATTATAATAATATAATACAGTATACTATATTATAGTATAGTATCATATAGGATAATAACTATAATAATAATAATAATTTAGACATATTTCTTTCATTATATTGAGTGGTGAATCTGCCTGAAAGTAGAGGGTCAATTTTTATTTTTAACAAAATAGCAACAAGAAAACAGAAAACAAGAATATAATTATTTTTAAGTATATATCACTTTTTTGGGCAGTGGAATAATATATTTTAGGCCTATAATTTTACTTGTTAGAATAAAACAAAATAATAGCAAAGACTGTTCTCCTAAGAAGTGTGCTTAGCTGTTAAGAACTTATTTTATATTATTTTTTAGAGACTATTTGTGAGACATTTAACATTAATTATTATTGTCACTATGATGGGGTTTTGGAATATAGGTGAGGTTCAGTGGGGTGGAGTCTGGAGCCGAGGACTAAGAAAGAATTCTTGATATGTCTTTGGTGCAAAATGGTGGTTTATTAAAGCATGGGGCCAGGACCCGTGGGCAGAAAGAGCCGCTGCACTGGGGTTGTGAGGGGTGGCTGATTATATACTATGGGGTTGGGGGAGGTAAGGAAAAAGGGAGGTTTCCAAAAGAACATTCATATGCTAAAGAAGACTCACAGGATACCAGAGGCCTTGACATTGTCAAGTTAAGGTTGTTTACTCCTCTAGTAAGGCATTACCATTAAGATAGTTGGGAACTTCCTGGAGGAACAGGACACTCTGCCCATTTCAAGTATCTGTCAATGCGCTGCAGGTTATAAGGGCATTTAATGGTATCTATATTTCCTTCTGGAAGCTAGGTTATTGATGATAGGAATGCTTTGTTCTTGTAGATTGCTAAGACATCTGTAAACTGAGGGAGACTCTATAAGTTAACTATTTGTTTTTCTTTTAGGGCAGCCAAGAGTGCCTGAGGAATGTCACATATATCCCATGGTGGGGGCAGGGGGTTGTGGGGTGTCAGCTTCTGCTTTGTCCTCAGCTTGCCTTCTGTTCCCTCATCAACTATACAGATAAAGAAGTTACAATAGATGATTCCAGTTTTCTAATTTGGACTCTAGACTATATTAAATTGTATTTAAACAGGCTGTATCTTTGTGTTTCTATGAAATTCAGGATAATATATTGCAGGCTGTAAGCATTTCACTATGTAACCTGTAATTGTGATATGTAAATCATTTTTAATTTTAGTATAAAAGTTAAAAGACAAAGGTATTAAGAATAACTATAGAAATTGTTAATTTCTGTTTCATTTTAATAATGCATTTGTAATCAGAAAATTACTTCAGCTTAAACACATGGTTTGCTGAACTTTAAGATTGTGCATTTTATTTTTTATTTTTTATACAAGTAAATAATTGCATCAATTAAATAAACATAATCTCCAGCATATTAACTGTGATTTATATATTTTCAATAAGTTTTTATTTTCCAAAATATCCTTTAGAATCCTTATTTCAAGAAGAGAATTTTTTTTTTTGTACCTGAGTGTTACTATGAACAATTAGCTTTATCAAGCAGATTTTGAATATTTTCTTGGTCCTCTCATTCCCCTTTTTAAATTTTTTATCAGGAAACTGCACTAAACAATATCAATAAAGCTTTCCTTTATGATTCCTAAAACACACCAGGCCCAGCCTGACTCTATATATCAACTAGATATATCTCTGTTCCACTGATAAATGGAGGTTTCATATAGTCCTGACTTACAAATTTAATAATTATATTGAGATTCTTGGGTTTTATAAATATAAAGGCTTTACATTAAGTATTCAAATAAATAATTTCAAGGTGTCATTTTCTTCTTTATCTCCCATGTCAACTACGGGTTGTAATGTTACAGAGTACAAACTATAATACTAAATAAATATTCATATCTGCATCAATCTCACTAAAGTCACTTTTTAAAAATAAATTTGATTATTGCAAATGCATATGGGCATTTTAGGCTCAATTATTTTAATTATAATATATTGAACACACTAAGCTATGAATACACACACACATAATAAGCGTCAGTGTCAAGCACTTTGTTTTAATGATAACTGAGGATTACCAAATGAGGGTTTAGGTGTAATAGTGAGAACATAAAATTTTATTCATTCAGAATAATTAAAGGAAAGGCAACTCTGACCTGTAAGAATCTAAATTGTGAAATGTTTTAAAAAAATTGTTTTTATAATTTTTAAGAATGAGGGAAAATAACATTTCACATTTATTATGTAGTTCTTAGGAATAAAACAGGCAAGGAGGAAACTCACTCTACAAAGAATTTTCCTTGCAGATATTGAATTGTTTTTAGAAGGAATATTGGACAATAGTATCATCCTTTTGTTCCACACTGAATTTATATATTCAAAGCTCAAATATTTAAAATGATAATTTTGTGGAATTATTCTGATTAGGATGTATAACCTGACAATTAGAAATACATTTGATTAAACTCTTCACATTCCATTCTTGCTTATTATGTTCATTTAGATGCATTTGTCAATTTATAAGTAGTTAATTAAAATTTTTTAAATTTTCTTTTTTTTTTTTTAAAGGAGCCCGCTACATGAAAAAAATGCAAGTCAAAGTGGTCACAACCTAGAAGTCTGCAGAGACAGGAATAACTAGCAAGTAGATACTATGTTATTTTACTATGCTTAAGTATATAGAATTCAGTAGTGTTCTGGGAATTTTACTCTATAATTACAAAATAGTCTTCTAATTTTAAATTCATATTTAGTAGTATTTGTGTTAACTATATCACATCACAAAAATAGTTAGGAAGAAAAGTGGTAACTATGGATTTCAGGAAACAAAATTTCTGTCAGTAATAATGAAATGATTTTGGTTAGAAAGATGAGTTTAAATATTGTATCTTTTCTAGGTCTTTACTTAGAGACCTAATTCAACAATATATTCCTTTCTAAAATGAGTAAGAATCTCCCTATACCTTGTAACACATTCAACCACTGTATAAATGTGTTAATTCCTCTCATAAACCATTAATAGGAATTATATTATAATCATGCTTTTAAGAAATAAAATGAAGTTACATTCACCTTTGAAGGTGAATTTCAAAATTTCAAGGTGATATCAAATGAAATCCAGACATTTAGCAGGAACTTTCCATTCATCAGTACTCACTGACATTTTCAAGAAATGAAATAAGAGGTTCAATGATAAGAACATGTAATGTTTGGATGAATGGATTTTTAAGAAGACTTAAGAGTGTGGGAAGGGTAAATAAAATTATTTGAATGGCAAGAAGAATCTTTGAAAATCTCATTGTTCCATATTAAAGTGTTTGGAGTTGATTCTTTCTCCTCAAATGTATCTGGGAGATTGAAACAGAATCAGGAAATGTTAAAGCTAAAAGTTTTTTGGAAAGTATTTATATCAGTTCTTTCATTGATATGGATTAAGAAGTGAAGTTTGCACTTAGAAACTGATTTTACATATCATATTTACATGTATACACACACAATACATTTATATGCACATACATATAAAAATATACATGTATTTTTAGGGTAAAAATATAGTTCTTAATTTAACAGATATTTTTCAGTGGATGGTGACTAAAATCTTGTCTGCAAAGAAAAATCTACAAGATATGATGGCAGTATCCACAATCAAAATATTTTAGAAGTTATACATATTTTTATATTTAAAATCCTATTGTAATAGAAATTCCTATAATTATAGACATTGTTTAAAATTGTGTTTCAACTGCTTAACAGTAAAGATTCCTAAAGAACTTTATAAGCCAAAAGTAGTTACTTCCTTTTCAGTCTTTTTTTAAGGCTTTATAAATGACAAGTCATGGATGATAAGCACCTCACATACAAACTATATCAAATGTTTATACATTTGGAACTACACATTTTGATAAGAATGCTAAACAATAACTCAGTAAAACTCAGAGATAAAAAGCATGAATGAAACCTAATGAATCTGGTTTATAAATTTAGACTTTTTATCTTGGGATGTAATACACTGATACAAGCTTACACTATAAGGTGTAAGAATTTTGAAATTCAGAATTCAGACTTTTAAAATAGTTTAGTTGGCCTCTCCTTATATTAAAGGAGAGAAAATTCTAAAAACGTCTTTAGAAATACCTTGGTAAGAGTCAGTATCAGCATCAATTTTAGCTCAGAAAGAAATGAGGAAGCCCATAATTTGAAAGCTATTGAAGAACTTAAAAGATGAATTATTTTGAAAAGGAAAAACATCAGGAAGGCTATCTCAATAGTCTGGTGGTGGGAGCCCAGGAGACTGATGCTTGCAGTCCTGCAGCTAGGGAATTTAGGAGTCAAACTAAAGTGATGGCAGTAGAGATAGAGAGGACTGTGATTTGAAATCAATACCCTCTTTGCTGGATTCTACAGGAACTTCGTTTGGATGAGTAGTGGCCCCATTATTTGAGATCTGGAACATTAAAAGAAGAGCAGTTAACTTTGAGTAGATGATGTTAAAATGGTAAATTTAGTTTGGAATGTGAAGTTCAGGTGCCATGAGTGTAGCAAAATGGGGATACTGCAGGGTTGGTGGAAATACAGAACTGGAGGTAGGACTAGAAGATTTCTCTGAATAGACACAGTGGTTGAGGCCACCGGGATTTCATCAGACAGAAAACATGTACAGAGTGGAAGGGGAATATGACCATAGGTACAGTTCCTAGGATCAATATTCAATCATCAAAATTCTGTTTAGAGAAAAAGAAGTCAACCACAAAAACTGAGCAGTAGTCAGCAGTAGGAGGAAAACTGGCTTCTAGTATTTTTGTTTTGTCTTGTTTTTTAAAGAAACTAAAGAAGCAGGAAGATTCATAGAGAGGTTGGCAATGTCAAATGCTGCCAGAAAGCCTGGGAGGAGGATGACTGAGGGAGAAAAGCTTTTAGACATCTCAGTTAGTCAGTCATTGGGAGCCCTGATGGAGATAATCCAACTTTGGAGGCCAAATGAATTTGTGAATCCTTTTTAATATAGTACCTTTATTCTTTACCTTATCTTCTTAATGTATCATTCCCAATAATAGAATTATGTTTGTCAGATTTATTTTGAATAGTTTCATATTTTTAACTCAGACTTAACTTATTTTCAGAATATCATGATAACTCCCTGAAACTTTCCCCAATCTGAACAGCTAATTCAATTTAATGTATCTTGGTTAAGGAAATGATTATTACTGGGTAATTCTATCAAATATATATGGCCTATTATTATTTCATGTAGTAATCTCATAAATGATGTCCTATAGTAGGTTGACAAATACTCTATTTGCCTCTGTTGGGAAAAACCTAGTCATTTTTCTGCATTCCTTCTCTGCTTGCACATGACTACCACACTCACAGTTCTGACACCATTCTGTCTTTCATGTCTTCCTACGTGTGTGTGTTTCTGTTAAATTTTCTCAGTTTTTATTTCTCTGAAACTCTTTACTTCATCTTTGTTTCTGAACGTTATTTTTACTGGTTATAGAGTTTTTTTCAGTGCCCCGAAGATACCATTCCATTGTGTTGTAGCTCCATTCTTTCTGTTGGGAAGAAAGTCATCAGTCTTATGGGTGCTCCTTTGATGATTATTTGTTTTATTGTTTAAAAGATTTTAAAAATATTTTTAAAATTGCTTTTAAATTATGGTAAAATACATATAACATAAAATTTACCATCTTAACCATTTTTAAGTGGACAGTTTAGTGTTATCCCTACATTCACTTGTTGTGTAATCATCACCACCAACCATCTCCATAGTTCTTTCCATGTTGCAAAACTGAAATTCTGTACCCGTTAAGCAGTAACTCCCCATTCTCGTTCCCCTCTCCTAGTCCCTGGAAACCACCATTCTACTTTCTGTTTTTCTGAATTTGACTCCTTTGGAGTAGTCTAAGTGGAATCATAACAGTATTTGTACTTTTGTGAAAGGTTTATAATGTCCTTCAGTTTTGTCTGTGTTGTAGCTTGTGTCAGAATTCTCTTCCTTCTAAGGTGGAATAATATTCCATTCTATAGATAGATAGATAGATAGATAGATAGATAGATAGATAGATACCCCATATTGTTTATCCATTCATCTGTTGGTGGATACTTGGGTTGCTTCCATTTTTGACTATTGCGAATAATGCTGCTATGAATATAGGTGTGCGTATATCTCTTCAAATCCCAGCTTTCAATTCTTTTGGGTATATATACAGAAATGGAATTTCTGAATTATATGATAATTCTGTTTTTAGTTTTCTGAGAAATTGCCATATTGTTTTCCATAGTGGCTATACCATTTTAAATTCCCACCAATGGTGCAAAAGCAAACCAGTTTTTCCACATTTTTGCCAACACCCATTTGTGTGTGTGTGTGTGTGTGTGTGTGTGTATGTGTTTGATGGTCACCATCTTAATGAATATGAAATGGTATCTCATTGTGGTTTTGATTTTCATTTATCTAGTAATGAGTGCTTGAACATCTTTTCATGTGCTTATTGCCTTGCTTATATCTTCTTTAGATAAATGTCTATTCAAATCCTTTGCCTAATTTTAATTGAGCTGTTTTTGGTTGTTGTTTATAACCTTTTAAGACTGTTTCTTCATTTTTTATTTTCAGCACTTTGATTATGATACACCTGGGTGTAGTTTTCTTTCCAGTCGTTTTCCCGTAGTTTGCAAATTTTCCTGAATTTCTGGGTTAGAGCTTTTCATCAATTTAAGAATATTCTTAGCCATCATCTTGGCAAGTACTGTTTCAATCCCATTTTTTCCCTTATTTCTGGAACTTCAGCTACATAGATCCTTTCACTGTGCACACATTTCTCTTATACTGTATTCTTTATTTTATATTCTTTTTCTTTCTACTTTAATTGGATATTATCTATTGATCTACCTTCCAGTTCATTATCCAATTTCTAATATGATTTTAAATTTATTTATTGAATTCTGAAAATCAGGTACTGTATTTTTCAATTATAGAATATCTATTTGATCCTTTTTTATAAATTCTAATTATCTGGTGAAATTCTATTTATTTTCATCTGATCTGTCTTGTCCACCTTTTCCACTATTTTCTTGAACATATTAATCATAGTTATTTTAAAGTTCTTGTCTTTAACACATGGATTACCTACACATCTATTCTTAGTGTCTGTTTATTCCCTTATATTTTGGTCGTTATGAACCTATCTCTTTAAGTAATTTTTTACTAAATGCTGGACATGGAGTATGCAAAATTATTAGAGTCTCCAGGTGATAATATCTTGGCAAACAAAGTAGAAAAAATATGCCACCTTATTTTTTCAGGGATTAAGATGAGTAGAGTCTGGGTGTTTTAGTCTATCTCTGGTTGTTTCCTGTTTCTAATGTCTAGCCCTCCAAGATTTTCAACTGAAATCTTGGTGAGTTTACTATGATTCTTGCCCCTCATGAATTTATTGATAAGACAAGACATTTTGCTCCGTGTTTCAGAGGTTTTTATCTAAAATTCTAGTTTTCTGTTCCATGAAGCACAAAAATACACCAAATGATTCAAAGGAAAGATCAACTGTACATTTAAGTTTCCTCGATTCTCCAGTGTTTACTGTAGGTTCTCCAAACCACCCAAACCTGTTATTTGTCTTTTCCCAATTGTGGCCCTCTAATCAAACTTAACACAGTTTTTCAGACTCTTATTTTCTGTTATAGAATTGGCAAATGCTTCCAGAGAAAGGATCTTTTGTTGCTCAGCTCACTTCTCTTTGGTTCTCCTCACTCTGAAAACTTAGCCCAATTAGTTTTATAGGTTCTTCAGCTCTAATGCATTAAAGCAGATGTTTAAATTTATATGGCTTTCCCAGTTTTTCTCTATAGAAGCATTGATGCTGCCAAAAAAACACTTTTTGTATATAGTTTCTGTGTACAATGGAAACTTTTACATGTCAATTAGCATAGACTAATGTATTTTTTTCTTTTCATTTTTTCCACTTTTTTTCTTTTAGAATTCTTCCTAAAGTAGACTTTATTTTTTAGAGCAGTTTTAGGTTTGCAGCAAAATTAAGCAGAAAGTACAGAGGATTCCCATATATCACCTGACCCTACACAAGCATGGTCTCTCACACCATCAGCATCCCTCACCAGAGTGGTACATTTGTTACAGTCAATGTTGACATATTATTATCACTGAAAGCCCATAGTTTACATTAGGCTTCACTCTTGGGGTGCATTCTCTGGTCTGGACAAATGTATAATGATATTCATTATTATGGTATCATACAGAATAGTTTCACTACCCTAAAAATCCTTTGTCTTCCACGCCTCCTAATCCCTGACAACTGCTGACCTTTTTACCATCTCTGTAGTTTTGTCTATTCTAGAACGTCATGTAGTTGGAATCAAACAGTATGTAGCCTTTTCAGACTGGTTTCTTTCACTTAATAATATGCATTTAAGTTTCCTCCATGTCTTTTCATGGCTTGATAGTTTATTTTTTTCTAGCACTGAGTAATATTTCATTGTACAGACACATACTACAGTTTATCCATTTATAATATATTCTTTTTTTTAAGATTTTATTTATTTATTTGAGAGAGAGAGAGCACAGAGGGAGAGTGAGAAGGAGAAGCAGGCTCCCTGATGAGCAGGGAGCCAGATGTGGGTCTCTATCCCAGAACCCAAGATCATGACCTGAGCCAAAGACAGACTCTTAACCCACTGAGCCACCAAGGCTCCCCTATAATGTATTCTTTTTAACAATTGTATTAGATTCTATAATATCTGGATAAGTTTTATTAAACAATTCCCTACTTAGAGATGATTTACTCTATTTCCAATTTTTTGCCTCTTAATATAGTGGTATATGAGATAACTTGAATATATCCTCCTTTATTTACTTATGTTTCCAAAGGGATACATACCCAGTGGTGCCTCTGGGTGGCTCATTTGGTTAAGCATCTGACTCTTGATTTTGGCTCAGGTCATGACCTCAGGGTCGTGGGGGGATTAAGCCCCGTGTTGGGGCTCCACACTCAGCAGGTAGTCTGCTTGAGATTGTCTCTTTTCCTCTCCCTCTGCCCCTCCCCCTGCTCACGTGCTCTCTCTCTAAAATAATAAATAAACCTTTTAAAAAATAAATAAATAAAACATTTCCAAAGGGATACATGCCCAGATATAAGCTTGCTGGGATATAAATACACTTTATATATGTAAATTTGTATATAATATATATATAATTTTTAAATTATGTTATTTTATTTTTATATACTATATAATTTTAAAATCATTTTATTGTGATAAATATACATAACATAAATACCATGTTTAAGTATATAGTTCACTGGCATTAAGTACATTAACACTATTGTACAAAAAAATCATCAATATTAATTTGTAATAGTATATAGTTCAAAAATCAAAAGCTTCTAAATGATATAAACTGTAAAAAGCTCTTCCAACTCTACCCCCAGCTAATCAGTTTTCCTCTCTAAAGGGAGGTAACTGGTATTATCATTTTCTGATATAAATTTTCAGAGGTATTTTTCCAATATATAAGCTTATGTACACACACATACATATTTATTTTCTTTTTTCTTCAAATTCTAACATATTTGGGAACTGTTCAATCCCTTTTTCCCATCTAGTAGAAAATATTGGAAATAATTTCATATCTGTTTGTAAAGAACTTTCTTATTTTATTTTCATTTTCTATACACTCCTTAATAGCATATTGTGTGGATTTGTATCACTTCCAGTCTTTTGCTATCACAAACAATGTTACTCTAAATGACCATAAGCATAGATTGTTCTGCATCTGTGCAAGCATACCATAAGAAAAGTGGAACTGCTATGTACACTGTTAACGCCTTTTTGTAATTTTGGTAGAATTTGTAAAATTGCCCTGCATAGAGCTTGTTCCAATTTTTACCATTATCCATAATGTGATGCATATGACTTTCTAAAATTAATAGGTGAATATTGTACCCAAAAGCTATGATGATTGAGATTGCCACAGGTATGTAAATATCCTTTCCCCACATTGCCACCCAGAAATAAGTTGCAATCACTCCTTCCTTATTTTTCTCATTCTGCTGGATATAAAGTAATATCTAAATTACTTCAGGTTGCATTTTCCTGGCTACTAGAGAGATTAAGCATTGTTTCATATGTATATTAGTCACAAGCTCTTCTGTAATTTGTATATTGTATATTGATATTTTTTGCCTACCTTTTTATTGTGTTGGCTTTTTCTTATCACTTTGTAACTGACCATCGTATATTATATAAACCAGCCCTTTTTTCTTTCAAATATATTGCAAATATTTTCCTCATCTAAAATTTGATTTTATTTTTGTCAGTTTTTGTCATTTTTTAAGTGTATGAGGCAAAATACATTTTTTCGTTTGTAGTGGAATTAATTCATTTTTGTTAGAATTCTTCCACATATAATTTATATTGGTATTTAGTTCTCTAGAAGCAGTAGGTAGTTCTTTATAGATTATGACAGGAAGTCTGAATTATTTTATTATTTTAATCTTAATTCCCTTGTTATTGTGAAAGAGTTTTTACATTATGGAACATTTTATATTTAATGTGGAATACAAAGATGATTTCACACTTTTCTGCAACTATCTGAAAATGTTATTTTCTAGATAATAGATGTCAATAAATGAAAGACGTAAACCTCATTTGAGACTTGGTGGATTAAGAGAAAAAAGTATCACAAAATGCCAAGAAGGGGAGAAGAATATTGGTATTTTTCAATTTTTCTGATACTAAATAAGTTGCTAAAAGTCCTCTTGGGTTATCGCTTACTTATCTCCATGTTTTATTGACTAGTTCCCATAAATTATTAGGGAGGTAACTGGGAAGTTAAAACTTTTCCTTTTGTCACTGTTTATCTTATGTGATATTTAGAGTTCCCTATTCTTTAAAGTTCCACTGTTAGGCACAAAGGGTAGCAAAGATGTATATGTCATGAAGGCCGCAGAGTGTAGTGGTTGAAATGCATGTTCTGGAGTTGAATCTAGTTTAAAACCCAGAACTACCGTTTAAGGGTGTATGAAATAGAGCACATTCCTTAACTTCTCATTGCCTCCCTTTCCTCATCTGTAAAGTGGTTGATAACTGTACTTGCCTCATAAGATTGTCTGGGTGTTGTGAATGAAGCAGTAAATGAAAATGACAAAACTCATGCCTTATGAATGAGGTATTTGAGCTATTCAAATATAATACACATTTGAGAACGGTATGAGAAATGGATTGGCGTAAGAAGCAACAGGACACGTGGCACCTAGTAAGCACATCATATACTGATGAAGAAAAAAGAGGCAAACAAAAGAAACAAACTTAAATATAGAGAACAAACTGGTGTTTTCCAGAGGGGAGGTGGGTGAGAGGGTGGGTAAAATAAGTGAAAGAGATTAAGTATACTTATTGTGATGAGCACTGAGTCGTGTATAGAATTGTTGAGCC
Source organism: Callorhinus ursinus (assembly GCF_003265705.2). Classification (NCBI taxonomy): domain Eukaryota; kingdom Metazoa; phylum Chordata; class Mammalia; order Carnivora; family Otariidae; genus Callorhinus; species Callorhinus ursinus. The sequence continues at coordinate 44,515,565 of NW_027397071.1, read as the reverse complement.
ATTATGTTGTACACCTGAAACTAGTATAACATTGTATATTAATTATACTTGAATTAAAAATTTTAAATTAAAATACATAAAATAAAATAATCGTTTTAGGGTCATTAAATAGAAATCAAATTAAACAAATTTAAACAAATTTATTTTATTTATTTATTTTTAAAGATTTTATTTATGTGACAGAGAGACAGTAAGAGAGGGAACACAAGTAGGGGGAGTGGGAGAGGGAGAAGCAGGCTTCCCGCGGAGCAGGGAGCTCAATGCAGGGCTGCATCCCAGGACCCTGGGATCATGACCTGAGCCGAAGGCAGCCGCTTAACCGAATGAGCCACCCAGGTGCCCCTAAACAAATTTATTTTAAAAGAAAGTATGTTTAAAGCAGAATCTGTATTCAGAACTTATTAACCTCTTCTAAACTATTTTATAAAAAGAGTTTTCAAATAAAATCTTTAAAAAAATAAATAAATAAAAAGAGTTTTCATTTATAGTTCTTTCTTTTTTTAAAGATTTTATTTATTTAAGAAAGAGAACGAGAGAGACAGTGAGAGAGGGAACACAACCAGGGGCAGAGGGAGAGGGAGAAGCAGGCTTCCTGCGGAGCAGGGAGCACAATGTGGGGCTCGATCCCAGGACCCTGGAATCATGACCTGAGCCGAAGGCAGACACTTAATGACTGAGCCACCTAAGTGCCCCTTCATTTATAGTTTGTAAAGGAGAATATAACATTGGAAAATTATACCAAAAAAGGACAAATTTATGTTATTTTACAGTAGGATTTATTTATTGAACCAATATTTATTGAGCATCTACTACATGCTTAACTCTGTTTTAAGCGCTGGGGTTATAGCAGTAAACAAAACAGATGAAATCCACATCCTCATGAGTGTGTGTGTCTCGCACAAAGGAGTGATAGTTTAGGCCTATGAATTTGAAGGACAAATCCTGACAACTGTGTGAAATATGGATTGGAATAGAGAGAAACAAGAGATGTAGAAATCACTCAAGAGGTTGTTTCCCTTTTTAGGTGAGAAGTCAGAGGCCTATACTTGTGAATTGCAGAGATGTACAAAAATTATACAATTGTGTTGCTGAATTTCTGTAAATAAAATCATTTCAATATACTATGGGGATTTGCTATTTTTAAATAAGTCCTCTTCAACTGTTTTTTTTACAAATACAAATGTAGACCTTTATTTGGTTTACATACTTGGGCTTCCTTAAAATGTAATAAGCCTACACTACTTTAGAAAAAATATTCTAACCCCAAACCACCTCCAAGTGAATATCCTCCTGAAAATATGTCAGTAGTGTTTGCTAGACCATCAGAGAGAAATGAAAAATAATATTGAAAATAACCTGAAATTGATAACCAACTATTATAGATTACAGGTGACAACTATAGGGACAGAAATTTAAAATTTAAAAGATGAAATTGATGACATGATTCTCCAGATCCTATAATTGCTGTATATAACTTAGATGTCTAAAGGTTATGAATATTATGACAGGAAAGATGTCACTAAATGCCAGGGTGAGCCACAAAGTAGCGATCCTGGGAGAGGGAAGCTAGAGGGAAGCAGTGAAGTTGACACAAATCATAATTGACTGTGAAGGCCAAGATAAGCAGAGAGAGACTAAGACCAGCCGCATACCCCAGGCTCCTGGCCAGACGTGTGCTGCCCTGGGGATCTCTGCATGGCCCAGCAACCTGGCTTCTGTGTCCTGAGGTGTTCTGATGCCAGGTGAATGAGTTCCCAATGCTGCCCTGTCTGTCTGACTTTATTCCCAAATTTCCTGGGCTAAACAAAAATCTCTCTTCCTACCTGTGGCCTGGTTGAGCACTTTTTAGGTGGAATTTAAAAACTGAGTTTAGTTGTTTAAAGCATAGCTGGAACAATAAACCTGGAGAGGAAAGGAAGGGCAGAAGGGAAGGAAGATGACATTTATTGAGTAACTTAGGTAGTCCAAGTCTATTTATACACACATCTTCTCACTTAGCCCTCATGGTATCTCTATAAGAGAGATGAGGAACTGAGCTGCAGAGAAGTTAGTTAAGTGACTTTCACAGTTACCACAGTTACTAAAGGGATAATCAATATCACAATCTATTTCTACATGACTCAAAAGACCATTCTCTTTCTACCATACTGCCAGGAAGAAAGAGTTTGCATGAGACAAATTTGATGGAGGGAACATCGTAAAATTTTACCACCATTATAAAACTCTGTAGAGTCATAGATTTATGAAATGAACAACTTCTTAAAGCAACAACAGTGGGACAATGACAGTACCAGTAAGTATTGATGCATTGAATACGGTACCTCTGGTCCTAGTGGAAAGGGGATCATGGTGGGAGGTAGGAAGAATGTCTACCAGAAGCAGCCAGTCAATATCTGGGGAACAATACCTACTGGGTTTTTGAAATATAGGACAGAGATCTGAGCTAAATATTTGGATTCAGGGGGTTTTACCATGGAGATGGGAACCAAGTCCAAGTGTGTAAATGAGATTTCCCAAGAAAAAGTACAAAGCGAGAGGTAAGAGGATAACTGAAAACAAAACTTGGGTTAAAGCTAAAACCAAAAGTGAAAAACATTTAGAGAGGTTGGAAGAGCACTAAGGTAAAGCAGATTCATGGAAGCAAGAGAGTAAAGAATGCTAAGGGGAAAAAAAAAGATCAACAGAGTTAGATATAAGCTGCTGCAAAGAAGTTTAAGGGCTCATGGCATCTGGTAGTTAAGATATTGCTGGGGACGTGTGGGAGAACCTCATCACACTGTAGAGTAAGGAGTCAAGTGTGTCGTAGATTGGGCTCCTTGGAAACAGGCTCTGAGATAAAGATAAGGATTATTGGGGAGTGCCGGGTAGAGAGAAATTAAACTACAGTGAGGTTGCAACAGAGACTACCATAAAGCCTATGTGTATCACTGGAACTAGGGAAGCCCTTCAGAATTATGCCAAAGTGAGACAAGGTGGCTGGGTTTTTAAGCCAGAATAAACCATTTATCAGAGGATTGTAACCTGGGTAAGATAATTCACTTTGGTAAAGGGGAGATGCCCCTGTGAGCCATTAACAGGCAGCCTTCCAGCAGCTGGGAGAATGAATGGTTCCATCCACAACGGGATCTGGGTTGGGCAGCTCCCTCACAGCCTCCCAGAAGAGAGTGAAGAAAGGAATAGGAAGGGTAAGCTTCTGTTTTAAATACTTTGCTGTAAGAGATTTTTATTACTGCAGCCACTAATTCTGTCTTCCAAATTCTCCACCACCATCGTCTTGCCAGATAACTCCTTTACTGCCAGGTTTTCTTCTTAGATGCTTCATTTACTCATATGGTCTGCAATTAAATAGCTCTCTTTTCTTTCACTGTTCTTCACTGTCACTCTTGGCCTATGCTCTACCATAGGGGCAGAAGTAAGCTAAGCAGATTCCTATAGCCACCTACATTAATACATGTTATGTGAAAAATAACCGTATTTTACAAAATTGCTTTTCCTAGATCAGTTACCATTACAAAGAAGGTTTTCCATGGAAGCTCTAAGTTAACGAATTTAGAAATTACAAACCAAGACAATGTATCACTGCAAGGCTCCTACTGTATTGAAGAGTCTGATTTTACTTATGTCATGTAGGGTTTTACATTTCCTTAGAAGACACTAAATAAACAGACTATACAATTATAAATATGGATTCTTACTATCATTTCATGCTCATGAATATAGAAAAGGTTAAATAAAAGCTGTTAATCATTGTGATGATTATTAATTTATGGCAGCTCTGAATGTAAGGATAGTGTAAAAATAGTTCCCAAGAGGAATTTAAATCAACATGCATTATATTATTATGTCAACCACTTTTTAATCATCCTGCATCCTTATGTTCTTGTAGGTGCTTAATGCAATATCAACTGCCTCTGGCAGTCACCTGAGATGTGTATTTATTGGCAGTTTTATTACTTTTTTCAGAATATATAGGGTCATATTTTTAGTTTAATATTTATGATATATTGGCTTGGCTTTCTTTTGGGGGGGAGGTGGAACTGTGAAGTTCTGATATATTAAATTCCCATTTAATAAAAAAACATCCTCCCCCACCAAAACCCAAGACAAAACAGAAAAACAAACCAACAAAAAAAACCAACCAGAATCATGTACAGCTTTATGGAGTTCTAACTAGAGACTGTTTGAAAAGGTGGATTTGTTCTTGCTTTGAAAATACCATATAAACACACACACACAAAATCCATCCCATCTGTCAAATTGCCTGGAGAATGCATTTAACAAGGGATGAAGCTGCATGTTAAAGGCCATAAAATATGCAGCAAGGGAAAGAAGGATAAAGCTATCCTGCAGTTCACTGGCTTTACCTACTGTGCAGGGCTCTTCTTGTGAACAAGACAGATTGGGTAGTTGTTGCTACATCAAATATCTACCATTTCAGAGAATAAGAGAATTGGACAGAACACTGGACTCCAAATTCCAGCTCCTTCCATGATCATTAGCCAAGGAAATTGTGAAAATTAATTATATTTCCTTCATTTTAAGGGAGCAGATCTAATTTTTCTACTAGGGAAAAAAAAAACCCACAACTTTTATTTGCAATCAAGGAATTTGACACATGAAAGAAGTAAACTTTGACTTACAGTTTTGCAGCTACACCCAGGGGAAAGGAACACATTGCTAAAAGGTATGTTTTATAAGCTAGATAATGGCAATTTTCTAAGTTCACTATTGTTTTACCAAAACATGGAAGCATCACAAGAAAATAAGACACATTTAGAGGACAGTAACAAAATAAAATGCATCTGACTTAATTCTCTGACAAAAAGATAAGGCAAAGTATTCAGACACCATTTTCCAAGGTAGATTTTTTACTTGGATTGTGATTTTGAAATGTGTTCAACTTCTTGTCAAATAATAAATTGGAAAACTGTCTCTGGAACAAAATGTTCAATGATAAAGTTATTGGAAGTGGTCTCCATCTATGAATGTTATCAAGTCTATTTAAGGATTCTTTATTGATGAAGTTTGAAAATAAGATAGTAACAAATTTTCTGAGTAGTTTATAAGCAATACAATTATGAAATAGGAGTGACACTATTAAAAGATCTTGCTTATTAGTAGTAAGAAGTTATTGTTTGTTATTTTCAGGTAAAATGTGAAAATATCCTTTATACTCTACGTAAGTTTCCTCACTTTTCAAAAAAAATTAACATTTTTATTGCTAATTAGTTAATTTAGTTTAAAAAAAAACACTAGACAAAGAATTTTGTTTGATTTCCTTTATACAAACTATGGAACTATCCTTCAAACCATTTAATGCCTAGAAAATACAATCAAATAGGAAAACAGTCTTTCAATTAAAAATGTATTACAACTTGCAAAAATAATTCTAATTTATTAGTAATAATACTTAGCTAATTTTTAAAATACTGACTTTCTTTGAAAAGGTCTGTATCATATTCAGGATAAAGAGGATTTTGTTGTTTTAAGAGAAAAAGCGTGTATGCCTATTTGCATATGCATGAGCAGGGGTTGGGGGGTGCAGAGTGGGGGGAGAGGGAGTGAAAAGTTTCAAGTAGTCTCTGCACTGAGTGCGGAACCCCACACTGGGTTGGATCCCAAGACCCTGAGATCATGACTTGATCTGAAACCAAGAATCAGAGGCTTAACCAACTGAGCCATCCAGGCGCCCCAAGTGGAGTTTTTTTAAATAAAGGAAACATTTATGTTTTATAAAAGAAAACAAATTTTTGAAGGTTGTTTATAGTTTTAAAAAATTGGGCAGTGTTGCACAATCTAATGAAAAATAGGAAACACATATGTAGCTAATTGTCCAAAAGAAGACTCATACAATTATGACTAAAATATGCAATCACTCAGAAATCCCAAAAGTTCTAGTCAATAAAAAAAGAGTCTACTTAAAAGCTTAAAAACAAAGTATCTAAATATTTTATCCAAATTCAGGAGCTGTGAACCAACAGTTATTTTAAAGCTCTGTAGGTTAACATTCTGTTGTGAGGGAATGAAATAAAGATTGTTTCATATTGAGAAACAAGGACAATAATCTAGAGAAAATGAGATTTAAGTAAATGTAATAATGAAGAAGATACAGTGATCTATTGAAGAAGATACAGAGAATTTCTGCAATGCTCAGTTGGACTTAATATATGCTTGCAATATTTTGATTGAACTTTGACAATATGAATGAAGAATTGGCTCTATCTCCTTTTTATAAACAAAAATACTTTATTTTCCTTAAACTTAAAGAATTACATTCAAATGAAGACTGGGGTGTAACCAACATGCTCCTTTGAACATACTTGTTTGCCAAAATTACTTCTATAGAGGAAGCCACTTTATGACCTTAGAAATAAAGCATTTTTGTGGTTAATAGGGTTCCATACAATCATGGGAAAGTGGGAAATTGTTGGTGGCTCAGGAATTGATCCCGGGACTCTGTAACCAGCTAGATGTGAAAGGAATGTCTAATTCTTAAAGGAGATCTCAGTGTGAGAAAAGATCTAGATGGGTTTTGGTAGGAAATACAATTAAAGAAAAAATATATGGAACATGTACTTTCTTACCTATTTAAGACATGGTAAATTTAAAGAATTATATCAATGAGGACCAATGTATTTATAGGTAAAGACACTTCAAAAATAAAAGGTGATTTGATTCAGATCATGTGGCTACTTAATGGCAGAACTGGGACTAGAATTCAGGTCTCCTGACTCTTAATCCAAAGCTTTTTAATGGAATTCTGGCAAGATTCCTGATGATACTTGATGTTCCCTGTTAGACATGCAATTAAGCTTATAATTGGTCCTTGTTCCACTTCTCTGTGAACATGTCTTTCTTCAGATTCCATAAGATGGCACATTATTCACCCAGGGACATAGAAGAGAGTGTGAAAATTAAGCCAGCAAAGTAATTTTATTTAAGTCATTCAGAAAACAAGGATAATAACATGATTTGATTATTTATTTTCTGCTCATGTTTCCTTACTCACATTAACTAAGTACCTGATTCATCTATCTTAGGTACAAGTGACTCCTAATTTATTTTTAATTTTATTTCTGAATATTGGTGGAAAAATTGTAAACGGGTGCCTCATACATCAATTCTTGCAGATTTCCCCTGAATTTTAGTCATACATGTCATGACCAATATTTCTCTTCTTTAAGATATCAAGCCATTCTTTACTAGCATGAAAAAACCTCATCCACAGATTTCTCAACACTGAATGTTTTTTCTTTATTCAGAGAAATATTGTCTTTGCTAAATTGTCATTTTGTTCAAAGGATTTAGCTTTACTCTGTTCATGGCCACCTAAGACTTTTAGAAAGCCTTAGCCAGTCATCTTTTAAAATGTCCGAGATACTGGATTTGTTAATCATTTTTTCATTATTATATTTAGGTAATATAATACCTAATTGGACAAGACTACCAGATTGTTGGTATTGTATGCTTTTTGTCACATCAGGATGCATATAATGTCATTTTGTCTCACCACTGATGATACTAAATTTGACCACTTAATCAAATCCCTCCATTATACATTTTTTCCTTGTAACTGGTGATTACTGTGTGGGATTTGAAAGCATATGAATATCCTAACTCCAACAACTTTTTACAAGTAGCTTTAGCATCCACTGATGATACTTAACTGAATTCCCATTAGGGATTGCAAAATGGGCATATCCTATCATTTTTCTACATTGTATTAGCATTCTTTTAAGAAGTTTCCTTTTTGATCTCTCTCTTTCTTCACTAGGGACTTATGAATTTATTTTTAATTCAATGAATTTTTTAAGTTCAATAAAAGCAATAGAAGTTTAATTCTAAGTCTTGCTCACTTTTGCTAGTAAAATGTTCAGAATTTAGTGCTTGGAAAATCTATACATTTATTAACAGTGGCATTGCTCTGTTATTTTTAAAACAATTTTTGCTGCTTTTCTGCAAGTCTCAGCGTGACATATGTTGAATTTAATTATTTCACAATTTTCTATTTTGAAAAATGACATTTGGAATTTGTGAGATTAAACACTGCAGAAAAAGTGTTATATAGCTTCTTTTTAATTCCTTAAGATTTACTTTTTCTGACTACTTTTTCTGACTGATTCACTAAGAATAGACAATTATTAATTTATTCAATAACTATGATGTCTAATATTTGAACATTTGTTAAGTCACTTTGCTGTATCTTCACCTCATAGAAAATAAGAAACTATTTATAGTTACTATTTCTCTATTTTTAGTTTTTACACAAATAAAAATTATTTAATGTTTTCATCATATTTTAACATAATCCAGTAGTATTTAAATGACAATGAGACATTTTTGGTCACCAGAAGCTGATTTTCAAAAATACTTCATTAGTTGGGGTGGCTGGGTGGCTCAGTTGTTAAGCGTCTGCCTTCGGCTCAGGTCATGATCCCAGGGTCTTGGGATCCAGACCCGCATAGTGCTCCCTGCTCAGCAGGAAGCCTGCTTCTCCCTCTCCCACTCCCCCTGCTTGTTTTCCCTCTCTAGCTGTCTCTCTGTCAAATAAAAAAATAAAAAAATCTTAAAAAAATACTTCATTAGTGTATGTGAATAAGTTAAGTAATGAGCCTCTTTCATAGGAGCAGAACATCTTCTAAAACAGAATTTCTATCTGGAAAGTTGCAGAAAATTTTGGTTAATTTTCATACAAAAGTTCATTCTCATGATAAGTAGAGACTGTATGTACAGATTTTGTAGTTAAACAGATTTCGTGTGCTTGAATCTCAACACATTCACTGCTTTGGGACTTAGTCTCCTTATCTGCAGTATAAAGGGAAAGAATCTTCCAGCTGTTTCTTCTTATTATGAGGTTCATGCTAGGCCCTCCCCTAATTAATGTAGCCATCACAATTATTACTATCATCATCATTATCTTTACCTTGCCTTTGATATTATCAGCCCTTGAATTGATTGGAGACAACAAAGTTGTAAACAAAGGTTCTGAAAATATGAGTCTTTGTTATATAAATGAATTAAAGATGACCTCTATGTGTTGGCCTCTATATTTATTTCTTCACAGCAGGCTAGGACTGCTAGCTCAAAGCCTGCCAAAGCCAAATTCAAATTCTTACATATCCAGTTGCTTTAAATAGAGCCCAAATAAGTATATTTTTAGCCATTTCAAGTCTGCCTGCTTTGCATGCCCCACAAAACTGCACCCAATATATACTCCCTGTAGAAAAAGACAAACCTTATGGCTACAAAGTCCTCAAATAGCGGCTACCTTTAGCAACTCTCCAACTCAGAGACTCCTTATTTTGCTGCTGAGCAACATACTCTAGACATAAAAGTGCCCTCTCCACTGGAGATGCCTGGCCCTCTTCCCCTTCTGGGTGGTGATTCCACACCACTGTCTCTGGAATCTGGAAGTCTCCTTTCCAGAGGGAATTCCCAGAACTCTCTTGCAAACCTCTCCATGTGCTACCCAGTAAAGCATATAAAATACTGCTTTATTTTGGTTGTGCCTTTCCCTTGATCAACCCTGATATACCTAAACTTATCACAGTCTTATATTGGAGTTTTGGATCAAAGACTAAGAAGCCGAGTCTTTTAGTAAGTATTAGGTCTGGAATTTATTCTTGCCTTTTTAGGACAGGAGGGAAGGAAAAGGAGAAGCTTTTGGCTGCATTTATTTCACACCCTCCCCCCCAGGGAATTTGTAGATTCACATTGCACTTGTCCAACAGGGAATATGACTGCGTTTGGCAGAAACTGCCTTATTTTATTCCACGGGGGAAAATACCTTGTCTGGACCTACTGAGAATTTTTTTGGGTACCTAATGAGGGCTGAATTGCTTGAGGAAAGCCATCTTTGTCTCATTGAGATGATAGAAAATGGAAAACATATTGAAACCTAATAAGAAATTTTACACTGATTACTCAGTCCTATTTAGAAGGGTATATCTCTATTTTATTGGGAAGGTAAGTGTGATGATAGAGCTAGTAATTGATAAAGCTGTGAATTTGAACCTTGGTCTTATAATTTCATGGTCCATGTTCTTCACCTCTCATCATTCTGCTTTACCTACTCCCGAGCTGGTACTAATCTGTAATTGAGTGTTTTATGGGACCTCTGATAGTGATATAAACCTATTTAAAAAATTTTTTTTCTGCCAGTTTTTACTTCTTTTTTTTTCTATTGTCAGTTCATTAAGTATCTTTTAAAATTGAAACCTGGAACTCTAAAACAAAAGGCCTACCTTTTAAAAATTGCCTTAATGTGTTTTTCTTGTTATACAAAGTGTTAGTTTAACAGTAGGCTGCTGTTTGAGCCAATTGCTGAGAAATATTGAATAGTACCCTTTTGAGATAGAGGGAAAACAAGCTATTTTTATTCAAAAACAACACACTGATGGATCTGTTAGTTGTAAAAGGCAAGCCCCCCCCCCCCCAGGGGTAGTTTATGTGAGAGAAATAAGACACAGAAAGAGCTAGACTGCTTTACTTAATAAACTATCTGGATTTAAAATATGATTCTTGGCAGCTTGAAAAGAAAAAAAGACTTAAGTGGACCCCAGAGACTCAGTAAAAAGTAGATAGGCAGGAGTAAGTTCTTGGGGGACTCTTAATAGCTTGGAAACAAACAGGACCTAAAAAAAAAAAGTGGCCAAGTGAGAAATTCCTTAGAGAGGAAAAACAAACTATAATTATGCCCCAAACTGCAGTTTTTAGGTTACTGGGTATAATGCAAAATTCCCATATTGAACAATAAAGAGGGTTTGAGAGACTTGACTAAAAGCAAGGTAGTGGTAGCTGGTCACTATGGTAACCAGATGTGAAATGATACTGATGGGAAAGTACACTGCTGAGATTAAGTTGAGCTTATGTAGAAGGGCCATAAAGAAAGCAAATCAGATTGCTTTTTCCCATCTATTCTTTTCTGACTTGGAAAAGAAAAGATAGAGGGATAGGCATTAGCTAGGAAATATCATAATTTACATTTTATAGTTTCCCTTGCCCTCACTGAGGCTAGCAGAAGGCAGGCCAAGATAAGGGTAAGCGTGGTAATTAAAGGTGTTAGTCATAGAGAGGGACAGCTGTGGGCTTTCAGCAGGTCCACTATAAGCCTAGGAATATAGAAGAAGGAATGCTTACAACTCACAAAGATCAGGAAGGTTAGAGGCTATCTTTCTACTGCCAAGGCTGCTTAGCAAACATAGGATGATTTAAACTGTACAGTCTCGGAATGGATACAACATGAGAGAGCACAAGACTGAAATAAGATTGGGAGCACACTTTTAGAAAGTTAATTGATTTGACTGTAGGCCTGTATATTCATTTTTTTCCCAATTGCTCTGAATACTTATATTTTTATTATCAAAGGAGAAGCAGGGTATTTACTGGTTAACTAGGCAATTTACTGGTTAACTGTGCTAGATAACTTATGGCTCATTTAATCTAGTGAAGACTAGTTAATGAAGATATAAAGTCATATTTTGCCAAAAACAAGTTTAATTTGTATACAACAAGTTATTCAGGCTATAAGTCTGAATTTTCAGGATGTCAATCACCAGAGGAGAAACTGGCTACTGGTTTACGCTATTAAACAAAGAACTATCATTAGGCAAATTGAATCCATTCGAAAATTTACAATAAAAAAATCCTTTGTCATCTGTTAGTCAGAATCTAGTTTTGGAACTATCCAGCATTCACAATATGAGTAATATCAGAAAAGACCTCTAAAACAGAGAGCAACCAAATGGAGAAAATAAACAAGAGATGAGAGGTCTATTGTATGATCGGTCAATTTTCTAAATAGAAGGGAAAAAGTATATTGATTGATGATGGCTACACATACCAAAGATTGCTATATTCATCTACTAGGGCTGCTGCAACAAAATATCACATACTGTGTGGCTTAAACAGCCACAATTTATTTCTGCACAGTTCTGGAGGCTCGAAGTCCAAGATCAAGGTGCTGGCTGACTTGCTTTCTCTTGAGGCTTCCCTCCCTGGCTTGTAGACAATCACTTTCTTGCTGTGTCCTCACATGACTTTTTCTCTGTGTGTGCATGTCCCTGGTGTCTATTCCTCTTCTTATAAAGTCACCAGTCCTATTGGATTGGGACCCACTCTTAAGATTTCACTTATCCTTAATTACCTCTATGAAGTCCCTCTCTCTCAAAACAGTGACATTGGAGATTAGGGCTTCAACCTATAAATTTTAGGGGTACAGAGATCACTCCATAGCACTGCCAACCCCCAAAACAGAGCAAGCAAATATCCATCCATAAATGTATACAACAGATATCTATTAGATATCCACTATGTGCCTGACACTACACTGGGCACTGGAGGATCTACAGTAGGGAAAAGGAGATTTAGATCTTATTCTGTAGATCAGTGGTGAAGGGAACCATTTAAACAACTATAATATATTGGGTAGAAAGTGCCAGATTCACAGAGCTATGTAGCATTTAGCAGCAGTTCTCAGTATTGCCAGATAAAATATAGAATGCCCAATTAAATTTGAATTTCAAATATTTTTTAGGGTAAACCTCTCCCAGATATTGCAGGGGACATACTTACACTATCCATTGTTTATCTGAATTTTAAATTGAATTGGGCATCCTATTTTTGGTTGTGTTTGTTGCTTGCTTTGTTACTATTTTGTTTGCTAAATCTGGCAACTCTACGGTGCAGGAGGTTCAGAAAAGCTCCACAGAGGTAACATGTAACCTGAGACCTGAGAGAATAAGACTAGGAAAAGAATAGGAAACCAAAAGAAAAGGCAAGAAAAATCCTGGCAAAAGAAAGATGCGCAAGACCAGCAGTAAAGGTAGAAATCACCAAAATGCAAAGTAGAGAGAACTAGTGGTGGGAAGCAGGTATTTGAGAATAAAGACCAGAGGCGTGTATGAGAAGGAGATAGAAGAAATAATAACCAAATTTTCTTGGCTCAGAGGTACTTTAGTACAGGAGCAAGCTAAAGGAGATTTATCAACTGTGACTGGTCAGTCACCAAGTCCTGCTGATTATAGCTCTATTTTATTTATTTACTTTATCTCTTGCTATGTTTGCTTCTCTCTTCTCTACCTCTTTTCTGGCCACAGAACCTCTGGGCCAGAGCCGCCTTCAAATTATTCTCTACTGAATAGCAAGATAGAAATGAAGATCTGACCAGATCCTCTCCATTGAGAACCCTCAGAACATTTTAAGATGAATTTTCATCTTGTTTAAGCCAATACAAATTATTCAGAAAGTGATGCTAAGATTTAAAAAGCTAGTATAGATTTGAACATAATTTTAAAAGAGCAAGAACAGAAATATAAAACTATATGTGTGTATGTATGTGTTAATGCAAATTATGTGACACAAAAACTCAGAAGGAAAACTGCGTAAAATTCCTACAGATTCTAAACTGAGTAAAGCAGAGCTAAGTATATGAAATAATTAGGGTCATAAGCTATTAGTTTTGTTAAAGAACTTAGAAATTCTAGTCCAAAATTATTATTTTACCTATGTAAAACTAAAAATGAAATAATTTAAACTTATTGGCTTGCCTCAGAATTAGGATTAGAATGCATATTTCTTGATATTTTAATGCAATATACCTTGATATTTTAATGCAATATACCTTAACCATGTTGCTTTGTATAATTCATATGTAACCAACTAACAGAATATTTCCAGTGAAAATATTTCCAAATCAGTATAATTTTAAAGGCAAAATATTTTATGAGTAAAATAATTTCATGTCATTTTATGTATTTAATTTTGGGTGTGTTTAGTGCCTTCAGATTATATATGGTCATTAGAAGATATTTACATGTGTGTGCATATATGTATATTTTTATATGTGTGTGTATAAATATTGTGAGATATCTCAGTAATAGCTGAATGTATTATGAATAACTTGTGATATAAGACCCAATTATTTAATAATGTTTAATAATGTTTATTATTAATGTTTAATAATGTTTACCAGCCAGATTCTGCACTAGCATGGTAAACCATTCTCAGATTAAAGCAGAAAAATAAGGTGACTGTTATTTCACAGAGCTATGCCATAGTCCTTCATTATTTTAAATCTTTGTGACTGAACATATAATTATATTAATGCTCTTAATTTTGTCAATCATTTCGTTATTGTTTATAGGGCATAATTGTAATGTATAAATGACAAAGAATTTTTAAAAACATATGCATTAGGGCGCCTGGGTGGCTCAGTTGGTTAAGCGACTGCCTTCGGCTCAGGTCATGATCCTGGAGTCCCAGGATCGAGTCCCACATTGGGCTCCCTGCTCGGCAGGGAGTCTGCTTCTCCCTCTGACCCTATCCCCTCTGATGTGCTCTCTCTCCCTCATTCTCTCTTTCAAATAAATAAATAAAATCTTTAAAAAAAGAAAAGAAAGAAAAGCAACTTCAAAAAAAAAAAACATAGCCATTATTTTGTGCCTAAAGCAGAATATCATTACTCAGTGCTCATCAGGATAAGTGTACTCTTTAATTCCCATCATCTATTTCCCCCATTCCCCCACCCATCTCCCCTCTGGTAACCATCAGTTTGTCTTCTATAGTTAAAAGTGTTTCTTGGTTTGGCTCTCTTTTTCCTTTGTCCTTTGCTCATTTGTTTCTTGAATTACACATATGAGTAAAATCATATGTTATTTGTCTTTCTCTGACTGACTTATTTCACGTAGCATTATGCTTTCTAGCTGCATCCATATTGCAAATGGCAAAATTTCATTCATTTTTATGGCTGAATAATATTCCATCATACACACACACACACACACACACACACCCCATTTCTTATTTTATCTGTTCATCTGTCAATGGACACTGCTTCCATAATTTGGCCATTGTAAATAATGCTACACTAAACGTAAGGGTACATATATCCTTCTGAATTAGTGTTTTCATTCTTTGGGTAAATATCCAGTAGTGCAATTCCTGGATCAGAAGATACTTCTATTTTTAATTTTTTGAGGAACCTCCATACTGTTTTCCAGAGTGGCTGCACCAGTTTATGTTCCCACCAGCAGTGCATGAGGGTTCCATTTTCTCTACAGCCTTGCCAACACCTTTTGTTTCTTGTATTTTTAATTTTAGCCATCTGACAGGTATAAAGTGATATTTCACTGTAGTTTTGATTTGCATTTCCCTGATGTGAAGGATGTTGAGCATCTTCTCATGTATCTATTCACCACCTGTATGTCTTCTTTGGAAAAATGCTCATGTCTTCTGCCCCATTTTTAAATTGGATTATTTGGTTTTTGGGTGTTGAATTGTATAAATTCTTTATATATTTTGGATAATAACCCCTCTTATTGGATATGTCATTTCCAAATATAGTCTCCCATTCAGTAGATTGTCTTTTAGTTTTGTTGATTGTTTCCTTCCCTGTGCAGAAGTCTTTTATTTTGATGAAGTCCCAATAGTTTATTTTTGCTTTTGTTTCCCTTTCCTCAAGAGACAGATCTAGAAAGAAGTTGCTATGGCTCATGTCAAAGAGATTGTTGCCTGTGTTCTTCTGTAGGATTTTGATGGTTTCAGGCCTCACATTTAGGTCTTTCATCCATTTTGAATTTATTTTTGTGTATGGTGTAAGCAAGTGGCCCAGTTTCATTCTTTTGCATGAAGCCAGCCGGTTTTCCCAACACCATTTGTTGAAGAGACTCTCTTTTTCCTATTGCATATTCTTGACTCTTTTGTTGAAGAATGATTGATCATGGGTTTCTTTCTGAGCTTCCTATCCTGTTCTATTGATCTATTTTTGTGCCAGTACCATACTGTTTTTATTACTATAGCTTTGTAATATAACTTGAAATCTCAATTGTGATACCTACAGCTTTGTTTTTTCTTTTTTAAGATTGTTTTTGTTATTTGGGTTCTTTTGTAGTTCCACCCAAATTTTAGAATTATTTATTCTAGTTACATGAAGCATGCTGTTGGTATTTTGTTAGCTTTCATTAAATCTGTAGATTGCTTTGGGTAGTATGGACATTTTAACAGCATTTGTTCTTCCAATCCATGAGCATGGAATATCCTTCCACTTGTTTGTGTTGTCTTTAATTTTGTTCATCAATGTTTTATAGTTTTCAGGATACAGGTCTTTCATGTCTTTGGTTAAGTTTATTGCTAGATGTTTTATTCTTTTTGGTGCAGTTGTAAAGGGGGTTGTTTTCTTAATTTCTCTTTCTGTTGTTTTATTTTTAGTGTATAGAAATGCAATGGATTTCTGTACATTGATTTTGTATCCTGTGGACTTACTGAATTCACTTATCAGTTCTAGTAGTTTTTTGGTGGACTCTTTAGGATTTTCTATATAGAGTCCTATGTTATCTGAAAATAGTGAAAGTTTTACTTCTTCCTTACCAATTTGGATGTGTTTTATTCTTGTCTATTCTTTTTGTTGTTGAATTGCTATGGCTAGGACTTCCAGTATTATGTTGAATAGAAGTGGTGAGAGTGGACATCCCTGTCTTGATCCTGATCTTAGGGGGAAAGCTTTCAGTTTTTCACCATTGAGTATGATGTTAGCTGTGGGTTTTTTCATATATGGCCTTTATTATGTTGAGGTTTGTTCCCTCCAAACTGACTTTGTTGAGGGTTTTTATCATAAATGGGTGTTGTACTTTGTCAGAGGTGTTTTCTGTGTCTATTGAAATGATCATATGGCTCTTATCCTTTCTCTTGTTGATGCAATGTATCACGTTGTTTGATTTGTGAATATCGAACCACCCTTGCATTCCAGGAATAAATTCCACTTAATTGTGGTGAATAATTTTTTAGATGTATTGGAATTGATTTGCTAATGTTTTGTTGAAGATTTTTGCATCTATGTTCGTCAGAGATATTGGCCTGTAGTTATCTTTTGTTTGCAGTTCTTTATCTGGTTTTGGATCAGGGTAATGTTGACCTCATAGAATGAGTTTGGAAGTTTTCCTTCCTCTTATATTTTTTGGAATAGTTTGAGAAGAATAGGGATTAATTTTTCCTTTAAAGTTTAATAGAATTCACCTGGGAAGCCATCTTATCCTGGACTTTTGTTTCTTGGGAGTTTTTTGATTATTGATTCAATTTCATTGCTGGTAATCAGTTTATTCAAGTTTTCTATTTCTTCCTGATTCAGTTGTGGGAGGTTATATGTTCTAGGAATTTATCCATTTCTTCTAGAAACCAGCTTCTGGTTTCATTCATCTGTTCCAATGTTTTTTTAGTTTCTGTTTCATTTATTTCTGCTCTAATCTTTATTATTTCTTTCCTTTTGCTGGTTTTGTGTTTTGTTTGTTTTTACTTTTCTAGCTCCTTTAGATGTAAGGTTAAGTTGTTTATTTGATATTTTTCTTGCTTCTTGAGATAGGCCTGTATTACTATAAAATTCCTTTTTAGGATAGTTTTTGCTGCATCCCAAAGATCTGGACATTTGTTTTCATTTTCATTTGTCTCCATGTATTTTTTTATTTCCTCTTTAATTTCTTGGCTGACCCATTCATTGTTTAACAGTGTGTTATTTAACCTCCCTATATTTATGGTCTTTCCAGATTTTTTCTTGTGGTTGATTTCTAGTTTCATAATGTTGTGGTCAGAAAGGATACATGGAATGACTTCACCCTTTTTGAATTTGTTGAGACTTATTTTGTAGCCTAATATGTGGTCTGTTCTGGACAATGTTCCATGTGCACTTGAAAAGAATGTGTGTTCTCCTGTTTTAGGATGGACTGAAATGTAAACTTTTTATCCTTTTTTAAATACAATTAGCCAATATATAGCACGACCTTAGTTTCAGATGTAGAGCTCAGTAATTCATCAGTTGCATATAACACCCCATGCTCATCACATAATGTGCTATCCTTAATGCACATCACTCAATTACCCCATCCCCCACCCATCTCCCCTCAGGCAACCCTCAGTTTCTTTCCCATAGTTAAGAGTCTCTCATGGTTTGCCTACCTCTCTGTCTCCCATTTTACCTCCCTTCCCCTGTGATCCTCTGTGCTGTTCTTTATATTCCTCATGAGTGAAACCATATGATATTTGTCTTTCTCTGACTTATTTCACTTGGCATAATATCCTCCAGTTCCATCCATGTCGATGTAAATGGTAAGATTTCATCCTTTCTGATAGCGAGTAATATTCTATTTTATATATATATCTCACATCTTCTTTATCCATTCATCTGTCCATGGACATCTCGGTTCTTTCCATAATTTGGCTATTGTGGACATTGCTGCTATAAATATTGGGGAGCAGATGCCTCTCAGATCACAATGTTTGTATCCTTTTGAGTAAATGTTGATGGCATTTTTAAAAAGAAAAATAATGCTTTTGCCTCTTACTCTGATATTGAGGTAGTAAGATTGTACATATTTACTCTATTTCTATTTAAAAGTGGAAAATACCTAAAATATATGATTACATGCTCTTTAATTTCTATACTGTGCTCAGTTATATCTATTATAATACATATAAAATAGACCATAATACTCGATAACTCTGAGACAAGCAGAAAAAAACTAATTATTCTAAATATATTCCCTTTACTTTGGGGAAAATATTTTTAAAATATAAATGAAATGCTTATTCTAAGAAGCTAAAAAGATTATTCTAATTACCTGGTATATTCATTTATCTCAGCATCCATCTTATTCCCTACTCTGAACAGGGCATGCTCTTAACCTCAGCATACACATACAAACACACAAACACAATGCATATAAATTCATTTAATGAATTCCTTTCTAATATTCTTAAAGACTAAGTAGATGGTCCAGGAGAATAAT
Organism: Callorhinus ursinus; assembly: GCF_003265705.2. Lineage (NCBI taxonomy): Eukaryota > Metazoa > Chordata > Mammalia > Carnivora > Otariidae > Callorhinus > Callorhinus ursinus. The sequence continues at coordinate 44,496,792 of NW_027397071.1, read as the reverse complement.
GAAATTATGTTACTTCCCTGCTTCAGATTAGATTTGGCCCTTGGTTCAGAGCCAGTCTAGGAAGACAGTTGTTACTACTCACTGAGAAAATAAGTGCATTTTGTCTCCATTGATGCTCATTGCTGTACCTTGTTTTGTTCTACATACATCTAGAAAATGTGAAATAGAAGGAAGATTTGTTCTGACAACATTCATACGTTTATATCATTATAATTGCTAGAGGTGGATTGAGTTCTAACTGGGTTCATGAAACAAAGTAAAACACTGAATTCATATTACTATAAGAATTATTTGCTCTATGGCATCTTGTATTAGTAAGAAAAATAAATATTCTTGGTTTAAGCTTGGTGCAAATTTCCAAGGTCAGTTAATAGAAGTGCTATCAAGAGGCATTTCCATTTGAAAGGATCCATTAGTGACAATGGAGAACAAAATCACAGAATTTTTTTTTTCCCCATTTATTCATGTTATTATAAAAGCCCTTCCATGAAAACACATTCAAATGAGACATTAAACTTTATTAACCCTTCACATATAAAGATGTATCCTTTATATAGTTATTTATATCATTCTCTTGTAGTGCACCCACCTGCTCAAAAACCATGGCCAATCATACACTTAACAAAAATATCTTGATTATTCACACACTGTTCTGCAAATATACCTGAGAATGAGACTAATTATTTAAAGGAGACTGTTTCTGTGACTAAAAAATGAGACAGCTATGGGATTGGCAGAAGCCCTTATCCAAGAGGGGAGAAAAGAGTTCCCAAAGATGTTATTTAAAAGCAGTGATTGGTGAAAAATAAAAATTTTCCTATTTGTAAGCCATTGAGTTAAGTTCATTCAACAAACTGATTTTATAAGCATAAATTAAAGAAGGAACAAATAAAGGAAAAGATTATAAACACCTCAAATTATACTTTGTTCTATCAAACTGACAATGATTGAAAATAAACTGATTATATCTGCTATGCAAAGAAATAGGTATCATATGTAATACTCTGGATAGTATTAATTGGTACAATAATTGAGCAATTTTATAATATTTATCAAAAAGAGTAAAAGTGTATAAATTATTTCACCTAGTAAATGCATAAGAATTTGTATTTGAAATTGTTTATGAAGGCATTAGTTATAATTGGGGAAAATGGCAAACATAAATTTATAGGAAATATGTTTCCAGGAACTTTTAATGATATGTGAAAATGTTCATAGTTTAATGCTAAGTAGAAAAGCACAAGACAAAACAAAATATTTAATTTTAATAATATACAAATGTGTTGTGAGTTTGTGCATCTGTGTATGTGTATGTATGCATGTATTTAGAGTACAACCTTAAATGAATGATAGAAAATACTCCAATATGTTAATAGTGCTGGATTTCTGGATGATAGGAATGTAGTGAATTTTATTATACTCACTATATTTTCCAAATTTTTAATAATAAATATGCATTACTTTTATAGTCTAAAGAAAATAACAAGTGAGATTTTAAGTAGCAATATTTTGATTAAACAGATTGATGTACCCACAATGTCTAAACAGCTCTTCTCTCATTAGTCTTATTTTTTCTCTCTGCCAGTATGATCATGATCATTAGAAAATTATCACTCAGATATATTTCACATGATCTGGTGGTTAATAGTGTACTTTCAAGGTAATATACTTTCAAGGTAATATAGTTTCTATTTCTATTCTCTTTCAAATGTTCTTCAGTTGACTTCCATTATCAGTTTAGGACGTCCATATTGAAATATAGTGCTCTCTCTTTTCTATTAGAACTCCTTCTAAATAAGATATACCCATCCTTTTCAAATGATAGCCACCATATCAATTTTTCAAGACACTTTTGAAATCTTTATTTAAGTCTTTGGGTTAAATTTTTAGGTTCAAGTAGTTCATTATATTCATTATGCATAATGTTTTTATATGACACAGAGAGAGAGGGAGAGCACAAGCAGGGGAAGCAGCAGAGGGAGGGGGGGAAGCAGGCTCCCCGCTGAGCAAATAGCCTGATGTGGGACTTGATCCAGGACCCTGAGATCATGACCTGAGCTGAAGGCAAATGTTAAACCAACTGAGCCCCCCAGGTGCCCCATCACTATTGATGAAAGACATTGAGAGTCATTTCTTTTCCAACATGTTTATTTCTGAGAATGAGGGGGTAACCTATCTATTTTGTTCTTTTTGTGATGTCACACATGTTGTTCTTCAGAGTGTCTAATTTTACACTTTTGTTGGACAATTTTAGCTGCACCTGAAATTGAGTTTTAAGTCTTCTTCAAACAGTTGGTGAATCTAAGGCCAAACAAAAGTTCCATCTTTGCCTCTACTCAATCTGTACAAAGAGAATTTCATATTGCATGTCTGTCTTGGATTAGGAGAACAACAGCAACAACAAAAGACAGAGCTTATGGTCTAATTAGGAACTCACACTACCTCAAGGGATTGACAAAAAAAAAAAACAATTGTAATAAGTGTTTGCCTTATTGGGCCCTGATTTTTATAGAAATTGGAGAAGAGCCACCCAACTTTTGAATGGAAGCTGAAGAAAGGAGTTATGTTAGTTTGCTAGGGCTGCTGTAACAAAGACCCTAAACTAGATGGCTCAAACAAAAGAAATTTATTGTCTCATAATTCTGGAGGCTAGAAATACTAAATCAAGTCTTGTCAGTGTTGATTCCTTAGGAAGACTTTGAGGGATGGATCTGTTCCAGAACTGTCTCCTTGGCTTATAGATGGATGTCTTCTCCATGTCCCTTTACATCTTCCCTCTGTGGTACATCTCTCTCTTCACACAGTCTTCTTTTTATAAAAATACCAGTAATATTAGAGTAGGGTCATACACTACTCTGGTATGATTTCATCTGAACTAATTACACCTGCAGCAACCTTATTTTCAAATTCTGAGGTACTAAAGGGTAGCACTTCAACACATGAATTTTAGGAGGATAAAATTCACTTATAACAGGGATAGTAGAGGAAAACTCTTCCACAAGGATAATCCCTGAGTTTAGTTGAAAATGATAAGGAAGAGATGATCTGGCAAGAGAGTTCAGGAGAATAGGAAATACAAAGGCACAAAAGCATGGAACGTAAGGTGTGAGTGTGGTTTGGAAGGAGACTGTAGTTTTGGCAGAGGCTTATATATTCTGAACTCAGCTATATAGGATTGGTAGTAAAGGTAGCAGGGAGACTGTGAAGAATTTTACATGTGTTCAGAGTTTGAATTTTAGAAATATTTACTTTGGTAGCACTGTGATCTTTGCGAAGTAAACTCTGTCTACCAAAAGGACCCCATTATTTAGGCATGCTCTTTCATTCCAAGAGCTCTCCTGCCTTTTTAAAGTCTTTTCCAATTCTCTTTGCAAAAAGTTTGCTCCTGATTTTATTCTCTTAATTTTCTCAAATCCTGTTGCCTTTCACCATTTCCTAAATAATTTAATTCAGTAAGAATTTAAACAAACAACAAAAATCCCATATATAGCATTTATTACTTACAACATGAATAAAGATAAGTATTTAAATACTCAGGATGTTGAATTTGTTGTGTGCAATTGTACTTTTAATCTCATATCACAGAGTAACAATAAAAAAATCTCAGAATCATAACAAAGTAGTTCCATTTTAAAATGAGTCTGATTTTGCCATGTTAACTTTCATGAACATTTCATTCAACAATTATTAAATTTCTGAGTGCATTATCATATGCCTTTAACTTCCTTGCAGAAAGCTTCTTAAATTAATTTTTCTTTTATATTAACTCTTTTTTCAGCCTGAGGGTGACATCAAGTAGGCTTATATGTCTCATGAATCTCTTAAAATCTTTCCAATTATAAAGTAACTGCCTAGATTTATACCCAAAGCAACCTAATTGATTAAAAGATTATCACTACAAGCCCTATTTATTAGTTGAGTTTCAGAATTGTAGCATTGGCTCTGTCCTGAAGGCACAAGTACCACCATCAACAGCATTAATTAAAATATTAACAAACACAGATAATATTAGAAGTTATCTATAGTTATGATTGAAGAATGAGTATAAAGCAGCATGAAATACCATCTAAAAATTCTGTCTTCAATCTGCTTATATCAGATTGAAAGCCTAGGTCTTTTATCATGTCTTGTGAAGGGCACCATACTGACATTGTGTCAACATCACAAAAGGCAAGGAATCTCTGAGATGAGACAACTACATGAAAAATACTTTCTTACCAGCTCCTACTAAAGCTCCTACTCAAGAAGATGTGAACGACTTCACATAAATTGACTCTTTCCAAAAATAAATATTAGCCATCATATAACCAGATTTTCATTAAATAAAATATTTAATTAAACTATATCTAAATGTACTATACATATCTCTGGCTTTTCCATAAATCATGCTGAATAATTGATCTTTTCTTAGTAACTCAGTCATCATTAAGAACATAAACCATTGTCTTATATCATAGTATAAAAAAATATCTCAGGAGATATTAAGGTATAAAACCATCATCTGAGTAATTTATTCAAGGATGAGATAAGTGATTAGGCTAAGGTTCCAACCAAACGTAACTTTCTAGTTATTAAATAGCTTATATCTGACTATTTCCATTCTATTCTCTTATTCTGTATCTCTATATAAACAGGTCTTCAGATCCAAATACAGAAACGTATTATTTTAGGTTATCACCTTATGAAAGTTAAATCTTTGAGGGTGTCCTAATGCTTAGAAATTTGTTTCTTCCTACTAATCTTGGCTGAGGTTCACAACTTGCCTGAAAACAACATTCTTCAAGAGATATAACTGTAACAGTTTTTTAAAGAATCAGAACTTTTCAGGACACTTGGGTGGCTCAGTCTGTTAAGCGTCTGCCTTCGGCTCAGGTCATGATCCCAGGGTCCTGGGATCAAGTCCTGAGTCGGGCTCCTTGCACCGGGGGGGAGCCTGCTTCTCCCTCTGCCTGCCCTTCCCCCTGCTTGTGCACTCTCTCTCTCTCTATCTCTCTCTGACAAATAAGTAAATAAAATCTTAAAAAAAAAAAGAATTAGAACTTTTCCCTGAACTTGAGCTATTTTTAATCTAATCTTGAAGTTTGCTTTCTACTGTCTTCTATAGCTATATTTGCATATTTAAGTAAATCAGTAGATAAAAATTCTAAGACAGGATGTGTGGACAGAAAAGAATAGAACTATTAAAATATTGTTATTCATCTATGTAGTACAATAAGGAGAAATTTTGAGTAAGCTTGTATATGCCATTACTTATTACAAATCAGCATTATTTATAAAGATGTAAAGGTGTTACCATAGATTGGCTGGATGAATTTAGATGAAGAAAATGGATAAGGGACATTCAGTATTGGGAGTGGTATAAGCTAGGAATAGAATTGGAAAAATGTCCTTGTAGAAGTAAAATAGTTGAAAAATTAGGTTGAAGACAGTTGGAATGTCAAGCTAAAGAATCTTGTAGACTAGCCTTTCCTAAAATGTGTGATTCAGAATAACAAATCCTAATTACAGTGATAAACTTAAAGTTTTTAACTTTTAAATTTTTAAAAAAGTGGTTTAGGAAACACTGGTTTGAACAATGAAAAGCATAATTCTTTATCACAAGACCTCTCTGAGCCCTTAATATTCTAGTGTACACTGCTTATTTCTTGGTGGAAAATACAACCAAAGAACATGGGCTGGGAAATATTGCTGGTGAAAATGTAGATGCAGTGAAGCTTCTAGAACTGTAAAATGGACATACATTTTAGAAAATTAAATCAAGATATTTAATGTGACAATATATAAAATGATAAAGCACTAATATTTTTTGTACAGCAATTCTCATAATGTACAACTACAGATTTATTTGAAAAACTTTTTATTTAATATTCATCTCCCTCACAATCCAGTGAATTCATTACAGCAGTGACCAGAGTTCTTTTACTCACTGGTATTTCCTACATATAGCCCAGTACCTAGCACATTGTAGGCATTTAATAAATATTTGTTGAATAAATTATTGTAGAGGAAAGATATCTGGAAATAGTATACTTTTGTTCAGTATTACTTTCACCAATTCTAGGAGATGGCAAGGGTCTGAACTAGATTGAGTGCATGGTAAAGAAAGGAAGGGGAAGATGTGAAATGTTTAATATAGAGGAAGAAAAAAAAGGAGCAATAAAAGATGATTCCAAGGTACAGAATTGAGAAAATGAAAACACAACTAATCAAAACAAGAAATCAAGAAAGATAGCAGTGTCTGGTACAGAGTAGGAGCTTAATAAATATTTCCAAATTCTGCCTTAGACAAGTTGAGTGTTAGTTAAAGATTGGTAGTTCATTAAGCAGTTAGGAACTACTTCAGGGATAATGGTTTATATTAGAAATCATTCATAGAAACTCTTTCAAGTCTCTTTGAAGTCAGCAGATGAAAATTCCTGGGAAGAATGTGCAGAGAGAGAATGGAGCATTGCTATTCTTAAAATAAGTAACTTGTCTAAAAGCAGAACTTAGAAATATTTAATAAGCTCCTTCTTGGTACAGGCATCATGCTTTCCTTCTTGATTTCTTGTTTTGACTGCTGGTGTAATAATATCCCCATTAAAGACCTTAAAGGGGTTTGTCCCGATATCAGTCCATCTATCTTCATGAAGATAAATTGGTTTGCTTGTATTGGTAGCAAATTAAACCATGTGTAATAGTTGTAGGCTTTCAGATATTGTAATGATAAAATGAAAACAAACCCATGAAATCTGAGTATTTTTGAAATATAATTATTTCAACAGTCAAAAAACAAAGAAAGAAGCCTCAGATGTTCCACTTAGAGTCCTAGAATCACCATGTATGTTGTCGGGATAAGGGGGTTTCAGAGACATACTTGAGGTCAGGTAATGGCTTTAAAGATGTTTCTTGAAGTAGGACATGGAGAGAGCTTGGCAGGTTTCCATATCCCTGTGGCACACTTAGTGAAGCAAAGGGTTTCTCAGCAAATAAATTAAAAACATTGTCATTTGAAAAATGTAAGACTGTGCCAACTAATGAGATCAGCCAGAGTATTTATCACAAATATTGGAAAGATTGGAGTTTCTCTTGTCCTTTTATCTTTCCAGGTATGGAACATTAGGTAAGGATAACATGGACAAACATGGGTCTAGAATCCTAGGGAACATAGTGGTATTGAAATTAAGGTGTTTGATACATATATTCTTATTGTTTGAGTCAACTACTGCAGGCATAATTCTCAAGTGGTTTAAATTATCTTTCATTTAATCAATAGAGAAGGATTTGAAGAATAGAGCAAGATGAATCTTTTTGTTACTTCCCCTAGGTTAGTCCAGGTTAGCAAGCCCTACTGTAAAATTGCATTTGGCTCTGGGACAGTGTTGAAAGGGAAGCTAGTGACTGCACACCATGGTACAGAAAAAGAAAAATCCTGTTTAGCAATTCAATTTAGGTTATATATATTCAGGAGTGAAGAGAATCCATGCAGTGCCCTGAGAATCTAGAAAAGGATTCTCTTATCTTATATTTCAAGGAATTTACTGGTAGGGCTTTAACAGAAAGAGATGAATACTTGTTTACCTATTTTCCTCTTGCCTTTTAAATCCCTTTGAAAACTGAAAATCTAAGAATTACTGTTTTGGATGTGTGCTAAGGATCCACGTTAACACAGGCAGTCAGGTTGCTTTTGAGTCAAAGTCCAAATGCTGGATGTGAAGCCACATGCCCTCTGTGATATACTGGGCATTGGTCATGTTTCAGAGAAAAGCAAATACGTGCTTCATGTAACCTATATGTGCATTCTTGTGTTTTGTGCTCTTCTTAAAACACTCTCTCCATTTGACCTTACTACATTTCCATCCCTTTGATATTCAAAAAAGTCTTTTTTTTTGATTGATTGCTAGATATTTCCCTAACTGCTACTCTTCATTCCATTTTGTACCTCTGAAATATTTTATGTGTAAATCACTGTCAAGTATGTGCATGTGTGCATGTCTGTGTGTATGCATGTGTGTGTGTGATAGAACTGCTGGTAAATTCATGTCTTTGTAAATTCTCATATGCTAACCTACATACATGGCTGTCGATGTAATACAGAGTCTGCTAAAGTGAAAAAAAAATCAATGGCTTTGGAGTAAAAAGATATGAGATCCAATTTCAGGTCTACTAATTATTCTGTATGTGAGCTTACATATATATATCACAGACTCAGTAAACAGTTTACTATTAAAATATGGAAAACAACATATGAATACTTATTTCTTGTCATAAAAGCAAGGTGACAGATTGTAAATTAGTTTGAAATTTTCAAAAATCTGTACAAACAGAAGTCATTATAATCATGTTTAGCTCCTATATTCATTAATAGTTAATATTTTTAGAGTACACTAAACCGGATATTAGACAAGTGGCTGGAAATATACATTGTTGTACAGGCTAGACATGGTCCCTGTCTTCACAGACCTTTTAATCTAGTGAACAAGATTGATATTGAATATGTTATTGAAATGTAATCAAAGGGAATTGCAGCATATAGTTGGAACATATCCTCAAGAATCACAGCCTGCCTCCCTGCTAGGCGGGGAGCCTGCTTCTCCTGCCTCTCTCTCTCTCTTTCATGAATAAATAAAATATAAAAAAAAAAAGAATCACAGCCTGCTTTGTTGAGTAGGGAGAGGCTATTTTCCCTTAATGTAATTTTTTAAAAGGCAAGGGAAATTGTCCTATATAGAGGCAGCCCTATTTCTGAGGGCCATAGTAGAAAAAGAAAATTTAGTCTTAGGAATGCAAAGGAAATCATGAATGCAAAGAGCACAGAAAGCACTCAGGAGTGGTACCTACCTGGCCAGGCTGCAAAGGGGGCTGGATGTGAGTGTGAAAGGTAGGAGTCACAGTGTGGCTGTGACCAGTACAGCTGGTCACTCCAGCTGTACTGTGGTGGAAGAACAATAGACAAGTATAAATGCAAGAGATAATAGTTTGCGCTAGGTTGCTGGGCACTTGAAATGAAGAAAAATAGGCTTGATTGAGGAAATATTCAGGCTATTTCATCGTTAATACTTGGTGATTGTTAGGGATGTGGAGTGTGGGAACTAGAGGAGTCAAGAACAATGCCAAGATTTCTATCTTGAGAAACTGGGTGAATGGTATTCCTATTCCCTGAGATTGAGAACACAGGAAGAGGAGGAGGTTTGGGCAGAACCGTAATTGCTAACCCTTAGTGAATGCTTAAAACCTGAAGTCGCAATTCTAAGTGCTTTGTATGTACTCTGTTATCTGGCAGATGACTAAACAGAGGTATAAAATAATGTGCCAACTCACACAGCCAGAGTCCAAGCTCTTGACCATGACGACGTGCTCTGTACCTTTCAAGAGAATCACATTAATTTTGAACATGTTATGCTTGAGATGCCCTTAAAAACATAAAGTGGAAATGATGAGAGAAATAAATCTGAGTAGAGATAAAAGAAATTTTGCAACCACCTATTATCAAAGTTAAATGAAGTTGGCTGAATGAAGATTGTAAAGGAAGAGAGTGTGTAGTTAGAAAGGCAGCAAGCCTGGGACAGGGGGAGGGTAGAGGAGCATCTCTAATATTATAAATCTCAGAGTTTGGTAGAGAAGATGGCACCTTCTCAAAAGACTGAAATGGAAGAACCAAAGTGGAAGAATAAATGTCAGAAGAGAATCATGTCAGGGGAGCCCAAGAAAGAGAGCGTTTCCAAAAGAAAGACGTAGTTCTCTGCCCAATGCTCCTAATAGGTTAAGTAAGAGGAAAGGAAAAGTAGGAAAAGGATTAAAAGAGAACTTTATTTTAAATGTGGAAGTTAATCTCTCGCCTTCCTTATATATCTGTTCTTACAACACAGATTATTCTACTAGACTAAAAGGAACTTTAAAATACATATACTCAGGGCACCTGGGTGACTCAGTGGATAAAAGCATCCAGCTCTCGATTTCAGCTCTGGTCATGATTTCAGGGTCATGAGATCGAGCCCTGTGTCGGGCTCCACACTTAGTGGAATCTACTTCTCTTCCTCTTCCTCTGTTCTTCCTGGTGTACTCTCTCTCCCTCTCTCTCTCATATATGTCTTTAAAAATAAATAAATAAAAATAAAATATATATAATCATATGGACAGAGAAAATAGAAGAGAAGGCATCAGAAAACAAGAAAATTCAACAAATTTTGAGATGAAAGAGAAGGAAGATGTAGTTAATATCATCTACATACAAAATACACTGTTAGCTACAATCTAAAGTACCCATGAAAGGATATGAAAATTGATTTACTGCATAGACCTCCTTACAATCTGGGAGACAACAGGTACCAGGCAAGAAACTGAAGGTACTTAGTACTAAAAACAGGAAAATTAACTGAAATACTCTCTATATAAGGCTACATAGCTATACCCCAAGAAGAAAACCAGGATATTCTTTGGCTTGCTGCCAGATCATCCTGCCACAAAACCTATCATGCATATAAAACTTCCAATTAGCATCTTAGAGCTTCACTCTTCAATTCTGAAGGACAGTCAGGGATCATCAGATATTTGTGGAAAACCCCTATTATGAAAGATAAAGATCAAAAGAAACTCAGAAATAATGTAAGGAGCAGGGGGACAAAGACAAGAAGCCTATAGTTAATATCTTCTGAGAGAAATGAAAATGATATGGCACCCTCAAATACAAACAGGATACCATGTAAAAGTGCATTCAGGAAGCAACAAATAACTTTGACAGTAAAAATATGCCCTGGATGAAAGATAATACAGAAGATGGATTTAGAAGATCAAGTTGAGAAAATCTCCCAGAAAATAGAATAACAAGACAAAGACACAGAAATTACAAAAGGAAAAAATAATTGAATTACAGGATAAAAGTAGGAGATGGGTCCTACCTCCAACTAATTGAGATTGCAGAAAAAGAGAAAATAAAAACAATGAAGAGGAGAAAATTACCAATTAAATAATAACAGAAAATTTAACAAAATTAAAAGGTAAGTGCTTCCAAAGTGGAAAAGTCTGTCAAGTACCCAGTACAATGGATTAAAAAACACATCAAAGCACATTACCTGAAATTTCAGAAGACTGAAGACAACATAAAAATTCTAAGATGTACTGGTGGAAGGGAAAATCACAGGATTTTGAATAGTAATGGAACTGGATTTCCCGGCAACAACTTTAAAAGCTAGAAAATAATAAATTAAAAATGTCTCCAAATTTATGAAGGAAAATTATTTCTGACCTGGAAATATATGTCCAGTCAAACTTTCACTTGTTTGTGGGTGAAATGAAACCATGTTCGGAGACTCATGTACCAGAGATCCTTTCTCAGTAAATTACTAGATGTTACATTCCACCTTGGATATTGTATTCCAATAAGTCCAGAAAGAAAAAGACATGGGATTTAGAAAATAGAAGATGTAACACAAGAAAGAAATAGAAAACTCACAGAATAATAGTGAAGGGAAATTTTAGGATAACAGATATATGTCAGATCTAGAAAAACAGACATTCCAGAGAGGAACAAGAAAATACAGTGTTCCTGAAGGATTATTCCAGGGGGAAAATGACAGATTATACTCACTTGGCTATAACAAGAGGAGATAGAGAATTGAATTAATGAAAGGTACCTAGAAAAATAAAGCAAAGAAAAAAATAAGGAAATTCTTAAAGAAACAAAAAAATGCACAAGAAATAAAATGTGATTGAATTACAGTAGCATATAGTTATAATAAAATAAATACTATTAATTTAAAACAAAATTGCTCTCTCTATATTTTTGCTTGGTTAGAAGTGTGTTGGAATTTGTTATCAGGAAGTTAAACCACCACATTACATGTTAGAAACCTGTAATTGAAAAATTAAGGAGTAGCATTATAATCAAGTTATTTAGAAATTTAGGATGAAGAAAAGCTCAAAAATTGAAAGTTACTAATGTAGGGACCCTAAGTCAGAATTAGAAGGAGTTATGATTGAGACAGTCCAGAAATGAGATACCAAAGTTATTAATGGGTGCAGAGGAGTGTTCAAGAGATGGTAAATGAATGACATGAGAGAGGAAGATGTTACTCCTAGATAATGAGACCATCAAAGGAAGAGGGGTTTTACAGGAGGAGAGAAGAGTAATAGTTTTTAGAAAGCAAGGGGGATAACAATTCCACTTTCCAGCCCTGAAGTGTTTAAGGGGTGAGAATGTCAGCATGCTCCACTTTTGAAGGCTACAAGTGAATCAAGTTTTAGTTGAGACTGTGAGGGAGAGTTCAGTGAAGAGGACAAGGCTTAATGGAATTATTGATCATGGTATAAGGCACGTTCTGAGTTCAGAGGAAGTACAGAAGAGGGAAATTGGGTGAGGGAAAAACTTCAGTACATTGTGGGGATGAGAAAAGGGACAGAAAAGATGACCAGAAGAGCCTACATTTGGGGGCAATGAAAGGGAAAGCAGTCTTAAGTGAACAGAGTTCCAAAAGTCTTAGTGAACAGTGGACCCTCTGGCCAAATGGTTTAGGTGCAAGTCTGGATATTCTTTTTCCTCTTAATTTATATTTAAAATTTACAGTGGCAGCAACAGACAGGTATGAAGAAATAGTCACATGGCTCAACACAATAGGATGAGTGCTAGGCACAGGGCCACGCAGGAATGAACAGTAGATTGTACATCCATCTGTGGGTCAGAGGCAGACAGGGCATGACTTTACAGCTGTGTGGTTGATGTGACTACTAGTGACTCAAATTAAAAACCTGGGAAGCTTTCGAGACACCTCTTTCTCCCCCCCCCAAGTGTCCCCTCCCACCTCTCATTTAATCTATCACCAACACATTGGATTCTGCTTCTTAAATATCTTTCCAATCCATCACTTCTTTTCATCCTCACTGTTACTCTCATAATCTAAGCCATCATCACTTACCTTTACAACTGTAATAACTTGCACAAACATTTACTAGGTGCCTAATATGTGTCAGATATTTACTAGATGCATTTATTGGCTGCCTAATATATGCTAGGTCCCCGGTAGAGACTGGGAAGGCACCAACCGATAATCAGGAATTTCAAGTAAGGTCAAGTAAAATAAGAGTTACAAAACCTTGTGATTCAGGCTCCTAGAAATGTGAAGTATAGGAGTTCAAGAGATAGAAAGTAATGAAGAAGAAAGGTCATCTTTATCTTTTTAATGTTTTTGGTTGGTCTTCTACAGAATACCAAGTGCAAGTAACCACCTGAAAGTGATGACTCATGAACCTGTCCTCAAAATATCATTTTATTTATTTTGGGAGTTAAAAGAAAGTTAAGGAAGGCTTGGGCTGAATGTCCAACATCTCTTAAACATTTCCTACTCATCTCCCTCCAAATTTGACTTAACCTAAGCAATTTAAAAAACAAAATGCTATGTTGTTTTTAAAACTAATACCACTTTATAGTAATAAACTTATTTTGGTAAGTCAAATAAATCAACCAAAAAAGTTCGTTTCAAATTAATGCTCATTTAGTACTACTCAGTAGCTGGCAAACTATACTGTGTCTGTGAATTCAAAAATGAATAAAACAAGATATTTTCTTCAAAGAACTTACCTAGGGGGAAAATAGAACATGTAATTGGGAAGCAATGTGATTATTGCTCTGGGAACTCAGAGGAAGACTGTAGTCATTCTTCTTGGAGAGACATTCACAGAGGTAGTGACCTTTTAGTTAGAATGAGAAGTTTTTCCAACAAATTGTCAATAGCTGATGGTGATTGGGAGGGAGAGAGGAGAGCCCTAAATATATTCATTTATTCATTCATGAATTCATTTTTTTTTGTTTGTATTTTGAGTTTTTTTTTTAGTTTCAAGTTTTTATTTACATTCCAGTTAGTTAACATACAGTGTAATATTAGTTTCAGGTGTAGAATTTAGTGATTCATCACTTACATATGACACCCAGTGCTCATCACAACTAGTGCCCTCCTTAATACCTATCACCCATTTAACCCATCTCCCCATCTACCTCCAGCAACCCTCAGTTTGTTCTCTATAGTTAAGAGTCTGTTTCTTGGTTTGCCTCTCTCTTTTCCCCCCTACGTTCATTTGTTTTGTTTCTTAAATTCCACATATGAGTGAAGTCATGTGGTATTTGTCTTTCTCTGACTGATTTATTTCACTTAACACAATAGTCTGTAGCTCCATCCATGTCATTGCAAATGGCAAGATTTCGTTCTTTTTGATGGCTGAGTAATATTCCCTTGTATATATACACACCATATTTTCTTTATCCATTCATAAGTCAATGGTCATTTGGGCTTTCCACAATTTGGCTATTGCTGATGATGCTGCTATAAACATCGGGGTGCATTTATCCCTTCAAATTAGTATTTTTGTATCCTTTGGGTAAATACATAGTAGTATAATTGCTAGGTTGTCGGGTAGTTCTATTTCTAACTTTTTTGAGGAATCTCTATACTGTTTTCCAGAGTGGCTGCACCAGTTTGCATTCCCACTAACAGTGCAAGAGGGTTCCCTTTTCTCCTCATCTTCTTCAACACCTGTTGTTTTCTGTGTTGTTAATTTTAGGCATTCTGACTGGTGTGAGGTGATGTCTCATTGTAGTTTTGATTTTTATTTCCCTGATGATGAGTAATGTTGATCATCTTTTCATGTGTCTATTAGCCATCTGTATATCTTCTTTGGAAAAATGTCTATTCATGTCTTCTGCCCATTTTTTAACTGTATTGTTTGTTTTTTGGGTGTTGAGTTTTATAAGTTCTTTATAGATTTTGGATACTAACCCTTTTTCATACATGTCATTTGCAAATATTCTCCCATTCTGTAGGCTACCTTTTTGTTTTGTTGATTGTTTCCTTTGCTGTGCAGAAACTTTTTATTTTAATGAAGTCCCAATAGTTTATATTTGCTTTTGTTTCCCTTGCCTCTGGAGATGTGTCTGGTAAGAAGTTTCTGCCACCAACATCAAAGAGGTTATTGCCTGTGTTCTCCTCTGGGATTTTAATGGTTTCCACACTTAGGTCTTTCATCCATCTTGAATATATTTTTGTGTATGGTTTAAGCAAGTGATCCAGTTTCATTCTTTCACATGAAGCCATCCAGTTTTCCCAATACCATTTGTTGAAGGGACCATCTTTTTTCCATTGGATATTCTTTCCTGCTTTGTTGAAGATTAGTTGCCCATAGAGTGTAAGTCCATTTCTGGGTTTTCCATTCTGTCCCATTGATCTATGTGTCTGTTTTTGTGCCAGTACCATACTGTCTTGATCACTACAGCTTTGTAATATAGCTTGAAGTCTGGAATTGTGATGCCTCCAGCTTTTCTTTTCTATTTCAAGATTGCTTTGGCTATTTGGGGTCTTTTGTGGTTCCATACAAATTCATTTGTTCATTCTACATTTGTTATTAAATATTTACTGTATGTCAAGCAAGACAAATGCAAAATGAATAAACCATAGTTCCTACTCTCAAGAGACTTATAGTCTAGAAGAATAACATGAAAATCAGTGGATTTAATAAAGTGTTGTAAGTGACATGGTACAAGCCTGTGCAAGATTTCATGGCAATTGGTAAGTTTAACCTAGAGAAAGCTGTTACAGGAATTTCTACCATGATTATAAGTTGCTTTCTCCCATTAAAATCATAAGATTCATAAAGATAGGTTCTTATTCTGAAGCAAATAACCAATCCATCTTTAATCTGTAGCTCCAATAGGATAGAAGCTTCATGAAAACAGGGACTTTGTTCATTTCATCACTCTATCCCAGTAACTATATCAGTGCCTGGAACATAGTGGTTATTCAATAAACATATGTCCATTAATGGAATGAATTTGTGGATCAAAAAGAGGTCATCATAAACCTTATGAAATTTGAATATTTTTACAGAAATGGAAAAAAAAATGTATTTTTTTCTAACCAATTCCAGATATTTCTGTTCTGCAGTGTAACTTGTGTAAAATTAAAAAAAAATTTATAGATTTGTATGTCGAGTGAGAATGTAAGCATGGTAGCTGCATTGCACTGAGTCATGATTGTGTTCTCACGAGATTCTGCCATTCCCAAGCTGCCTGATGATGGGATACCTCCTAACCTCTCTGAATTCCATTTCTTTATCTGTTAAATGGGAATAAAACCGATTTCACATACCTTGCAGGGCTGTTCAAGTGTTAAACAATATAATGCACGTGCATGTCCTCTATAAACTTTAAAAGTATTACATAATTATAAAATATATACTGAAGTTAAATTTCTATGGCTCTACTCTTGCAAGAGTGCCCTCCAAATTCAGTCAATTAAGCAGAGTTATTTTCTGTCTGTTTCTGTAGTGCAGTGCCTGGAGATGACCACCAAGCGGAAAATCATCGGCCGACTGGTGCCGTGCCGATGTTTCCGAGGTGAAGAAGAAATCATCTCAGTTTTAGACTACTCCCACTGCAGTCTTCAGCAGGTGCCGAAGGAGGTCTTTAACTTCGAGCGGACATTAGAGGAGCTTTATCTAGATGCCAATCAAATCGAAGAGCTACCCAAGGTAATCTTTGACAACCTGAGATGTACACCGTAAATGAGTATTTTGTGATATCCAAAGACTTGGTATAAGGATAATGTTGATTATAGCTTTCTCACTGAATAACTGGCCAGTTTTTCAAACCGCTGTAACTTTTTCCAATATGCTTGTTGGTACCTCTTAATACCACTTCATTTGTAAATTCATGTGATGAGTATGACCAATTGAACTCCATGGAAATCATCATTTTATGAATTATTCCTCATTTTATTTATTTATTTTTTTAAAAATGAGTTGTTTTTTTTTTTCTTATTTATTTATTTATTTGACAGAGAGAGACACAGTGAGAGAGGGAACACAAGCAGGGGGGAGTGGGAGAGGGAGAAGCAGGCTTCCTGCAGAGCAGGGAGCCCGATGCGGGGCTGCATCCCAGGACCCTGGGATCATGACCTGAGCCAAAGACAGACGCTTAACGACTGAGCCACCCAGGCGCCCCTTATTTATTTTTAAAGATTTTATTTTTCGTTTATTTGAGAGCGAGAGAGAGCACGAGCAGGGGGAGAGGATGAGGGAGAGGGAGAAGCAGGCTCCCCGCTGAGTTCAGAGTCCAACACAGGGCTCTATCCCAGGACCCTGGGATCATGACCTGAGCCGAAGGCAGACACTTAACCACTGGGTCAACCAGGCGCCCCTGAATTATGCCTTATTTTAATTTAAAATGGCCTCCGTGAAAATACAGATTGAGATCAATATCGGTGGGTTGAGATCATGTTTGGAAAAGAAAGGGAAGATATGACACTGTATTCCAGAAGCAAAATTTTTATTGTACGTTAAGGAAACATTGTTTTAAAACCTTGAATTATATGTTCTAAGTCTAAGAAATACTTTTACACACACACACACACACACACACCACACACAAAATTAATACTAGTATGAAAAACATGCTGTTATTTCTGGAATTTGGCATCTTTGATTATTACAGACATCATTGAATATATGGCATATAAGTATAAGCATAGTAGAGCTAAAAATTTAACTAATATCAAACTTTGCACACACACACTGCCATTATGACATTGTGCTTGCAAAGAAAATACCTTCTGTCTCCTGTTTTCCACTGCAGAAAAGAATGGATGATAAAAGATTAGCTAACACAGACCAAGGCCATACAACAGAAAGATTCAAAATCTAAACCCCTGTATATTAATGATCATCTAAATAAGTGACTCACATTAAGTAGTCAGCATAGCATTTACCTGTGAAGGATTTACACAATGGCTCAGAGGGAAAAAATGTCTTGCAATATATGTCCATTGCTTATGCTAAAAAAATGCATATTAAATACCCAGAAATCAGGGAAAGAAACTTCCATAATAAAAACTCACTTCACTATCAAAATCTGAGAATAATATGCCGATCAAACCAAATCATGAATAATTGTTTTCACTTAGGATTATAAATTATGGTATTATTATAATACTTCAGAGGCAGGAACGATTTAATGTGTACTTCAAAACCAATGTACTTCATTTTTGACAACCAGAGTATATACTGTTGTCTTGGATTTGGGGCCAGAAGGTCTGGGTCAGGCCTAAAAAAAGCTCTAACTGTATGGATTGCCATGCAGATGCGTATCAAGTAGAGGTTGGCATGAAATGGACGGTTTCTCCCAAAGACTTTCTTGAGGGCAGAGAATTCATCTTTGCCTCCCTGTACACATGGTGACTTTCACATAATGGATATTTAAACTCTTTCTTGTCACTGCCAGGTAGAACAAGGCAGAGAACTTCATGTACTACAGGACTTGATTGGCAAAATGGTATAAGGTTTAAACGACTCATAAATGTGACATTTAGCTCTAATTTAGAAAAATAAGTATTTTTTTAGAGCAGCTCCATCTAAGATTGCCAGATAAATAAAGGACATCCATTGAAATTTGAATTTTAAACTTTTTTAAAAACCAGAAAAGTTTTGGTATAATTATGCCCCAAATATTGCATTCTATATATTTACACTAAAAAATAGTTATTTAACTTGACATCCTGTATTTTTATTTGTTGAATCTTGAGAGCCCTAAGCCAATCTAGTTATTTAGTCTTTTTCTAGATCCATGCAGCAGATTCTGTAAGACAAATAGTAAAAAACATGGTTTATCAATCAAGTACTTATTTAATATCTCTATTACTACACAGTGTTTGAGGCTTTAGGTGGACACAAGAGAAATCAATCTCAATCCTTACTCTCAACGATCTAAACACCTAATCACAGAGAAAACTGAAGCATTAGAGGCAAAAGCATGATAATGTGTAATCAGAGCCAAAGAGCCAAATACCGTTGTAGGGAAGAGTTTCATTCTTGCAGGGGGTACAGAAGGGCTTGACCAAAAGGTAAAAATGCAAAGATTAAGATGGTACATATGGAGAGGATGAAGAGAGGGACAGCAGAGCTGTGAAGAGTCTGAAACTGCAGGTACACCTGAGGGAGTGCCAACAGTATCTAAGTAGAGTAGGGAGAGCATGGAGGACCCAGATTATGAAAGGCCTTGAGAGTCACGCAGCATTGTTTGACTCGATGAATTAGGCAGATAGTGTCATCGGAGAGTCTTATATATCATGTAAGTCACCAGGAGCCTACTAAGCTTGGATTAATGATACATAAAAATAATACAAGTGAACCAAAGACTCAGTATAATTTCCCAGCATAATTGAATTGAGGAGAAATTGTTATCTTTTATTATGGCATGCTTTATATATTTCAAAGATCTTTCACATAATCTCTTAAGGTTTCTTTGAATTCCCAAAGTCAAGGTGTTGCTTTCATAAAATAGCCCTGTGTTACTTTCTTCTAATGTATTTGATATCGAGATATGATCTAAATTGTCTGACGTTGAGACATGATCATTATGGTACATGGATATATTTGTGCATATTAGAAAAACAGGAAGTTAAAAACTCTGTTTTTCTGAGAAGGAATTGAAAGTCCTAACTAATTCTTAGGTCTCATTGGCCTTAATTGTGTTACATGTTTATTGCTGATCCAATCCCTTTGCTACAGAATCCACTTTGGCAAGAAAAATAAGATTACTTTGATTGAATTAAACAATGATGGACCATCTCTGTGGATTTGTGATTGTTGGCCACAACACAAAAGAAAGGAGTGCAAGGACTGTGGGGGAGATTACCACAGTGTACACTACAAACAAAATGTTATACAGTCATTGTTTCATGAGGAAAAGTAGACAAAGTCTACTTTAGGGAGTTTAATCTTCAAATTTAAATTAAATAAAACCTGTTTTGGTTGCCATTTTATTTTATTGTTTTCTTTATGTTTCCCTGGCATTGTTACCATGGTGATTTCAAATATGTTAAGTAAATGAGATAGCTATTTGTTTGTTTTTTTTTTTTGATATTACATTATGGAAAGAATTATTTTTTGTAAATTATTTTTTTACTTTTTTTCTTTCTGATATTTTATACAGAGAATATTCTAGCTGGTCCAGAATTGCTACTGTAAAATGTAATACAACAGGTATAGAACAGAGTCAAGGTTAATGACATTAGAAAAAGATATATCAAGACTATGTCAGAAGAGATGCAAAAATAGATATGAAAGAACAGGAAGTTTTTTTATTAGAAATGGTTCAATCTGCGTTACTTAGTTTGCTGTAGTAAAAGGTAAAAATACAAAATGACATGCCTTTCACACAGTAACAGAAAACCCACACAGCTTATAATTTAGTACTGTTTTGCTTGTTACTTTGAACCAGAAACTTAAAATTATAGACAGAGTAATAGACCATAACAGGGGCATATTATATATGAAGTAGTGTGGGAAGACAAAAGTAAAAAAAAAGCAATAAAGAGAAAAACTGTTGAGAAACTTCTTGAAACTGAAGAGGAACCTTAAAAAAGAGAATAGAAATAATTTAGAAAAGTTAATATGTGACCAAAATTGAAAGACATAAAGAGTGAATTTGACAGGGAAGATCAATTTAACCACATGTAAAAGAGGATAGAACAAAATCTGAAGCACCAGACTTAGAAAATGTTCTCTGTATTAAACTTTACAATCTACCCTTGAAATATTTTAGAGCTTAAGAACCTGACCTTTGGACGCAGACAAACCTAGGATTAGATTTTAGCACTGCTCTTTTGTTGGGAAACTATTTTATTTTCCGGGAGTCTCAGTTTCTTCATTAGCAAAAACGGGAAGATAATAGAGGTTGCTAATGATTAGATAGATTATAGATGATAGGTAGATAAATAGATAAATGAGTATTGGGTGAGATAATGCATATGGGATACATGGAATAGAGAAATATCCAATAATCAATATTCATCATTCTCCTATCACAGATGAAGGATAATTCCCATGTTAATTACCCTGAGTAAAACAAAAGTAAGATTTTGTAACATCTCAAGATAGTTCTGGGCATTGACTCTCTAACAAAAAATTGTGTGGCATGACTTTATCTCTAAAATTTCCAAGGACAGCTTCTAGGAAATCAATTCCCTGCCTATAATGGGTCTAGGTTTTTGACTCTACCAACTGCACCAACACATTTGTGGTAACACCACTGTTTACGCAGAAAATTTCCCTGACTCACAGAATCACAATGTTGTATTATATTTGAATAGATGCAGCCTTGGAGATTATTTAATTTAGCCCTCAATTATTACTAATAAGCAAATCTAGGCCAAGAAAGTTCATTAACTTCTTTTAGGCCACGTGGGATGTTAGATTCCTATCCAAAACTATTACCAAAGACTGTGTATTCATTAGGATAGAATATGTTATGCTACAGTAACAACAAATCAAAAGCCCAGTGTGTAATGGAACAAAAGTTTTGCTTGGTGTCCTATGAGTGTTGCCAGGAAGCACTGCCCTTTAGGAACCCGGTGTTAACTAACTGTCCACCCAATGCAGAAATGTCCACTTATTATTTCTCTTTCAACAGTCATCCAATCTCTTCATGAACATTTCTATTAGTGGAAGAAAGCACTAAATTAAGAGGCAGACCACTGTATTATTGGAAAGTTCAGGTTATTAGAATGTTCTGCAATATGTTAATGATGTTTGCCCATACCCATCCATCTATCTCATCATCTAAAACTGGGCTAGGCACTTGGGGTGATACAAAGATTATTAAGGCATGCCCTCTCTGGACAAGGAACTATGCTTCTGGCATTACTGCCCTGATCCTTAGAATATTTTAAAGGAATTCATATACTTTGCCTTAAACTTCTGTTTTTCCAAGACAAGTTTCCAAAATTTTTTGACCATTTTTCAAAGACATGCTTTCTAAATGCTTCGCCATCTTAGTTACATTCCTCTGGGCATATTCTAATTATTAGCTTGGTTTTAGACATTGATATATCAAATAAAAATATCTGTCCATGTGGAAGTATTCAACAGAGGAATAAACAAAATGTAATGGAACTCAGGAGAGAAGTCAGAGTTGGAGATGAATGTAAGAGTTATCCACGTAGAGGTGAGAATTAAAACCAGGAGACAAGATAATGTCCCTGAGAAAGAAAGGAAAAAGAAAATCGCTGAGAAACAAATAATTAAATTATAAAAAGCAAAATGCTAGTGCTAACCCATCATAGGAACTTGTCTAGAAATTACCTGTGTTTCCCCCAGTATCATGGCAACTGTGTGTACAGGGATAAAATTGGGAAATTTTATTATGCTCATGTTGGTAAAAACTCCATGGGTAAGAGAAATATGGCATCTCAATTGATTTTGATTTGGATATTTATAGCTTACAAAAACCTATTGGCTCATAATGAATAGAAGAAAAAGATATAGCCTCAACTGTGTGGTACTATCAAAGCTAATTCTAGAAATTTCCAATCTTCCAAGCTTTTTAAAAATTTAAGGTCATGAGCATTTTATTTGTAAAACATGAGTTTTATATATTAGAAAGGAGAGGTTCTAGTGTCCTATTGAAATGCCATAAAAACACCTTCAGAGGGACACAAAACGGGTGAGATATAGGGAAGTCATACAACTATTTTTAAATAATTAGGAAGAAGACCAAAGAAACAAATATTCATTTGAATATTAAACTATACATTCTTAAAACTTGTTAATTTTCTGGAGGCATATTGATAATGTCTTCACCTGGCCTCTCTTGCCTCATCCTGACCCAGATCAGTAGATCCCACACTTCTGGATTTCAAAATCCAGCAAAGTGTGGGAACTGACATTCCCTTTCTTTTGCTAAATAAACATTTTAAAAGTCTCATGCAAGACTTTTATTATTTTACTGTAAAAGAATATTTTCATAGCCAAATGTGGAAAACATTCATGCCAGAATAAATGGTATTCCTTCACAAGAAAAGATAGGCAGTAAACCTGTACTCTTTTTTAAAGAGTTTTTATTGAGTTTTGTTGAGATATAATTCACATACCTATCAAATTCACCCTTACAAAATATGTACAGTTTAGTGGTTTTATTATATTTACAGAATTGTAATGCCATCACCACTGTCTAATCATAGAAAATTTTAATCACCTTCCCCCCGCCCCCCCAAAATACACTATACCTATTAGCAGTCACTCCGTGTTCTCTGCTTCTTGCTCTGAAATCTTGCTCTATGGATTTGCCTATTTTGGACATTTCATATAAGTGGGATCATACAACATAGGGCATTTTGTGACTGGCTTTATTCACTGAGCATCAGGTTTTCCAGTTTTACCAACCTTGTAGCATGTATCAGTACTCCATCCCTTTTTATTGCCAAGTAGTATAACTTTGTATGGATATACCACATGCCACTTTTAAAAAATAGGATATAACACTTTTTGAAATGCAGCCAAATTGTGAAAAACATTATTTTTCTGTAATGCATGTGTGTAATTATTTTCTCAATACAAATGCATCGTTTTGGAGCTTTATAATCCATAGTACACATGAAGGTGAGCTCTGGTATCCAACTTCTTTCAGTATTTTGTTTTTAATTAAGCAGTTGTTTAAATTCAAGTTCATAAAGGTATATAGAAAAAATGAAAGTATACTCTTAACAATATACATCCAATATAGAATATTGTCAATAAGCTGTGGGATGCCAGAAAAAAATGCCCCCCATATCTACAGTTGTTTTCCAGGGAAACAGACAGATGCTGGGGAGCCAGGGGCCAGGCAAGGGCTACATTAAAAACCATTGCTTGGTGCCCACTGCACCATGGTTTCCACTCATACAGGACTGTGTAGCTGAAGCATTGGTTACCCAATATGAAGCAGTCAAGAATTTATCAAAGGGGGGATATTTTATTTCATTTCATTTTATTTTATTTAAAGATTTTATTTATTCATTTGACAGAGATAGCAAGAGCGCACAAGCAGGGGGAACAGCAGAGGGAGAAGGAGAAGCAGGTTTCCCACAGAGCAGGGAGCCCGACGTGGGGCTCGATCCCAGGACCCTGGGATCATGACCTGAGCCTACACAGAAAAGCCAAGCAAGCTCTCTGCTCAGAGACTTGGCCCCTGCTTTTCCTCCTGCCAACATTCCACATGGCCTGTGCCTTCTTCATTTCCTTCAGTCCTCTGCTCAAACATCACCTTACCAGAGAAGTCTTTCACATTGTCTTATATGAAATAACACCTACCACCACCACCACTTCTTCCTCCCAACAAAATTTAAAACTTATGCGTATCTCTGGATTTCTCATACAATTCAATTGTGTTAACCACTATTAAGATAACTGCCTAAATACCTTATCATTGTTATAAAACACCAGAGGTAGCTTCCTCCAATATGGTGTCTGTTGTTTTACAAAGAGTAAGACATTTGACAGTGACCAGAAGTAAGGAAGGACAGGAAAAGTTAGAGCACATCAGCATAGGACAGAGAAAATAAACTCTCTCATTTAATGGTGGTTTGTTTGTTTAATTTTTGATGCGATCCTGGGGGTTCAAGTGAGGTGGGGAAATTTTTGCACCTGCTCTGCAATCCATGACCTAATACCATGCATTCTGCATTGTTTTTTTACTCTCAAACTCTAAGTACTTTGTCCATATAGATTACATCTGCCACATGATATTTTCTCAAGTTAAGGAATGTGTTCTCTGACTCTAAAACAGTCAAAGGTAACAAAGGAAAGATGTCATGGAGCATACTTTTACATGTATGGAATACTTTACGTGTAAAGGAATAAGTCCTTTAAAATCTTTCAGACTTAATGTTTTGTGATTCACTCATTTGAGTTTCCTTTTATTTTGTCTTATTTTATTTTATTAAAACTTTATTTATTATTTGACACACAGAGAGAAAG
Source organism: Callorhinus ursinus (assembly GCF_003265705.2). Lineage (NCBI taxonomy): Eukaryota > Metazoa > Chordata > Mammalia > Carnivora > Otariidae > Callorhinus > Callorhinus ursinus. Next base: position 44,472,042 of record NW_027397071.1, on the reverse strand, counting down.
AGAGAGAGTGCACCAGCATAAGCAAGGGGAGCTGTAGGCAGAGGGAGAGGGAGAAGCAGGCTCCCCCCTGACCAGGGAGCCCTCTGTGGGGCTTGATCCCAGGACCCTGGGATCATGACCTGAGCCCCAGGCAGATGCTAAACTGACTGAGCCACCCAGGCGTCCTGAGATTCCTTTTAAATAGATAAAAATGATAAGCAATAGAAGGAAGCATCCTTTCTCTGCTCTCCCTCACAGTATAACCTTTAAGAAAGATGTGTATCTCCACCAGTAGTGACTGTAATCACTGGTTATTATCATATAAGTACTATAATACACTATAAAGAGTCTGGAGAAAGAGGGCCTAGTTATTAACACAAGTTCTGACAAGAGTTAACCATGAAACTTCAGACATTCTGTTTAACCCCTTTCAACTTTAGCTTCTTCATTTGCAGTAGATACTAACAAATTTGTTCCTGTTCACTTCTGAAGATTGTGGTGAGGATTAAATAATATAAAGTATCTGAAAACTCTAGGAAAACAGTAGAATGAAAAATAACTCTTGACTTAAGAGAAATGGCTTATTTTGGTAAAGATGAACATTTATCGGAAATATATCAGGGGCTCGTTAATTTAATAAGATCCTGGAGAACTGTACATGGAAAAAGGACAAGAAACAAGGGAGCTCTGGATTGCCGCACAGAATCCTTAGCACAGTAGCAGTATGGGTCACACATTGCTGCTCTTGTGAGGAATGAGATCTCCAAACACCCCCACATAATATTGGTGTTTGTTCAAGATTCAAATTCCAGATGCCTTCCCAATTAATATACAGTGAGAGATGCCCTTAGAAGGAAGGTCAGGGTTCTAATGGAAAGAGAGGAATGGATGCTTGACAAGCAAAAAAGTGTCCTCCAATGTTATACATATCATATCTCTTCAATTTAATTGATTCTTTTTTTCTTTTTATTCACTGATATTTGCTACCTCTGATTTAGGAGACTGAGGGCCTGTTTCTCTCAGGCCTTTAAATAACATTATTTGAAATCAAGGTCACTTTGCTAGTTTTGTGAAAAATCTAATGAGATCAAAGGAGCCACAGAAAAAATATTTTAGGGTGACAAATTTTGAGATGTTAGTTCATAATTCTGATTTTAGTTTATTAAAACTTGAATGATAATTGATTCTTTTTTTTTCAACTCAAAAGGAATCTTTCAGAGTGAAAGGCACTACTTGTATCACTATAGTTGCTGATTAAACAATTGTCATGATTGAGAAATATGAAAAGCCTTGCTCTAAATTAAACATGGCCTAAATTCACAAATGGAGAACATGACAACTGCTACTTGTTTGATAAAGTTGCCTCATTTTTTTAAAATTGCACATTAACGAACAATTCCTTAAGTATTTGTCTTTCAGAAACTCAGAATTATCCATAACCTTGGCATTTTACGTAAGGAGCTGCACACATAATCTATGGAGGGCTCTCCTAAGATCCTGGGCTTAAATAGGGGGGAAAAAAAAGACCTTTTCAACTCTGTCACTCCCTCAAAGATATTCATGGTGCATCACTCTCTCCTCTGGTGCCAAAGGTATAGAATTTATCTGAGTATACAAAACCATCTCCAGAATGAAACTCACATGAGTGATGCATACATAATCAGAATTTGACTCTGTTTACTCTCTTGCCTGAAGCATCTTTCTCCAAAAGTGTTCTTTTGTTGCAATTATTTTGGCATTCAAATGCACAGGGTTTTTTTTCAACAAATAAGTAATGTAGGTAGACTCCATAGGGGCTCAAAAGAAAGTGAGATGAAGGACAAATTTGTAAAAAACATAGTTTATATGTGGAAAATTTTAGATCATTTTTATCTTACTCTGATTTCTATTTTTGTTTAAAATGTTCTACTGTTTCAAAGGTTTATAGTATCAACATCTCTTATTTATGTGTCAGTGAGAAACTGGGACATCCAGAGTACCCCAGTCATTTTTTGGACTGTTTTACAATCTTCCAACTGAAGACTATACTTTTAGGGATCATTTCTATAGTTCGTTACAATTTTCCAACTAAAGTCTTACTCGTCATATCACTTTTTTTATCCTATCACTTATTGCTACCCTTTACCCAATATCAAATCTTGTTGAAATCTGATTAAGCAACCCATTTGTTGATTTTTACTGCCAATTTTTTGAAATGGTATAAAAAAAACAAATATTAGGTAAAATGTGTTCATTGATTTGTTCATTCATCCAGCAAACATTTCTTGAGTACCATTTATGTGCAGACAACTGTTCTAGGTACCAGAGATATATTATGGAGCAAGACCTACAAGTTTCTATTTTCACAAAACCTACATTGCTGCAAAAAAAGAATGGAAGTAATTTTTAAAAGAAAATGTAAGATAACAGCAAGTGCCATGATGAAAATAAAGGAGGGCAATTATGTTGAGTTTTAGATGACAGAGAGTAGTCAACCATGCAGATTTGAGAAAGAACAGTCCCAGCAGAAGGAATACTCTAGGGCAGGAAGGAGAGTGCCGTGTTGAAGGAGCAGAAAGAAGGTAGGGGTGTAATGAATGAGAGGAAGAACAGTACAAGATGCAGATGCAGGAGGTAGTTGGGCTAAATCATGCAAATTCCTAAGACAGGGAAGAACTTAAGATTTCATACTAAGTGAGATCAGGGGCCACTGAAGTATTTTAAGGAAAAGGATGATGTGGAATAACTTATATTTGTAAAATACCACTCTGGCTGCAGTGTGGGAATACATTGTGGCTAGTGGAGAGTGAAGATGAGATTAGAGCCTATGGTAGTTATTCAGGTGAGAAGTTGGTGGCTTCAACTAGGTTGAGAGTAGTGAAGAAAAAGAAGCATTTTAGACAAAACTTTGTCAGTAAAATTAATAGGATTTGCTAATGGCATGGATTTGAGATGTTGGAGAGAAGGACCTGCATAGAGATTTAGAAAGAGTTGCTATTGCTAAAGGAAAAGAACACGGAGAGAAAGGGCTGCTGTGGGTATAGGAGGAAACCATGTGTTGTCTTGGAAGCCAGAAGAGAACAGAAGGTGTTTTAAGAAGAGGGAGTGGTAAACTAAGAGACTGACTAAAATGACAGAGGAGGGACCGATGTATTTGCTAGTGTGGAGGTAATTAGTGACCCTAATAAGAGTAGTAGGGCAAAAACCCAATGAAGTGGATTGAAAAGAAAATGGTGGAGATACACATCTTTCTTAAAGGTTATAGTGTGAGGGAGAGCAGAGAAATGAAACAAGCTAAAGAGATGTTTGAGGTTAAGTATTTTCTTTATTTGTGTGTTTGTTTTCAAGGTCAATGACATTAAAGCACATTTGTACACTAATGAGAATAAATTAGAAGAAAATAATCTCAAGTCCTGAAAGCAAAAGGACATAGGATTTACAGAATGCATGAAAGCGTTGCCTTTGAGAGGAATAAGCATATTTCCTCCGTTTTAATGAGAGAGAAAGAAGAAGATATAGATACAGATGATGGTTTGTAGGACTTGAGGGACAAGAATGATACTGAAATTTGATTCAAATTATAGAGGTCTCAATGTGTTAAAGAAGTGCTTGAACAATTGAACTGATAGCATGGGAAGTAGCAATCTTTAAGTGAGCTGAAAGGGTGGAAGAATGGGGTGCATGAAGTTTAGGATTACAGAGGAATATAATTTACAAAGGGAATTGAGGGCCTTAAATATATAAAGTAGCTATATTTTATAAAATTATTTCTTGACATGGTGGGGAGTAAAAAACAGATGCAAGATGCAAGTTAAAATTACATTAGCTTATGTTCCTGGACCAGTGTGCTAGCTGTAGAAACAGTAAAGAAGAAAAGAAGTGACAGAGCAAGTAAAGAGAAGGCAGAAAGTGCAATGGATATTTATTGAGCACCTACTGTGTGCCTGGCCCTTTATATGCAATAATAGCTCTTTTGTCCTCAGAACACCCCTGACAAACAGGTTTTGTTTTCTTCATTTTAACTGTAAGGGCACAGAAGCACAATGAAGTTGAAGAATTTACCAAAGGTTATACAACTAAAAAATTCAAATTTGGCCTATATCACTCCAAATCCTTTTCAATTCACTAATCCGAAGGAAGACCTTTCAGAATTTGGCATTTTACTAGATTCATGGATGAACAAGGAAGGATTAAAGTTGACAAGATTTTCATCCTGGAGACCTGGACACTATTAAAAAATATATTGGAAGAGGTTATTGTGTGGAAAAACATGACAAAATGTGTTTTAGATGCATACTATGTGATATCAACTAAGATTCTCAAAAAGATACCAGAAGATAGTGATAGATCTGAAAGAGCCTCACCAGATCAGGACTGGAAATACATATCTATTCTCTACCCAGAGATCTGAAACAAGCAGCCATGTTTTGCTTGGCCTGCCTATTCTTTTTTTTTTTCCTTAATGCACTAGTGGTCAACTTATAAAATGCCAGATTTTATCAAAAAGTCCAGATTCCTGGCTTGTCTTTAAAAAAAAAAAAAAGAAGAGGAAGATCTGGTAGAGTCCATATTCCTAATTGCTAATGATTAGGTAGAACTGAGGATTGTTGGGCTCTTTTGATGAAGCAGATCTAGTTTGCCACAGATTCCACCCAAGCTGCCCCCTAGCACTGAAGTTATCTACCTAGCTCCTGCAGAAAATTGGAGTTTGCAACCTATTATAGATATTTATTAATTTTTTCATGAAAAAATAATTATTTACTTTGTGCCTGATACTTTCCTAGTCACTGGGAAAACAGCTGTTGAACAGATGTATGTACTCTGTAGCATGAAAGGCAGACATTGAACAAGTAATTGTATCAAGTATGCTGTTTATTATGACGGGTAGAGAAGCAATGGGTGTTTTGGAAACATTTATTGGAGCATCTTTCCTGAGGAATGCCATTGCAACTAAGACTTAAGGACAGTAAGAGTTCACCAGAAGCGGAGAGATCTATGTTTCCAGAGATAGTACAAATGAGGCATATTTAAGGATGAAAGAAGTTAAGTATAACTTAAACATAGTGTAAGAGAGACAATGAGAGGCAAGGCTAGAGAGTTATGAAGGCTTTCCACACTAAGATAGGCAGTTTGAATTTTATCCTGAAATATGTGGAAATTCATTTAAGGGTCTATCTGGCAATAGCAAGATCAGAAATATAGTTTGGAAAGTTCTTGCTGCACAAAGAATAGAAATAAAAGAATAGGCCCAGAGGCAAAGAGAGCAGTTAGGCAAAACTTATAGAAACCTGTGGGAGGTGATGATGACCTGGCTTCTGATTTTAACGCTGAGGATGGAACAAAGGACATGGGTTAGAAATGTTTTTTGGAGGCAAAACTTACTGGATTTGGTCTTCTGTTTCATATTTATATTTCAAGGGAAGAGGCAAAGTGAGTGACACACAGGTGACTCTCAGGTTTCTACTAGAGAATGTGCGACTAAACCAACAGACAGAAGGTATGGAATTTGGGAAACCAGAGCCCAGTTCAGAGGACTAGCAAATGAAGATCTATGGAATCCATATGCATATCACACTGAGAGAGCAATCTGTCCAGACTGGAGCCTGCCACACAGGGTGCAGGAGTGAGTTCCTCCAGAATCAAAATAAGATAAAATTTATCTGATGTGCTTTAGCATTTGGAAATATAATTGCTGGACATTTGACAGAGCTGTTTGAGCATTTGGAATAAATTAAGGATAAATGCATAGAAAACCAAGCAAATAAACATGAAGCAATTTCAGAAAAAAATCTTTTATGAGTAAACAACACAGTATACAAATAAACATTATTAATATCAGCATTAACTACTGATTTAACAAGAACTTTGGATGTGAGTATACTGGGAAGATGAGGAAAAAGCAAGAAAGTGATGATGGGATGATGAGAAATGATAATGGTTTTTCAACTGCCATAATATGAGATACACTTGACCCTTGAACAACACAGAGATTAGGGGCACTGACCCCAGCACAGTCAAAAATCCACATATAACTTTTGACTCCCCCAAAACTTAACTACTTATAGCCTGCTGTTGACCTGAAGCCTTGCCAATAATACAACAATTGGTCAACATATGTTATGCTGTATATGTTATATACTGAATTCTTACAATAGAATAAGAGAAAATAAAATGTTACTAAGAAAATTATAAAGAAAAAATACACTTACAGTACTGAACTGTATTAACAAACACCCACAGATAAGTGGACCTTTGCAGTTTAACCATGTTGTTCAAAGTTAACTGTAAAAAGGCAATGTCTGCAATTGATAAAACAAGAAGTAGAAATACATGTGTATTCTCTAGAAATATAGAAGAAAATACAAGAAATAATAGCTTAAAAAGTTGAAAGCAACTACCTCTAGAAGAGGGATTGTAGGATGCAAAGGAGAGGACAAAGAACTGCTGTAATGCTTTCATAAAAATAAAATTAATTTAAAAAAAAATTAGAAGAGAGAGAATTGAGCTGGAAGAGAAAACCCGGGGTTAACCTTTTGCTGGATCTGACCGTATCGTGGTCCTTTTGAAAATGATCTGTAAGATGCAGTGATGAAAGTAACTGTCTAATGCTCAAGTAAATTATAAAGTATCATTTGAGAAAATTGAATGACATAAAAAGTAAAAATGTAAATGTAAAAAGCAGGTCAATATCAGCTATCTATTCTTTCCATTAGTTCTTAAATAGTTGTTAACTGATTATTACATGTTTTAATGTTATTCGTTTCCTGGCTCAGTCCTTAGTATATGAAGTGGTTCTAAATCAGAGAAGGCATTTTACTAATGCAGCAATTTGGCCTCACTTCTGGAATGGAGTCAGCCTTTAGGGAACTGATAGAGGATTTTTTCTCTAGAGTATAAATGAAGTTGCTTCATCTCTTATTTGCTTGTTTTTTTTTTTATACATTTATCCCCTAAATTTCTAGAGAGATTAGAGCATAAATTCTCTATAAAATGTTTTATTACACTCTAGAGAAATAATCCTCCATCAGTTCCCTAAAGGCTGATTTCATTCCAAAAGTGAGTCCAAATTGCTGCATTAGTAGAATGCCCTTTCTGATTTAGAAGCACTTCAAGATCCAATTGTTGACCAGGGAACCCTGGGAAGTCAGGCCATTCTTAGCTTGCTATGGGGACTTGGGATTCCTTCAGTATGATTATGCGGCTGACCTTCCACAGAACTAGCCTCTAGTCATATGTAAAAAATCACCATGTGAACATTTGCTTCCAAAAATTAGTACAGATACGTGAGGCTGTGAGTTAGGATCTACTATAGCATGCATGTGCTACATTTTTCTAGAATGACAATTAATTAGAAAGATTTTTAAGACAGAGACATGAATATGTTATGGAATCAAATGCAAAATTCATCTACATTGCAAAGATAACAAGTCATGTTCTCTGTATTCTGTTGTTAGAGGTTACTGTGGCAGAAAAGTTTAAGAGACCCTCCACTAGACTTCAGAGATAATGAACTGTTCCCCAGGTGCTGAGAAATGATAGGACACAAGAGAAGCAAAGATATGAATAATGTAAACTCACACTTATTGCCTGCTAGCTGGTATTATTTAACTTTGAAGGTCAGCTCCAAAATTCCACCAAGAGCCTCTAGTTGTTAAGAGGAAGAGAAGTTAGAAGTGAAATGTCTGGTGAGGTAGAAAGCGCTAGGGCTTTAGAATCAGGCAGATTTTAATTTGCATCCCAGACAGGAGAAGGTTCTCCATCTCCGTTTCTCTCCTATTTAAAGAAAACATCTGCCTTGCAGGATTATTTGGCCAGCATCTTATTTTTGTCATTTATTGAACTTGTGGTAATTCCTCTTCATTGTTATAGATTAAAAAGCAATGTGTGTGAAGTATGGTTATGGGGCCTGGCAAAATGTCAATTGTTAGCAGCTATAGTACTGTAAAGAAGACCACAAGGCTGACATTTTTGTATAAAATGAGAAATGATAACCCACTTTATAGAAAGGAAACTATTTTCTTTTTTAAATTAACAGTGATGTAAACAGAAAATCTTTTGCAGTTATCCATTCTTCCAAATTTATGTGAAAATTACTTTTTAACAGAATCCTAGAGATATTCATCCTTTCCATACCGAGGTAGTTTGCTGTTTCTGTAATGAACCCAAAATGGCAATAAATTGGTTAAATCTTGACCACAGATTAGAGGAAATGCCAATATTCTATGTATCTCTTTAGAATCTTTTTGCTTGATTTTTTAGTAACAACTAGTCTCACTGTTGATTTTTTTCATTTTGGCATGAGTAATGTGTGTGCGTGTGCGTGTGCATGTGGTATTTATTGCCTAGAGAGTTAACTCTGTTGTCTTTAAATTTTAAGCAAATGAATTAAACGTTTGTTCTCTTTTTTTGAGGTGGCAATAAAGGTTAATTGTGTTAAATTTAACTCCCAGGGCTCTCCATTGTCTCTTATCTATGTCAATGGCCTTTAACAGGAATAAAGTTTCTCTTTCTTTGTTCTAAATGATTAAGGATTGACTACATAAAAGCTTGTAATATACATTCCATCACGTGAATTTACTCATTAACATCAATGATAACTCCTTCTGTCATTGCCATTGTCACCGGCCTGCCCAGGAGTTCTAGTTCTCTGGAGAAATGGAGCAGGGCAGAGGCCAACAGGGCAGGGCATGGGGGATGCTAACTGAAGTCTGAACTCTGTTTATAACAGAGTTACAGGAACCAGGGAGCGAGGAGTTCTAAGGAGGGAGTGATGACATTGTCGAGGAATAAGGAAGGCAAGTAAGGCAAAAACTAGGTAATTCATTCATTTACTACCAGGCAGTAAAGCTTTTTTTTTTAATTATTGTTTTTATTAACATATACTGTATTATTAGTTTCAGAGGCAGAATTTAGTGATTCATCAGTTGCATACAACACCCAGTGCTCATTACTTCAAGTGCCCTCTGCCAGCTCAGCCCTGTCTCTTAGTCTTCAGTTTTATACGTGCTTTCTGGATTTACTTGAATATTCACACTCAACAAGTCTAGTTTTCTTTTTTTTTAAGATTTTATTTATTTATTTGAGAGAGAGAGAGAGTGCAAGCATACAAGCAGGGGGGAGGGGCAGAGGGAGAGGGAGAAGCAAAGTCCCTGCTGAGCAGGGAGCAGACATAAGGCTTAATCCCAGGACCCTGGTATCATGCATGATTTGTTTGGAAGGCAGATGCTTAACCAAGTGCCCCTCAACAAATTTAATTTTCCCCCTTGAAACCCATCTTTTGTTCTATATTCTGTCTCAGTTAGTGACTGTCCATTCGGAAGCAATAGCAGGACCCTGTTATATCCCTACTTATTTACCTTCTGCATCAGATCAACAGCTAGTCTTGTGAATTTTGCCACCTATATATATCTAAATCTAATCTCACCTTTCCACCCTATCAACAGAGCATTTGTCTGGCCCTCAGCATCTATTAGCGAACTAATGGAACAGTTTCCTTATTGATAGGTCTTAAGGCTGCTTTTATTTTTTTGCCCCAATTTATTCTTCACACAGTCAACAGTAGTATACCCAAGTGTAACTATGACCAGGCCACAACGTAGGCTAAGACTATTCCATCTCCTCTTTAACTTACAGAATAAAACCACACAGCTGAGCATATCATGCTAATGTGAGGCATTGTTTCCCTACAGCTTACCTCCCCTGTCTCTTACTTTTGCTGTCTTGTGAAGTGTCCCTCAAACACAAAGCTCCTTCTTGCTTCTAAGCTCATGCCCTTTCTTCTGCCTCATATGCTCCCTTCAGAGTCTTCCGGTTGTCACGTCCTCCCACCACCCTCATCCTTCCCTCACGGGCAGTTATTTCACTCTCCACTTTGCCTCCATGTTACCACATGTACAGTTCTAAGTGGCACTTACCAAACCTACAATCATTATTCATTCAGTACATATTTATGGAATACCTACAGAATTCTAAGGAAATAGGGTTGAAGAAGAAAGACATGAGGATATGGGACATCTATTTAATCTTTGTTTCAACAGGAAACACATTGTTTGGTTCAAAGTTAAGGTCTCACTAAATATTTGTTGCATAAATAATTATAATATGATTCTGTAAAAGCAGACTGTAGAACGATTACACAGATTATATGAAACCACAGTAGAGAGACAACTAATCATGCTTTGCTGTGGGACTGGGGTCAGGGAATTCTGCTTGGTAGAAGTGCATTGTTAAAGGTTAAGACTAGAACACAATCCAGCTGGGCTTTTTAAATGCTAAATTGAGCCCTAGAGAAAATGTATGGAACTTGCTCAACAGTATGTAGCCAGTTAGGGTGGAGTCAGAATTCAAATCTAGGTTTGTTTGATTCCAAAGTTTATAATCATTCCACTATCAGTATAAGTGGAAAAGAGACTCCAACTATATCATCTTTTGTCTGATTAACTGACCTGGGCAGGGCTAGCCAGCACAGGTTGGATTTTCAGTTACCTACAACTGATTAAAGCATAGATAGACAAGAACCTTGTGTGTGTATACGAAAGTCTAAATGAATGCCATTCAACCCAATTGCTCACACACCATATTGATTATTTTCTCTATAGACAAAGCCAATATTTTTATAAATTTCAATTAGCCAGATTTTTTTTTTACCAACTAGTAATTACTAAAAAGGCAACTAAAGAAAACCCCCAAGGTACATGGCCACACATACACACACAAATACACACATGTACATGTACACACAGACATCACTTGTCTTTTTTTTTTTTAAGATTTTATCTATCTACTTGGGGGAGAGAGAGAGAGAGAGAGAGTACATGAGAGGGGGGAGGGTCAGAGGGTCCCCATGCGGGACTCAATGCCAGGACTCCAGGATCATGACCTGAGCCAAAAGCAGTTGCCCAACCAACTGAGCCACCCAGGCACCCCATCACTGTCTTAAGTATTATAAAGATAGCAGGAATTTGGCCCAAATGCCTAGCAGCAATTAAGATGGGTCAAAATTAAAACTATTTAAAGTGCTACTTTTATATTCAGCTTTCACTTTTTTCCTATTTCTGTTTTGGTGTTATTAGCTTGCTACCAAGTGAAGTAATTAGGGTCTTATAATTTAGAAACCATTTTCATTTAAAAACTTTTAAATGTATATTTTTCTCAAGTAGAATGCATCTGGCAAGGTTGCTATGCCTTGTATATTTGAACTGACAGCTGTTATTCCAATAAAACAGATATATATTTCCTTCCTTCTAAGGCAATGACAAATGCTAAAATAAATTTGCTGTTCTAAAGGGAGAAATGATTCAACAAAGCCCTTGTGCAAATTGTTGCTGAAAAGATCTGTATTTCAAAAACAACAGCAGTGATATTTACTGTTTTCTGGGATAAAATGTTTAGGTATTTATTGTAGTTGCCATCTTTGTGTGAGGAAGAAAAGAGCTCTTCTGTGATGTGCATTCAATACCGCTAAAATGCCCTAGAAGGGATTTGAAGTGTTCCCTTTAGCTACAGCTGCAGTCTTATCTGATGCTCTCAGCACTGCCCAGCCCCACACCTTCCACATCAACCTAATCAACCTAGGGCTCCACTACTGCACATACCCTCCCTTTTCTTTTTTTTTCTTTTATTATTATGTTATGTTAATCACCATACATTACATCATTAGTTTTTGATGTAGTGTTCCACGATTCATTGTTTTCACATAACACCCAGTGCTCCATGCAGAACGTGCCCTCCTTAATACCCATCACCAGGCCAACCCATCCCCCCACCCCCTCCCCTCTAGAACCCTCCCTTTTCTGACTGCTTGTGTATTACTGGTGCCAAATCTGAAAGGTTTCTCCTTCCGACTCGTATCTCTCCTCACCCCTCCTAACAGTGCCTTAACTAAGACTCTCATTATTTTTCACCTGTTTTCTGATCACCCACCTGTCTGCTTCTGGTTACAGATGCCAGTTGTTTCTCAGAAATAACAATCTGAGTCAGTCACTTCCCCCACCTATGAACATTTAAGGAGTGGATGTTAATTGTGAGGGAACAGTGTAGACTAGTTTGAAAGGCATGGAAATCCACACATCCAAATTCTCTAGGTTAAAGGCAAGGTCTAGAAATGTTTCTTTTGGAGTAAAATGCACTTTGCAAAGCCCCTCTCTTCATTCTAATATTTATTAGATTGCATTATATTTTTTTCTGTATTTATAACCACTAGCTGTCTGTATCCTTGAGGAAGCGGATACTTTGTTCTTTATCTTTGGGTCCTGGCACTGTCTCTGTCTACTGAGTAGATGTTCAGGAGGTGCTTACTGAATGCTGGCACTCAGGAAGGAAGGGAAATGAGGAGGGAAGGGAAGAAGTAGGGAAGAAAGAGAAGGAGGAAGGGAAAAGAGGAGGGAAGGGAGAGAGGAAGGAAAAAAAGGAAGCAAATGAATGTCATAATTAGAAGCTTACCCTTTCACCAAGTACCTATATAAACCATTTTTTACTCTATTATTCTTGAGTTGGCTCTTTTCTAACTAAAGGTAATTAACATTTGTATTGAACTGAAGAATTTTAAAACATTTCATTTTAATGTGCATAATTTTTTTTGAAACAGCTTTCAAAAGAACTTGGAAACACTACATAGCCTGAACACTTTTAAAGGGATTCAAAGGAAGAACTTCTAAGAAATCAGCCATTCAGCAATGCCAATTCATTAGACAGTCCTTTGCCCTGTTGGAATCCACTTGTGCCAGCATATGGCGTCAATAACCCTCTCATTGAATATTTATGATCTTATATGAGACTTTTCAGGAAAAGTGTTTATTTTTTTTAACTCACAAGCAACTAATATTTTTTTGTTTGTGGTGGAAAAATAAACGTCTTATATCTTATTTTTTCTAAGGAACCATGTTTGCAGATATAGGCATTCACATTATGACATTTTTATTGTGTCCTTAATTTTCCAAGCCTGAGTACAAAGGTGGTAATAAAATGCTAATCCAAATTATAATAGTTTGCTTTTATATAGCATTTCAGGGATAGCAAAGTGCCATAACATATACTCACATTTACTCTAATTTAGGTCCTTGTTGTCAAAAATAGTCATTGAATCTGAGTTTTCTTCCCTAAATCCTCCTAGGACCATTATGATGGGCTCAAGGTTCCCACTGTCTCATTCACTCTCCCCTCCTAGGCAGCTGCCAACCATGTTGTCACTTGTCACTGTTATCTTTCCAAAACACAGATCTGATGGTGCAGAGGGAGCAGGGCACTGCAGTAGAAATGGTTTTATACCAGACAGAACTGAATTTGACTGCCGGCTCATGACACTTCCTAGGTTTATGATATTGTAAAAGTTAGCCTCCTGAATTTTCGCATCTGCAAAGTAGGGATAATAATACTTTGCTTGCAACATTGTTGTAAGAAGTAGAGATGATAGATTTTAAAATCTAGTTTAGTGGCTTGCACCTATATAATAGGTGCTCAGGAAATGGTCCTGACCTATCTTGTTATTTGCAACTCCCCTGCATTAGAATATTCATGAAAGAACAAGGGATTTACGGAGGGAGAGAGTACAATGTGTCAGGCATTGCATGATACCTTGTAGATGCTGCAGGAACTGGAGAACCTTACAGTCTAACAATCCTGAAACACTGACATCCAGGCTTCAATAAGGATAAGTAACAGAATGTTATGAAAGTACACAAGGGGAGCAAGTCAACTGGTCTTAAGCTGTGACCTGAAAGATGGGAAGGCCTCATCTTGGAGATGGGGGGGAGGGGAGGGGGATGGCATGAGATGGAGAAAAGCTTCAGCTGAAGACCTGACTTTGCAAAAAAGCAAGGCAGAGTATGGTGGGTACAGAAACTGAAGTTGCTGAGTGTGGCAGGAGATGTAATGCAGGCCAGTAGAGGGGAAGGTGTGAGGAAGAGACAGGGAACTGGAGAATGACCAGAAGAGAAACTGGAGAGGTGAAGGGCATTGAAAGGCACATTAGGGATTTGGGGCTTTGTCCTGAAGAAAGCAGAATAACAATGAAAATGTCTAAGCAGGAGATGGACCCGATTACCTCTGCTTTTTTAGAAATGGCATGTTATGACCTATTACAAGGTCCTTAACCTGCTCCACATATCCAAGCATGGGCTTCTGGTGATTTGCAAGTTCTTGAAATTGGATGCAGAAGAGAGAGAGTGTGTGTGTGTGTGTGTGTGTGTGTGTGTGTGTGTGTGTGTGTGTGTAGCAACTGGAGATAGCAACTGTAAAGTTGACTCAAATGATTAAAGATTACCACCGGAGCACTTCCTGTAGGATAAAGCCTTGACTCCTAGACCCTTTCACATTTTGTCTAAAATCTTTTGTTTTCTGTTCCCTTCCACAAAGTTTAGAATGTAGCTGCTTTTAATTTTTTGCCATTCCTAATATGTTTCTGGGCCTTTCCTTCTAGTACAACTTCCTGAACTGCTCTACTCCTCCCAGTCTGTCCCTACCTCCCCGGCCCAGCTTCCGCTCACAGAACTATCCCTTTCTCAAAGCCTGGATGAATGGTTTCTTCCTTCTTAAGGCATTATCTCATATTTTTCCCTTGTTATTCTCTAGCACAAACTCAAATCACAGTCATAGAATTCGGAGGAGCCAATTAGAATGACAGATAGACAAAAAGACCAGTATACTAGAAATAGAAAGTCCAGGGACTAACACATATTTATGTGGAAATCAGATATACAACAGACCTTGTCTTGTAAATCAGTGGAAAAATAATGGACTATTTTTAAAATGGTGCTAGAATAACTGGTCAGCTATAAAGGGAAAAGAATGGATCCTTACTTCAAACATCATTCTCAAAAATAAACTCCAAATGAATCAAGTCAAAGCTTTAAAACTTTTCGGAGAAAAAAAATAGGAGGCCATCTGTACCTACTAAAACTGAGAGATAAATTTGACTACTGTAAATGCCTTTTTATCAAAAGATACCATAAAAGAATGGAAAGATGAGCCATATATTGAGAGAACTGGCAAAGAATCAGTATCCAGAATATGTGATGAAGTCTTTCAAATGAATAAAACAAGAAAATATGTTTAATTTTATTAATTATTAGGTAAAATGTGTTACCATGGTACACACCACAGATTGGGAAAAAATTAAATAGTCTTACAATACCAAATTTTGGAAATAGTATGAAGAAATAAGAATTCTTATCTTTGTTAGTGGAAATTTAAATTCTTACAGCTACATTGGAAAAAAAATTCTATTACTTAGGAAATTTGAGCATATGCCTACCTCCTTAGAGAAACTTCTGTACATGTGCATTAGCAGACATATATAAAAATATTCTTAGCAGCATTGCTTATATTAGAAAAAAATGGAAAAAACCCAAAAGTCTATCAACAGTAGATTATATAAGACAATTGTGTTCTGTGAAGCACAAAGTGGTAAAAGTGAATAAAGAGATTATATACATCAACATGGAATAATGTTGATAACATAATATTGAATGAGAAGGCAAGTTGTAGAAGAAAGCATACAGTATTATTCCATTCATATAAACAGACAAATCTTAACAATATATATTTTAGGATTAGTAGACCTGTGGTAAAAGTATAAATAAAAATGAGGGAATGAGTAAAATAAAATTCGAGAAGTTGGTTCCCTCAAGATGGGTCAGGTAGGAACAAAAGACATGACTGGGAGGGGCATAAAGTAGCTTTGTTAAACTTGATTGAGGAATAGGGGTCTTTTGTTTTATCATAGTAATTTTAAAAGAACATATGTATTATATATACTGTTGTGTATTCATATTTCACAATAAAAAATTTAAAAAGTCAAAACAATCATAAGATGCATATAATGACTCACAAAAGACATGGTTCTTTAGCTTAAAGTGTTCCCAGTCTGGTTGTTTCAGAATATCTGTCCTTCTTCCTTCATAGACTAATGAGTTGTGAAGAACTCTTTCCTTTATCTTCGTTTACTTTCTTCATTCTGTTACCATTTTTCTCTCTTCTTAAACTGCATGCTTAACTCATTCATGTCAGCCTCCTATTTTTTTCTAATGTAAGCCTTTAAGGTGACAAATCACTCCCAATTACTTGAGCTATTTCCTGCCATTTTTAACACCCAATATTTTATTATCACTTACTTGTATTTTATAATTTCCAATATGATTTCTCCTCTGACCCTTGAGTTATTAAATTTAAATTTCTACCAAGTTTTTAAAGTTATCTTTTGGTGAGTAATTTACAACTTGCATTATGGTCCAAGAATTTGGTCTTTTTGTTACAAGTTCTTTGAAGTTTGTTGAGACTTTCTTTATGTCTAATGTATGGTTAATTGCAAGTTTTTCATAAGCACTTTTTAAGAAAATACTATATATGGTTGAGTTCAGTATTCTCTATGTGTCCAGCAGGACAATCTAGTGGCCATCAATTTTACAGCTTTTCTTTTTGTCTGTTTTTGATCAATTTTTGAGAGATATTTGTCAAAATACCATGTTATATGATGTTACCTCCTTGTAGATAAGACAAATTTTTCTTTAAATGTTTTAAAGATAATGATAGTAGGTGCATACAAGTTTAGATTTATATATTCCTGGTGAACTAGTGTTTTTTAACATATGGCCACTCTCTTGGGGCACGTGGGTGGCTCAGATGGTTACGCGTCTGCCTTCTGCTCAGGTCATGATCCCAGGGTCCTGGGATTGAGCCCCGCAACAGACTCCCTGCTTGGTGGGGAGCCTGCTTCTCCCTCTCACTCTACTGTTCCCCCTGCTTGTGCTCTCTTGCTCTCTCTGTCAAATAAATAAATAAAATCTTTAAAAAAAAAAAACAACATACGGCCACTCTCTACTAATATATTTTGCTTTAAATCAGTATTGTTGCATAAACTTTATTTTGGCTAATTTTGCCAATGTTATCATTTTTCCATCAAGTTTTCAGTGGATCACTAGTAATAAGATATAGCTTTATTATCTTTTATTTTAATCTGCCCTGATAGTTTTTGTTTTGTAATTGGAGAAATTAATCCATATTTATTGATGGCAACTCTTGATATATTTGCATTAATTTATTCCATGCTAGTCTTCATTTTTATCTATATTGCTTTTTTTTTAAAGATTTTATCTATTTATTTAATTGACAGAGAGAGAGAGAGAGACAGCGAGAGAGGGAACACAAGCAGGGGAAGTGGGAGAGGGAGAGGGAGAAGCAGGCTTCCCGCCGAGCAGGGAGCCGGATGCGGGGCTCGATCCCATGACCTCGGGATCATGACCTGAGCTGAAGGCAGTCACTCAACCAACTGAGCCACCCAGGTGCCCCTATATTGCTTCTTTTAAGTATTTACTTGTTTTCCATTATATTTATTAAAGATATATTTTTCTTTTTGTTTTATTCCATTTATTCTGCTTCTACCCTGCAGGAAATTTTATACCTTAATGCTATTTCTTTAGTTGTTATCCTAGAAGTTAATCTAAAGTTAATCACTATCTGTATCCTTCTCACAAAGCCAATATCTGAGATTGTTTTATTTTATTTATTTTTAAGATTTGTTTATTTATTTAAGAGGGGGAGCAGGGAAGGGACAAAGGGAGAGGGAGAGAGAAACCCAAGGAGACACCTTGCTGAATGCAGAGCCCCACAAGGCGCTGGATCTCATGACCCTGAGGTCATGACCCTGAGATCACAACTTGAGCTGAAACCAAGAGTTGGAGGCTTAACTGACTGCACCACCCAGGTGTCCCATCTAAGACTGTTTTAATCTAATTATCTTTTCCCTGATACATATGTCTCTGCTGTTCAGATTTTTAGTTCTACCAAGCTTTATTGAGCTATTACTGACATATAACATACGCAAATTTAAAGTATACAGTGTGATGATTAAATACATGTATATATTGCAAAATAGCTACCACAATAAGGTAATAAGGTATCAGTAAGGTACCACATCTCCATCCCTTCACATAATTAGGATTTGTGTGTATGTATGATAATAACATTTAAGATCTACCGTCTTTAAAACTTCAAAGTATATAATACACTATTTAAAATAATAGTCACCATGCTGTGCATTAGATCTTCAGATCTTATTTATCTTATAACTGGGAATTCGTACCCTTTAACCAACATCTTCCCATTTCTCCCATCCCAAAGTACCTGACAGCCACCATTCTACTCTCTATTTCTCTGAGTTCAACTTCTTTAGATTTCACGTATAATTGAGATCATACAGTATTTGTCTTTCTCTCTTTGACTTATTTCACCTAGCATAATGCCCTCGAGGTCCATCCATATTCTCACAAAAGGCAGGATTTCCTTCTTTTTATAACTGAATAACGTTCCATTGTATATAAATTTATATACACCATACCTTTATTCATTCATCTGTTGATGGACACTTAGGTTGTTTCTTATGTCTTGGCTACTGCAAATAATGCTACAGTGAACATGCAGGTGGAGATATCTCTTTGAAATAAGTGTTTTCATTTACTTTGTGTATATACCCAGAAGTGGGATTGCTAAATCATATGGTAGTTCTATTTTTAATTTCCTGAGGAACCTCCATACTGTTTTTCATAGTGACTGCACCAGTTTACATTTCCACCAATAGTGCATAGGGTTCCCTTTTCTCCACATCCTCGCCAACACTTGTTTCTTTTCTTTTTGGTAATAGCCATTCTAACAGGTGTGAGGTGATGTGTCATTGTCGTTTTAATTTGCATTTCCTGATGATTAGTGATATTGAGCATATTTTCATGTACCTGTTGACCATTTATATGTTTTCTTTGGAAGTGTCTATTCAAGTCCTTTGTCCATTTTTTAATCAGGTTGTTTTTTGTTCTGTATTGTTTTGCTTACTATTGAGTTGTATGAGTTCCTTATACATTTTAGGTATTAACCCCTTATTAGATAAATGGTTTGCAAATATTTTCTCATTCCACAGGTTACCTTTGCATTTTGCAGATCATTTCTTTTTCTGTGCACAAACTTTTTAGTGTGATGTAGTCTCACTTGTTTATTTTTGCTTTTGTTGTTTGTGCTTTTGATATCATGTCCCAAAAATCTTTGCCAGAACAAATGTCAAAGAGCTTTTTACCTATGTTTTCTCTTAGTAGTCCTACAGTTTCATATCTTACATTTAAGTATTTAATCCACTTTGAATTAAGTTTTGTAAGTGGTATAAGATAGGGGTCCAATTTCATTCTTCTGCATGTGATTATCCAGTTTTCTCATCACTATTTACTGAGGAGACTATCCTTTCATTTTTTTTTTTTTGGCTCCCTTGTCAAATATTCATTGAATGTATATGAGTGGGTTTATTTCTGGGCTCTCAATTCTGTTCTATTGATCTATATGTCTATTTTTATGTCACTACCAAACTGTTTTGACCTACATTGATTTTTTTAATCTTATAATTAGAAATTTTGTCATTATTTTATATAGCTAATGATTGTTTAGATTTAACCACATGTTCTGTTTAATTTTAAAAATTTTAATGCTATTACTTCTTGCAACTCAGACCTGTCTGCTAGAGTTCTTTGCCTTCTTCCTAAAAGATCTCTTTTGAGGGGTGCCTGGGTGGCTCAGTCAGCTGAACATCCTATTCTTGATTTTGGCTCAGGCAAGCCCCGTGCTCAGGCTCTGCACTCAGCAGGGAGTCTGCTTGAGATTCTCTCCCTTTCCCTCTCTCTGCCCTTCTCCCACTCTTGTACGCTCTTGCCCTCTCTCTCTAGTAAATAAATAAATCTTAAAAAAAAAAAGATATCTTTTGACAGTTGTTTTAGTCAAAGTGTCTTGGTAGTAAACCCAGTTTGTCTTTATCTAAAAATGCTGTTATTTTGCCCTTTTTCTAAAAAATAGCTGTAAATATTATATTATTTACTCTTAGTATTTTAGTAATAATATCTAATGAGTCATTGCTTTAATTGTTAAGTCTTCTGTCTTTCTCACTCTTGATCTTTAGAAGGTAATCTCTCTTTGCTAATTTTAACATCTACTGCCTTTGATACTCTGCAAATTCATGTAAGTCTAGATGTAGGTTATTTTTCATTTAACTTGTTTAGAATTTTTTGAGCTTCCTTAATCTGAAGATTAGCTTCTCTCAACTCAGGCACCTCATCTTTTTCTCTAATAAATTTTACTTAAATTTTAAAAGCTGTCTTACTGTGTTCTTCATGTCATTTAACCAGTCTTTTCTACTTTCCATCCCCTTGTTTTTCATTCAGTTAATTTCTTCTTAACATCTATTCACTAATACTTTCTCCAGCAATGTTTATTCTTCTGATCTGTGAGCTCTCTGTGATAATCTCTTTTATCATCATGCTTTCAAATCATGCTTTTATTTCTTTAAACCTATTAAATGCATATAAATTGCATTTTATTTTATAATTCTAATATCTGCATTATTTAGAAGCAAGATTATTTGTTTTTCTGCATCATCTCATTCAGTTGATTATTTAATTTTATATTCAGTCATTTTTTAAAAAGTGATCCCATATTTCTTAGAACTTTATCTTTGGGAATTCACTGAGGTCTGAATTTAAGGTGTATTCTTTCAGAGGAGATTTGTATTTACTTCTACCAGGCATTTGGGGGCAATAGTAATCTAAGACAACCTGTAACTCTGGATTGGGTTTTAGGGAGGCTTACAGATACTGTGAATCCCAGACCCTAATTCAGGGGAAGATAGGCTGTGGTTGGTAAGCCCTAGAGGGCCAATTTTCATTTTTCTTTCTGTTTTTATTTCTTCCTTTCTTTTTTTGTACCGTTTTCCTTTTTTTCCTCCCTCCCTTCATTCTTTTCTTCCTGCTGGCCTTCCTTCTTTCCCTTCCTTTCCTTATTTGTTTCTTCTTTATCTTTCTTGTTTTTTTCTTTCCCTCCTCTTTCTCCCTGCTTTTCCTTCCTTCCTTCCTTCCTTCTTCCTTCTTCCTTCCTTCTTCCTTCCTTCTCCCTTCCTTCCTTCTTCCTTCCTTCTTACTTTCTTTCTTTCTCTTTCTTTCTTTCTCTCCCCTTCCCTCCTTCTTTTTCTTTTCTTTCTTCTCACTTAACTCAGAGTCAAAACTGAAAAAGGCATGCCTTCCCCACTGACCCTCTTTGAAGAACTCAGTTTTTTCTAGTTCATGCACAGAGGATATCACCCTTAGGAAACCCCAACTCTAACTGTAGTGGTCTATAAGCCAATCTCCCACTCTGTTCAGACCCCAAGCAGTTTTCCATCCCTCTGTTTGCAAAAATATCTAAGACTTCAGGCACCGTAGACCAACAGATATCACCAGAGCAAAAGTTAAATGTAGACCTACTTAACACATTGTATATTATTTTCTTGTTATTCTGGAATTTGAGGGATTTTGTACTTTACAGGTAGAGCTTACTTATGCATTAAAAGTGTGTGTGTGTG
Source organism: Callorhinus ursinus (assembly GCF_003265705.2). Classification (NCBI taxonomy): domain Eukaryota; kingdom Metazoa; phylum Chordata; class Mammalia; order Carnivora; family Otariidae; genus Callorhinus; species Callorhinus ursinus. The sequence continues at coordinate 44,450,726 of NW_027397071.1, read as the reverse complement.
TGTGTGTAGCTTTGTTGAACTAAAATGTTCTTTGAATATTTAGTCCACCATACTGCTAAAAACAGAAACTGACAGTATCATTTCATGCCTTTTTAAAAAAGATTTATTTATTAATTTTAAAGAGAGAGAGAGCACACATGGGTGGGGGGGCAGAGGGAGAGGGAGAGAGAGAGAATCTCAAGTAGACTCCTTGCTGAGAGCAGAGCCCCACACAGGCACTTGATCCCATGACCCTGAGATCATGACAGGAGCCCAAATCAAGAGTCAGATGCTAGGGCTACCCAGGTGCCCCTCTTTTCATGCCTTTAGTTTCAATGCTGAACATGGACCATAGCATATACTAGGTATTCACTAAATATATTTTAAATGCATGTAAATGCAGACTCAAAGCATTCACTCCAAGATCCAAGTCTCCTCATGCTTTAAAACAAATCATCTGAAACTAGATTAGGTTACACATTCTTTGAGTTGGGAGTATCTCTAGATGCTACAGAAAGTTATAATGTTATCGCTCTTTAGCCTTCATCTACCTAACTTGTGCCAGGTCTTGGGTGATCCATTTTTTCATCACCCTTTCCAGGTATACTTTCATGAATCCACCCCACCACTATCATCAACATAATTTGGTGCAGATATCCTACTTCTGTGTTTACATAACACCTGATATTTATCTTCACACAGTATTTTTTTCACATTTAATTAATTTATTGTGTAAATATTAAACTGTAAGCAATCTGAGCTCAGTTGCTGTGTCTTAGTCACGTTGTGTCCCTTGCACTTAGCATAGTATCTCGTTTGTAGCAAATATCAATTCATGGTTTTCCATGAATAAATGAATAATATACCTCTTAGAATATACATTTTTGGGTCTAAATATGTTTTATTTTCCACACTCAGGCCTTTATCTTGTCTGTCAGCTCCTTAGAAAATATCTAACCATGGCTTTCTGGAGTCAGTGATTTAAATTGCATACTCTTCTCAAACCAATTTCTGTCAGAGTTAAATTGTTTCCTTTCGCACAAGAAAGAGAACACTTCAGTGCAAAAATATTTTAAGCCTCAAAACAGTTTTAATGTTTTTGAAATGTGAAATATCATTGAATTTGATGAAAGACAGGATAACCATTACCATTAACAGTCTTACTCTAATTAGCTATTAATTATATTTGCTGTTTTATACTATATGAAAGAATCACAGCTAGTTCATAATCATTTTATTTCATTTTCATTCAAAACTTGAATCTTGTAAGAATCATTAAAATGCCTTCTTAATTTCTTTGCCAATTGTAGACATCATGACTCATATTCAAAATTCACTGCTTTGTTTATGAAATTTAGATTCCACCGAGATTGTTTACCTATCTGAAACTTCCAGTTCAGTGAAGTACCACTCTCAGCTGGAATTTATCTCTGTCCTCATCTTCCCTTGACTTATCTAAGTGTACTTTCAAAGATATTTATGCAGCATACACTATGTAAGACATGGTGCTAGCCACTTTGGCATGTACAAAGGTGAAACAAGTTGATATCAAGATGAACTAGACTCCCACCTTCGAAGACCTCATGATCTAGAAAAATAAGATACGGGGCGCTTGGGTGGCTCAGTTGGTTAAGGGTCTGCCTTCAGCTCAGGTCATGATCCCAGGGTCCTGGAATCGAGACCTGTATCAGGCTCTCTGCTCAGGGAGAAGCCTGCTTCTCCCTCTTCCGCTGCTGCTCCCCCTGCTTGTGCTCTCTCTCTGTGTCAAAAAAATAAATGAAATATTTTTTAAAAAAAGAAAAATAAGAAATAGATTACTATGTAAGTGTGCCTCTGTATCTGTGTATACAAATATTCAGAATGGCCAGCAGTTATTAGCTCTTACTATGTGCCAAACACAGTTTTACACTTTTACAAGTGATTCGTTTCATTAATTCTAAGGTTACTGATTATAAGACATGTCATTATTGTACCACAAAGGAAGATATACTCCTTAAAAATTATAGCCTGTTTTTTTTTTTTGAAGATTTTATTTGTTTATTTAGAGAGAGAGAGAAAGCAAGTGAGCAGGGACAGGGGCAGAAGAGAGAGAATCTCAAGCAGACTCTGTGCTGAGCACAGAGCCTGACTTTGGGCTTGATCTCACAACCCTGAGACCATGACCTGAGCCAAAACCAAAATTTGGACACAACCACCTGAGCCACCCAGGAACTCCCAAAATTATAACTTGCTCTTGATTATAAGATTCATTACAAATATCAAAGATGTTAATATGTGAAAAAATTCAATACTTAAAACTAATGAAATATAGTAACTCATTTAATCATCTCAACAACCCTTGAGTTAGGCAATGTTATTTTTCCCATTTTTACAAATGAGGAAATTCATAGAGTTCAGAGGCATTAGGTAACTTGCCCAAGATCACACAGCTAGTAACTAGATGCATGAGAATTGAACCCACATCAAGCTGATTCCAAACACCATGCTCTTAGCCTCTATACCACAGGAGTCTTAGATTCTCCATGTAATAGGGTGTTCAGGAGTTTCCAAAGCTTTTGTTCCTGATATAGCTTCATTTAAAATTGGAGAAGAATTGGGGCACCTGGGTGGCTCAGTCAGTTAAGTGTCTGCCTTGGGCTCAGGTCATGATCTCAGGGTCCTGGAATCAAGTCCTGTGTCAGGCTCCCTGCTCAGAATCTATTTGTCCCTCTCCCTATGCCTTCCCCCCAACTCATGCTTGCACTCTCTCTCTCTCAAATAAGTAAAGTCTTTAAAAAAATAAAATAAAATTGGAGAAGAATATAGGGATCTCTATCAATTCTTTTTCTTTAATTTCATTTTTTCCAAGTTTGTATTTAAATTCCAGTTAGTTAACATACAATGTAAATTAGTTTCAGGTATAGAATTTAGTGATTTATCACTTACATACAACACCCAGTACTCATCACAACAAGTGCCTTCCTTAATACCCATCACGCATTTAACCCATCCTTCCACCCACCTCCTTTCCAGTAACCATCAGTTTGTTCTCTATAGTTAAGAGTCTATTTCTTGGTTTCCCTCTCTCTTTTATTTTCCCCCACTATGTCCATTTGTTTTGTTTCTTAAGTTCCACATATTAGTGAAATCATATGGTATTTATCTCTCTCTGACTGACTTATTTAACTTAACACAATAGTCTCTAGCTCCATCCACGTCATTTACAAATGGCAGGATTTCATTCTTTTTGATGGCTGAGTAATATTCCATTGTGTATATATACTACATCTTCTTTATCCATTCTTCAGTCAAAGGACATTGGGTTCTTTTCATAATTTGGCTACTGTTAATAATACTGCTACAAACATCAGGTTGCATATATCCCTTCAAATTAGTATTTTTATATCATTTGGGTAAATACTTAGTAGTGGAATTGCTGGATCCTAGGGTAGTTCTATTTTTAACATTTTGAGGAACCGCCATACTGTTTTCCAGAGTGGCTACACAGTTGGCATTCCCAGCAATAGTGCAAGAGGGTTATTCTTTCTCCACACACTTGCCAACACCTGTTGTTTCCTGTGTTAGCCATTCTGACTGGTATGAGGTGATATTTCATTGTAGTTTTGATTTATATTTCCCTGATGATTAGTGATGTTGGTCATCTTTTCATGTGTCTGTTAGCGATCTGTATGTCTTCTTTGGAAAAATGTCTATCCATGTCTTCTGCCCATTTTTTAACTAGATCATTTAGTTTTTGGGTGTTGAGTTTTATAAGTACTAACCCTTTATCAAACAATGTAATTTGCAAATATCTTCTCCCATTCTGGAAGTTGCCTTTAGTTTTGTTGATAGTTTTGTGTAGAAAGCTTTTTATTTTGATAAATCTCAATAGTTTATTTTTGCTTTTGTTTCCCTTGCCTCAAGAGACATATCTAATGAGAAGTTGCTATGGCTGATGTCAAAGAGGTTATTGCCTGTGTTCTCCTCTAGGATTCTAATGGTTTTCTGTCTCACATTTAGATCTTTCATCCATTTTGAATTTACTTTTGGGTATGATGTAAGAAAGTTGTCCAGTTTCATTTTTTTGCATGTTGCTGTCCAGTTTTCCCAACACCATTTGTTTAAGAGACTTTTTCCATTATAGAAAACCCAAAAGACACCACCAAAAAATCTGTCAAACTGATACACAAATTCAGAAAAGTCGCAGGATTCAAAATCAATGTACAGAAATCTGTTGAATTTCTATGCACCAATCATGAAGCAGTAGAAAGAGAAATCAAAGAATTAATCCCATTTACAGCTGCACCAAAAACCATTAAGAAACCTAGGAGTAAACCTAACCAAAGAGGTAAAGGATTTCTACTCTGAAGATGTAAAACACTGATGAAAGAAATTGAAGATGACACAAAGAAATGGAAAAATATTCTATGTTCATGGATTGGAAAAACAAATATTGTTAAAATGTCTATACTACCCAGAGCAATCTACACATTTCATGCAATCCCTATCAAAATACCAAGAGCATTTTTCACAGAGCTAGAACAAACAATCCTAAAATTTGTATGGAAGCACAAAAGACCCTGAGTAGCCAAAGCAACCTTGAAAAAGAAAAGCAAAGGTGGAGGCATCACAATCTGGACCTCAAGTTATATTGCAAAGCTGTAGTCATCAAAACAGTATGCTACTGGCACAAAAGCTGACATAAATCAATGGAACAGAATAAAAAACCCAGAAATGAACCATGTTGGATTTGAGAACTATTGCTTTAACATTTGACTCTTCCCCACGTAGTACTTTGGACTGATGACAGAAATGAACCAATCACTAGTTATTTTTTCTTTTTTTTAACCAAATTTCAAAAGTTAAATATTTCATTTGCTAGGTATTTGTGAAGCAGTGTGGAGGGACATAAAAGAAATGTGAGCCCATGTATTCAGTTGTAGTGCAGTTGTTGGATGTTATATTAAAAATTGTGAAACACGATCAAATGGAAGTACTACATGGTTGCAGAGAAAGAGAATTGAGATTATCTTGGTAGCTGTGGGAATAGAAAGAAAGGGACAAGTCCAGAAAGTATTTGAAAGAAAGAAATCAGTAGGATCAAGGGCAAATTTAACATTAATAGTAAACAGAAGGGGAAAAAATAGAATACCTTGCGTTTTGAACTTGGATAGCCGAGAATAGTGAAGCATGAACATGGAGATGGAATGTGAAGCAGTCTGAAAAGAATCGGGAGTATAACTGTGAGAGGTGAGACTTCTGCAGCTGGCCCTTTTATTACCCCATTTATAAAGATGGTGAATTGAATTTTGTTTCTGAGTTTATGCATGAAAGGATTTAATCAGATTGAGATCTAATTAATCATTATTTTCTTTTACAGCAATTGTTCAACTGTCAAGCTCTAAGAAAACTAAGTATTCCTGATAATGATCTTTCAAATCTGCCAACCACTATTGCTAGTTTAGTTAATCTTAAAGAACTCGACATCAGTAAAAATGGTAAGATTCTCATCTTATCTCTAAATAACTTGAACTTTTAATTAAAAATATGCTTTGGTTTCTCTTAGCAAATGATATACAAGTGATATAACACTTTTTACTTGATTTTACTGTAACTCGAAGTTAATTTTGTTGAAAAGCTCATCTTAAACTATAAATCTTTTGTAATGGTGACCTATTGGACAATTCCCTCCTGATATTGGGAACAAAATAATTATACCCTCTATCATCAATTTTGTTCAACATTATACTTGACAATATAGGCTGTGAAAAAGGCAAGAAGAAAAAAGATGTAAGAACTTGAAAGGAAGAAATGGTTCTCATTTTTCACAGAAAATTTTAATTTATAGATAAACTTTTAATATATGAATAAATTTACAAGGTAGTTAGCTATAAGATAATATGGAAAATCAATTGCATTTCCATTTATCAGAAAAAAAGGAGTTTACAAAAATAAAGTTTGAAAATATTATGCTACTTAAAATAAAATCAGAAATATCAATTATCCAAGAATTAATGTATCAATAGAGTACAAGTCCTCAAAATAGAAACCTACAAAGCATCATATAGATATTTTTGAGATTCAGAATATTAGTTACCCAGGAAAGGTAGGAGCAAATTATCCTGGGAAGGAGTTGAAAGGGATTCTCAGTTGCTAGTCATGTTTAATTTTCTGGCTTAGGTAGTTGTTACCTATGTTTGTTGCAAAATTCTAGTCTGCTTTTCTTTTTATTTTGTGATATGGATATCACAAAATAAATTATACAGTATCCATTAAGATACATATTTATAGCTTGTGTGTATTTTTCTATGCATGTGAAACATCAATAAAACATTTATTAAAAAGAAATTAAGAAGTAACAATAAATTTTATTAAGACCAAAAAAAAACTATAAATCAAAGTGAAAACCTCTCTCCCCTCCACTTAATTAAAGTCTCTGACTCACTCAGGCCTTTTTTCCCTCTCTGTATTCAGATATTTGATTTAATCTTTTATAGAACATTTTACTACCTTTACACTGTTTATTTTCCTCATAATCAGAGTAAAATTTTTTCCAGTGTAGTCAATGAGGCCTACCTGTTCACCCTATTTAGAATTGAACTCTCAATTTCCCTTGTTCTGCTCTATTTTCCCCATAGCACTCACCATCTTCTCAGTATTGTAGAATTTACTTATTTATTATGGTTATTGCCTATCTTTTCCTGCCTCAGAATGTAAATTTTGTTATTAGACGGGGGGGATTTTTCTGTTTTGGTCACTGATATATCTATCTCAAATGTCTTGAGCAGTAGCTGGAAAATAATAAGTGCTCAGTAGTATTTGTTATATTTTTGGCCAAACTTACATGTTTGGTGATGTTGTTAAATGCTGGTGCTGATGTTAATATTCTTGCTGATGACATATTCCTTCAAATGTTTGTGGGAGTCTCCCATGTCCTCAGATATTCATAAATCTTGATTTCCTTCCATATGAATGTGGCTCCTCATTTTATCAGAATAAAGCAAGGATTAATCAAATAAGTTTATGTCTAGGCACTATGAAGATATAAAACATAACCCCTCCATCATTAAGCAAGTTGGTTAAACTTTGTGTGTGTGTGTGTATGCATGTGTGTGTTGCTTTGGTTTTTTCAGGCAATATGTTTGGTGCCAAAGGAACAGGCATGAACAAAACACGTCTCTGCCCTCATGAAACGTACATTCTAGTGGATGCATTAGACAGTAAATAAGTAATTATGGATGATTAAATAAACAATTAGGGTGAAGATACATTGGATGTGAATGGGCACATACAGTAGTGGAATAAATCCATTTGGTGTGGTTAGGGAAATTTGCCCTAAGAAATGATACCTAAGCCCAGACAGGACAAATAGAGGTTGTTATTCAATGGGTATAAAATTTCATTTATGCCGGATGAATAAGTTATAGAGATCCATTTTATAACATGATGCCTATACTTAACAATACAATATTGTGCAATTCAAAATTTGTTAAGAGGGCAAATTTCATGTTAAATGTTCTTATCACAAAAAAAACAAATAGTTGGGGGACAGAAGGAAACCCTAGGTGGTTCTGGATATGTCTATTATCTTATTTGTGATGATGGTATCATTGGTATTTGCATATATCCAAAGTCATCAAGTTGTATACATTAAATATATGTCGTTCTTTGTGTCTCAATTATACCTCAGTACTATTTTGTTATTAGGGAATAGTTCAATGAAGCCTATGGCTTGAGGAAGTCCATGAGGCACAGTAACATCTGAATAAAGGAGAACATTTCATCTGAAGAAAACAATAGAGTGCAAACAGGGACACCCACATCTTTCTACACCAACCTGACTTACCACATAGAGGGTTTTCAGGAAGACAATTATAAAAGGACCATGTGTTGACTTAGAGAGAATGGCAGCTAGATTTAGGCCCACTGAAAGATGACATTGTCTACCTTTATTCTTTTAAGAATAGATTTATAGGTCACATATTTGTGTGGGTAGATATTTCTGTACTTATATTGCTTATATACTTAAATACATTCACACATCAATTTCAAATTACAATTCTGAGAGATATCATATGGCCCAAAATAACACATCCCTTGGCCTTCAGGCAGGTTTAGCTGAGTAGTCTGAGTAAATAAATATCTATTTCTTTCAAGAGGATTAGAAAAAAAATCATCCCCAAATATAAACACAAAACTCCTAAGAAACATGTTATTTTATAATAATCTCCTAGTTGCCCTCGTACATCAAGAAGTTTTTGTTGCCAGGAAGTGAATTGCAAGTTAGACTTCTTTGATTCAGAAAGAAGTGTGTGAGCATCCTTAGAAGTCCTTGTGAATATTGTTTAGGAAGTTTTTGCTGTGCTTATGGTCTCTATATTCTGGAAATATTTATGCAAAAATACATGCTAGACATAGTGAAGCAATCTGCAAAATTAGTATAGTACAAAAGGTTTGATGAACATGATGATATATCAGCCATTGATGGAAGTTATGCGAAAAGTAAAAGATTTTGACATATCAGTCCTTTAACAAAATTATACCTACAAAAGCTGTCCCTGAATTCTATGGCAGAGACCTAGTCAGTTACTTAAAGAACATTATATATCCTTTGGGAATCTGTCAAGGGAAGAAAGAGTAGATAGGAAAAAATAACTGCAGTGTCAGCATCACAATTGAAAAGGTTGGAATAGTCCTGGTGGAGGAGTCAAGGTGTGAGAGAATGTAATCTGTATTGGCATTTGGATACCGACAGTAGAATGTTTGATTTTGAGGCAGGGACTCACTCAAGTACTAGTCAATCTAGGGAAAAATTTGCTTGAAATATCCTTGAATTTGATACGTGACCTTTTATGATGAAACTAATTCACTTGGAGGCTGAGGTTAAATCTGATCTTGATGGTCCATGTCGCCCCAAATCTTTACTTTTCATATCCATTTCTGCCACCTGACATCCTGATTCACCATTTTCCCTCCATAATTCAAAAATACTCTTTTATATTAAAAGCTTTTTATTTAAGTGAACTATTGTGTACCGAAAAGATATCCACACAATTTGTATGAATAGCTTTCATCTAACTCTCTAACCACAGCTCTAACCAACTCATATCCCCTTCCATTTCATTCTCAGGTAATGCCAAATTGTTCCCAAATGCATCAAGCTGGTTACTTGTGACACAAGGAACAATACTATTTTCTCTGCCCAAAATATTCCTTCCTCCTCACTGCTGTACCTCCTCAACCAGAGTCCTCGGCACCTTTAAAAGACATTTCAGATATCATTTATTCTGAGAAATATTCCTTACCCCTTTTACACAAAGAGAATTGTTTAATCTATGAATATGTTATTAACCTTTATTTAGGTCTAATTTTGTATCTTCCAATAAGGTTTTGTGATTTCCTTCAAGAGACACTTGAACACATTTTATTAAATTTATTTCTAAGCAGTTTATTCGTTTTATATTGTGTTCATTTTTTAAGTACTTTTTTAAAATTTTAGTTGATGTTATATGGAAACATTACTAATTTTGATATCTTGATCTTATATTCAGCCATGGTGCTGAATAATGACCACTAGATTCTTTTGAATTTCTATGTATAAAGTTATATTTTCTGCATATGACAGTTTTTTTCCCATCCTTATACCTTCATATCTTTTATGTCATATATCTTTTAAGTTATACTTTCCTAGGAAATCACCTATTCCATCATTTAGATATTAAATTTTATTGTCACGCATTGCTCATAGGCTTCTCTTATGCATTTTATAGATATGTGCCATATCTGTGCCTATTTCTTCCTTTCTATTTCTGATGTTGTTTACTCATGCCATCTGTTTTTTCTTTTTCTATCATCCATCCTGCCAGAAGTTTTTCTACTTTCCTAATCTTTCTAATAAAGCTTGTTAGGCTCTCTATTAGTTTGTTTATCTTCCATCGTTTTTACTTTTTACTTCCTACTGCAGCAATTTTTATTATGTTCCTTCTCCTTTCTTAGGGTTTACTCAGTTGCTTTTAGTATTCTAATATATTTGGGGCTTTTTCAATCATCACCTTATTTTTATTGAACTATATTGCAGACTACATGGTCTGGATGCTACTGATATCTCATTATTTATTGACTTTCACGTTGTGGCCAAGTATATTGTCAATTTTTAAAATATTCCCTTTTGCTTCTAATAAAAAATAAAAATACACATCCTCTGCTTATTGAGTACACACTAAGGATCCACTAATACTACCCAATATACAATTACCTAAGATATATAGGTACATAGAGAGAAAGAGACAGAGAGAGATGAGAGACAATAAAGAAACATTCATGCTGCATGTAAATCACCCTTCCTCTCTTAAGTCTTTCTGTTACCAAATTTACATGCAGCAACCCATGGGTAAATGTATCACTTTCCATGCCAATGGATCTTTTATCATTTATTCCTCAGATCTTAATTCAATAGTAAAATAAGAATCTTATGTCTGTCAGAGACAAATGCATTTTATGATATTGTGATCTCTGAATAAATAGCTTATGCCTGTTTGTAGAGCTGATACATAGTCATAATAGAGTAAATTGTTTTATATGATAAAGCAAGACAATGAATGATAAAGTTTAATTAGGCAGTGGTTCAGTTTTAAGTCTGATTGTTGATTTGTCATAGCTTCAGAGAGACTGATACTATAATTTAAGGACTTTAATGAAAATGAATTAACATGAAAGCCCTTCTTAATTCTGCAGCAATTAAGTGATTTTTCTCTCATCCTCTAAAACTTACTTCTGTACAAGAACAGATTTGAACAGCATCATAGTGGGCAAAATCACTATTGTTAGTTAAAATGAAAGGCAATCTGAGTTGAAGGCATTATTATGTGTTTTACTAACTTGCCAATTATTCCACCCTTTCCCCAATGCATGCAAAACACTGACAAATAATATCCTCAAATTTCAGTGAGGAGAGGGAGTTTCTCTCAAACACTCTAGAAAAAGAAGATATGAATAACCAATTAAATGATAAAAATCTTTAAAAATCTGAGCATAAGAGAAACAGAGACTCTATTAGTAAGTATATAAATTCTTAGGGAAATCTATTTTGGGTTACCTTATGTGAGCTGGGGAGAAAATGTTACCATGCAGTTGTTATCAATTAACAATAAATATGCTTTTTTGTGTCTGGCAAATCATTAGACCATTTGTTTAGAGTAAAGCTTAGTATTTTGCCCTATTAAATGTCTCCCTTACAACACTCTTACCGGATTATTTATCTGCAAATCACTAGCGCTTCCCTTACTGTAAGACTACCTTTCCTTTCTATAGAGTCCGCTTCTACCCAAGATTACAGTGTTGAAATAAACTGAGGATTGACTCCCTGTATTTCCATTAGAGACTATCATGGCAACAAATACCAGGTCTATTTTCTTGCCACCTTCTCAGCCTAATGCCAGGAGTTTTAACTTTTTTTTTTTTTGATGTCTTCATCAAGAAATAAAATCAATAAGCAATGTTCATATGTATCACTAGCACTTACTCCTCAGGGGATGGAGTTTACAATCTGTTAATATAATTAAATATATATTTTTAAAAAGGGAACTGCCCTCACATCCTCATCCTTCTGAGGTCTGTTCTGAGCTCTGTCACCTGAACTGATAACTTTTCCTTAAGTCACAGCAGAGCCTTTTCTGAGCTGAGTGATTATTAACCTGTCTTCTGTGTCTCTGTAAATTCCGAAAAATTATAAAAGAACAAAATCGAACTGGTAATGAAGCATGTGAGCCCTCTCCCTACTACTCTGTACTCCCTCCCAGCATCAGTATAAACTCCTTGAGAATAAGAACTGCTGCACCATACACTGTTTCTAGATCCTCAATAATCACTATCAATATGCAGGCATAGTAAGTGCTCAATAAATTGGTTGATTGACAATGAAGGAAATATTCATTGGTCAAATATGAAGTAAGATTATTAAACGGTTCTTTTTACTGTTATGAATGTTGGTTTTTGAAGTAGAGAGAGAAAGGGAGAGAGGCAATCAGGTATCACTTTTTAACCCATTTTGTCTAAGTTAGATTGATTCCTCTGTGAATCAACTTATTATTGGTCAAGGTCACAAAGACTTCTCAAAATTTTTGCCAGACATATCCCTAAGGTAGAATCAATTGCATGACTATCTTAAATTATTGATTACCTTACCTGCACTTGGTTCTTCTCTTTATAATGCCACTAAAGTAGGCAGAGTCTTGCAGGAGTACCTTTTGATTCTCCTTGCTTATGTTCCTACTGAGTTCTTGATTCTCTTCACTAGAGTGGTTAGAGGTAAAGCAAACCATTCCAGTCTGTTTATTTTTCTTGTTTTTTTTTCCTCTCTCTTTCTTTTAAGGTGTAACTGACCTGTACATTTTCTCCCAATTTTAATAACCTAATTGCTGAATGCTTTTGCTTTCTCATATGCAATAGGCTAGTCCCTCTGAAATCTCTCTATAATCATTATTTCCTACTCAGTGGAGTATTGCCTCATTTACCAAATATCTTTGGGGAATGTAGGTTTATACACAAACTAATTTTCCAAAATAAAATTATAATTTATCCTTTTATATATCAAAATATTTTATTTTAATCATTCTGGTTGGAAATTGTTCCAAGAATGTTTCATATTGCATTATCTTCTTTAAATTGGTGTAATTAATGCAATTTAACTTTTCCAGGTTGACTCGAGTTCATCATGAGCTGTCTTATTGAAATTTTTTTAGTACATGTAGCTGCTTACCTCTACACAAGATAAGAATGATAGACTTGAAGAGTTCTGTTAGTAACATAGTAGTTTTTCCCATCACCCCTTCTATTATTAGACATCAATTATAATTTATTCATACTGAAACCCTGCCTATTTTGAGTAGCCCCTACTTATTTGTTCCCTCTGATAAATATCAGCTGAACAGTATATAAAGAATACAAACATTCTGAACTAGGTTTATAGCACTTGTTGCAGATATATTAAATTCAGAAATAAGGAACTTTATTCCTGACCACTACACTCAAAGTTTCAGGAAGTTGATACCCTCTGAAATTTGACTGAAGGCAATTATAGAACAAATGCAGTGTACAGTGCCCCATGTAAAAATGCTACATAGTCAATCTTGAGTGTGCACTAAACTCAGAGTTCCAGAAAGCTGGGGTTGTTTTTATTTGCCCTAGAGAGTACATATGGAATAAATGCAACATATAGTACTCTGTTATAAATGCTACATTGCCAATCTTGGATAGCTAAGACTTACACCCCAAAGTAGTTTAAATTGTAGATCTGATGGAGGCAGCTTCACATAGGTAAAATTTGATAGTATTTGGAATAAAGTTGAACTGGTTTCAAATGCTGGCTAGCCTCTGAGACTCAGTTTCTCCATTAGTTAAATGGAAGTAACAAACCACTTTAAAGAAATTGTTGTGAAGATGAAATAAAGCAAAGTGCTTATAACATTTTCTCAATAAATTCCATTTTTTCCTGCTCCTATATCTAATCCAATTTACTAGATATACAAATAGCCTGCCTGTTTTCTCAAAATTGAAAAAAAAATTATAAAAATCAGTATCACAATGAAAGTACAATATTAAATGAAAATATTAAAATCTCATAAACATATTTCCTCCTTTATTTTATACAAGATATAACATTTTGTTTTTGTCTCTTATCAGCTAATGGCACTTATATCCCAGAATGAATCATTTGGACTGATGATATCTGTGAAATTTGGAAGATAAGCCTGTCAACATGCACTATCCACAACTATTATGTGTACTGATTCATACAAAATTTATAAGTAATAAACATAAATTTTAATGCATTTGAGAGAGCACTAACTCGTTCAAAATTTTGGTATTTGTAGGAAGTCTTTTATATTATGTTTGAGTAGAAAGAGCCTCTTATGGTTTGTTTCCCTCTCTGGTTTCATCTTGTTTCATTTTCCCTCCCCTCCCTTATGATCCTCTGTCTTGTTTCTCAAAATCATCATATCAGTGAGATCATATGATACTTATCTTCTCTGATTGGCTTATTTCGCTTAGCATAATACCCTCTAGTTTCATCCATGTTGTTGCAAATGGCAAGATTTCATATTTTGATGGCTGCATAATATTCCACTGTATATATCTATAGCACATCTTCTTTATCCATTCATCTGTTGTTGGACATCGAGGCTCTTTCCATAGTTTGGCTATTGTGGACATTGCTCCTATAAACATTGGGGTGCATGTGCCCCTTCAGACCAGATCACTTTCTTATACAACTCCAATCATCATTTAACCTTATCAGAACCACCAATCTATTAATATTCTGACGTATCCTTCTAACCTTGCCTTTTTTGTTTGTTTTCTTTTGCCCTCTTTGCATGGCTTGAATTCTGTGGTCTCATCACATGACACCCTTGACACCTCTTCTCCTTTCATATCACTCTGCTTGCTCAGTAAAATGACAATCCTGGCTGAATCCAACTGTCTACCTATTGCTAAAAGGATCTGGAAAAACCATTCAATCACACTGACCGATATCACTTAAATTCATGATCAAAAATCTGAAGTGCAAACTTAACACTTCCCCAAAGTCATGTTATACTTCCCTAGTCCATTGACTCTCCTCTTCTGGTGATTTTTTCATTTGTTCTCCTTTGCCTTCAAATTCCCACATCTTCTCTCCCATCTTTGTGGCTACTGATTCTACTCTACTGAAAAAATTAAAGCTCTCAGATGATAACTTCCCCAAAGACTTACCATCATATCTACCCATCCACAAGCATCTGTACCCATAGTCTCTGATTCCTACCTGTTAGTATAGATGGACTATTCCTGTTCATCCCTGGAGCCAGTCTCTCCACTGAATAACCACCCTCTCTTGCCTACCCATGGATATCACTCCAGCAATTCTCCTTGCTTTCTATGACATCATTTAAGATTTTCTATTCTGTTTGTTGACTCCAAACAGTGTACACACATGCTGTTATTTTTCCATTCTAAAGAAAACTTCTTGGCTCCTCTTTCCTGAATGTCCCCTTCCCCCTTGCAGCAAAAGCTCTATCTATAATTTCTTTCCTCTCATCCTCTCTTAAATCATTCTAGTCTTTAAGCCCACTACTCCTCCAAAATCATTCCAGTCAGGGGCACCCTGATCTCCGCATTACTAAATCCATAGGCAGTTTTTGGCCATCATTTCATTAGACCTATCAGCATCATTTCAAACAACTGATCACTTCTTCCTAGTCAACACATGTATTTCATTTGGCTTTCAGGAGTCAGTACTCACTATTTTTTGTCCCATCTGTCTGATTGACTTTGTTCAGTCTTGTATGCTGATTCCTCCTATCCTCATTTTGGAGTCCTTCATGCTTCAGTTCTTGGTCCTCCTTTCTTCATTATCTTACATCATTGATGTTCACATTTTGTCTCATGGTTTTAATACTATCTATATAATAATGAATCCCCAATATTTTGATCTACAGTCTTGACCTCTCTCCTAAACTCTAGGTTCATAAACAAATACCTACCTGACATGTCCTCTTAGAAGTCTAACAGACATCTCAAATTATACATGTCCATAAGCGGACTCTTTATCTTCAACACCTATTTCACATATTGAAATACCTTTAATCTAAATTAAAGGCAACCCCTTCATTCAAGTTGCTTGGGCCAAAAAATTCCTTGATTCATCCTTGATTTCCTTTTTTCTTTCATACTCCAGATCTAATCTATCGGGAAATCTTATTGGTCTTACATTCAAAATACATCCAGATCCCATTTACTTCTCACTCCTTCCACTACTCTCACCCACAGTAAGCCACCATCAACTCTGTTCGTGCTTTACTTACAGAAGCCTCCAGTTGGCTTTCCTCCTAGAAAGGCCACCCTATTCAGGGACCAGAGTGGTCCTCTTAAATTATAAATCAGACCAAATTATACTTATGTCCTTCAATGTTTCTTTATTTCATTTAGAGTAAGAACCAAAGTCCTTGCAATGGCTTGAGAAACCCCATATGAGTAGATACCCTCATCTTACCCCCCGCATACACACCCCTATTACCTCTCTGACTTAATTTTTTGCTACTTTTCTCTTCTTTGCTGTATTTTAACCATTCTGGACTCCTTGCTTTTTTTTAGAATACACCAGGCATACTCAGGCCTTATAGTATCTTCACTATCTATTCCCTGTGACTGGAACATTCTTACTTTCCACTTTCAGACATCCAGACATCTGTTTCTCTATCTCTCTCACTTTTTCAAGTCCTTGCTCAAATGCCATCTTCCTAACCAATAATGAGGCTTACCCTAATCACCCTAGTTAACTTCAAAATTCCCAGGTGTTCCTTCTTCTTTTTTTTTTAAGATTTTATTTATTCGTCAGAGAGAGAGTGAGAGAGCACAAGCAGGGGGAGTGGCAGGCAGAGGGAGAAACAGGCTCCCCACTGATCAAGGAGGCCGATGTGGGACTTGATCCCAAGGTCCTGGGATCATGACCTGAGCTGAAGGCAGACACTTAACTGACTAAGCCACTCAGGCATTCCTAAAATTCCCAGGTGTTTCTGATCCTTCTTCATTCTGCTCTAAATATCTTTTCCCATAGTGCTTCTTATTGCTAAGATACTATATAATTTTATATATTTATATTAATTATCACTACATTTTATTGTACAGATTCCTCTGCTAGAATACAAGCTCTGCAAATGAAGTGAATGTATCCACCTTTATGATGCTGTATCCCCAATGTTTAGTACAGTTCCTAACACAGTAGGTACTTAAATATTTGTCAAATATATATATGAATGGCCCTTTTCTCTCAGGGATCTTATAATTAGTTAGTGACTCAAATATCAGAAAACTATATATAATAAGATGGTAAAGCAGTGACTCCTCAACTTCTAAGCAAGTACTATGTCTCATTTCTTAGTGTTATTTAATTTCAGACATAGTATAATCTAAAATGCTAGGTGTTAAGAGGAGAGAACGACATGGACTAAATTAGTTGAATAAATTTTCATGCAGATGATAGAATTTAAATGTATTTGGATGATATTTAGACTGAGGATTTAGGTGAGAGAGTGGATGAGATCAGGTAAAAATTGTAACATTAAATAAATATATTCAGAAAATAAGAGTTAAAAACAGTTTACATATTAAATAAATGTCTTACATTCTGGTTTGTCTTTCATTTATGATCATAAGGATCAATGTTGCTATTATTATTGTTAGGCTCTATGTTTGATAATGACAAAATTGTTTGCTTCACTTAGACTCCATAGTTATCTATTGCATGGGGAAAAACATTTGCTTTCATACTTTAATGTCAACTTAAAACCAACTTAAAGCCTAACCTAAGATTTTAATGACAATTTAGTTTTGTTTTTTTATTTTGACACCAATTTTTTTATAACTAAATAAAGTTGAAATCTATATTATATTTACAGGTTTAAGATCATTCTGTCAAGACTTAGTCATCTGCATTAGAAATAGATAAGGTAGTCCAAATAAAAACAACCAGATAATCTAAAATCTAAATTTAGCCATGATTTTTCAATTTCTACCATGCTAGGCAGGAAAGATCCATATTTGATTGATTTCAGAATTCTCCTCTTTCCCTACTTCTGCACACCCTCTGCAAGAATGACAGAGATATGTAATGGTCAAATGGAGGAAGCAGGAAAGAGAACAAGAATGAATAATCCACAAAGTGGATAAATTCTTGAGTAACTGAAAGTTGAGCAGGAGTTTTTCAATCTAATTTCTTTTAAAAAAGGAAGGGCAAAGAATCAGATAAAGTAGTCAATTATATCTTTTCTACTTCAAGGTATTAATATTCTGTTAATGCAACTTTGGTTAATTCCATTACATTGAAAGTTTTGTTTCTGTTTTAAGTTCAGGATGCAGAAATGTCATTTCTCATTTGACAGTATTTCTGTGAACATACTCAAAATAGTTCTGTGGTATGGTTACTGAAGTGAACATATTGGGAAAATATTACCATACTGTCTTGATTGAGAAGGTAAACATTTATTGGTATTATCAGTTATTTGTGAACAGAACAATAGTCCATTTTTAAGACTAAATACACCATTTTGACTATATTTTGCCATGTAATTATTTTAGAGTACAATTCTCATTGTTTTTTCAGCCTAGGTTTGAATCTTGTCTAAATATAATGAGCTTGAACCTCCAAGATTCCCAAAAGTGGGCTCTTAATACCGTTGGAAGAGAGTTCCTTATAGGCCTGTGTTAGAAAGCTTATGTGTTGTCTTAACTGAAAAGCAGGGAGTAGAACTTGAATTGTAATGGTCTAAATATGCTTGACCCCCACCCCCGCATTTCCTACAGTTATCACAAGTAAAAATGGTTAAAATAGATATGTTGTTAAAGTGGAGAATACGTATCCCTCTATTTCTGGATGAATATATTTGAAAATCAAAACAAAGTTCATGTTAGAAAATATGTGTGTGTGTGTGTGTGTACATACATATATATATGTATATGCACACATCACAAATATAACCTTTTTTATAAATTGAAAACACTGTGTTTCAGGGAACAGACAGATCAGTCACAAAGATTGGTTGATAAAGGTGTGGATTCTATAATCAAATCTGTTATAATTTTAATAGGAAGGAACATAATGAAGTAAAAAGGAATAAAAGATATAGTGTTTAAAAATTGAATTAATTCCTACCTGTACTCATTCTCATCTATAAATACCCATTAGTATTTATATAAGTCAGCTAATCTTTGTTAATGTATGGTTCTTCATCCATAAAATGAAAATAATATTGCCTAATATATCTTCTTCACAAGATTATTAAGAGAATTAAGTTATTTTACACAGTGGCATAGAGAAGAGTAAATTACCTTAACTCTTATTCATACATGAATTTTATCTAGTATATATTAGGCACTTGTTAAGTGCCAGACATGATACTAATTGCTTTACCTTCTTACCATCTAATACTCAGATCAACCCTGTGAATTAGACAAGAAATGAATAAGTGATGCTCAAATACTGTATCATATAAGATTATATAGCTAGTTAAGTAACAACACTGAGATTTGTTCATGCTTCCAACCTGTGGTTTTAACTCTTTGCTAAACTACCTCTTATGTTTAGATTGAACTATGAGTTAAAGATATGCTCTAGAACTTTTCCTAAACTCTAGGGCCCATATATTAGTACATATGGTAAAGTTTCCCTGGAAACGTTTTAGAGCATTTATCTCAGATACATGTTGTTTAGATATTGGAAAATTCTTTCAGCACACTAATTCCTACTTATTTGCTTTGTTCTCTTAGGTGGATACATTTTACAAATATATTACCTCAAGCCACCTCATTTTGATATTTGATTCCTTTCTTGACTGAGACAGTCTGCTTCTATTTACTGTTGACCCTTGAGTAACACAGGGGTTATGGGTGCCATTCTCCTGCACAGTTGAAAATCCACATATAACTTTATACTCTCCCAAAACTTAACTACTAATAGCCTACTGTTGACTGGAAGCCTTATCACATAATTTGTATATTAATTAGCCAATTAACACATATTTTGTATATTAAATGTATTAATACTGTATTCTTACAACCACGTAAGCAAGAGAAATGTTAAGAAAATACATTCACTGGGTGCCTGGGTGGCTCAGTTGGTTAAGCAACTGCCTTCGGCTCAGGTCATGATCCTGGAGTCCCAGGATCAAGTCCCGCATCGGGGTCCCTGCTGAGCAGGGAGTCTGCTTCTCCCTCTGACCCTCCCCCCTCTCATGCTCTCTCTCTCTCTCTCCTTCTCTCTCTCAAATAAATAAATAAAATCTTAAAAAAAAGAAAATACATTTACAGTTCTGCATGTATTTATTGAAAAAAATTCATGTATAAGTGGACCCTTACAGTTCAAATCTATGTTGTTCAAGGGTCAACTGTATTTCTAATAATTATAGATAACATTTATGCAGCACTTTGTGCCAATTATTTATCTGCTTTATCTCTCTATCCTCACCGCAACTCTCTTTGAAACCATTCGTACAATCACCGATTTTCAAAGTAGGAAACTAAGACATAGAACATTTAAGTGATTTTCATAAGGTTATCCAGCCAGTAAGTGAAGATGGGATTCCATCTTAATTCAGTAGACTCTGCTTTGAACAACCTTAAGTTTGAACTGCAAACAACATAATAAAAGTTTTTAAACAAACAATTTAGTAGTATTTTCACACAACAGGGAATTCCATTTTCAGTCAAAGATAAAGAAGTACAGTGTTTTTCTTAAAATCATTTTTTAATTTGCTTCTGTTTCCATGTCTTGGTTTATACATAACTTAAGGAAAATTCATTCTAAGGCAAGCACCTGTAGAGATAAGGCACCAGGTACGCCAGTATGCAATAGGTCCAAATTGTTAATCAAACAGAAAAAGGTAAAGGGGTAGATGAAGTCTTATCCCCCTGTTGTTTGCTGATATCCAAAGTAAATATAAATACTAAGGGAAAATGTTGAGGACATCTCAAGAATTGACTTACTGACTTCTTTGCCATTTTATTAATGTCTAGTTAATGAGGTATCTGTAGGTATTATGGCCTTTCCAAAAAAGAAAATTGGCTTTTCTCATTCAATTTGTACATAATGCAGCTTTTACACTTCCTTCGGTTCTTATTAAGAAGCTGAAATACTTCAGCAAAAACTTTAGGACAGCATAGTTTCTGATGAAATTTCATGTAGGGAGAAAAAACATGAGAAACATCCCCATATCGTCTTTTATACCCTTCATTTGCAGTGGATAAATGACCTGTCTTGGTTTGACTATCTTCCTGCTGCTTCACTGGGCTTCAAGGTTTTGTGGACATGGTGGTCTAGGTCAATGGAATCTAGTAAGGTGGAAGGTTTTCTTTCCTATGTATCTATCATGAAAAAGTTCAACAAAAACCTACTGCAAAATGTTTCTTATCCTTTTGTCAGATATGAAGTAGTGAGCAGGACTAGTTCTTTATGGAAATTTTTACACCCTTAATAATAATTTCAAAAATGTAGAGCAGGTAGTACTGCAGGCATATAGGGATAACTTCATATTTCTGCCTTCTCTTCTTTTATAGGACCTACTATATTTGATTCACTTGTATCAATTGAAATATCCTCCACATCTCTTATTTCTCTGACCCTCACATTTATGGGTTAGGTTTGTGGCTTACTGATTTTCAGTTTTGTAGAAAGACCTATGTTTTTCTGTCACATAGCCTACAGCACAACTTTGACAGCAGATGAGCAGTTCTCCAAGGGCGATGAGCCAGGCTGGCTATCTGAGAGACTCCAGAGAGGACCCAAGGAAGAGCTGCTCACCTCTTGACCCTTTCAGGCAGATGCAGAACTACAGTCTGCAACCAACAAGGAAGAACTGCATAAAATTTGTTAGAGACCCACATTAATTTGGGAATATATACTGGTTTTGTGATATATCCTTAGATATTTTCACATGCATGTGTTCAATCTTCCCATCTTATAAAATAAAAGAAACAAATATTTTGTCATCTGTTTTCTTTATATCTGCTGATATCCCCTTCTCCCAGTAGCAGCACTTAATGACCAAATACCTAATTAATTTTATTGCTTTAATTAGTATAGACCCAAGATCTATCTTATGCCGAATATACAATTGTCTTCAATTTTATATCCAATTTCCTACTATTACTGTGATAAAATATTACTTAAATTTAAATTTTATTTTTAAAATGTATATATTATTTTTAATATGTATATATTATGTAACATTATTATGTAACACTAATATATTAGTACAGTATTATACTTACTTAAATGCTTATCTTAATGATGTATTGATACTATATCTATACTGTATATTAATTCATAGTTTTTTTTAATTATTCTTAATATTAGAACTATAATTTAAATAATTTTTGCTGGTACATTTTCATGTGCTTTTTTTTTTCTTTACATTTTAGGTGTACAAGAATTTCCAGAAAACATTAAGTGCTGTAAGTGTTTAACAATTATTGAAGCCAGTGTCAATCCCATTTCTAAGTGAGTATGAATGATTACACTTTATTTATATTTATGTTTCCGTTGGATAATAATGTACCCAGATAAAGGAAATTCACATAATAAATGAATTTTAAATACTGCATTTAAAATTCAATTTAATAGGATGATGAAAAATAATCAAATCAGAATAGTTTAACAAAAGATGATTAAAAACATAGCTGAATAATGATGAAGGTCTAACTGGCACAAGATGGCATTACTTTGAAGTTAACTATGTCATCATTCTGTGGTTCTCAGGCAACATTCCATGAAAGAGCACTGAAATGAAAGAAACAGTTATTAGTTATGATCTTGGTAGAAAATGAACATCAAGGATCTAATGAAAGTTCAAGAGAGTACAAGAGTTTGAGATATTGATAGGTGCATGAAAATAGCTGATCATGTAGTTCCAGTTGGAAAATGAATTAAGTATAACCAGAAAAAGGGACAATTTGTGTACAAGGAAGAGTGGAAAGAGAATTCTACGAGGATAACAGAATGGAAGACTTGGATGGTAAAGTTGTTGTGATCAGAAATGGGGCATTTGTGGCTTATGATCGGTTAGTAGAGAAATGCCATGGGAAGATGAGACCCAGCATGTGTCAATGTTGGCAAATTATAGTTATGTCATAGGGATGGTGTGTGCTGTGCTATCAAATAGGTCAAGAAACATTGGAGTGAATGGATTGGATAAGTCACAAATCTGAATGTTAAAGTCACTTAACAATAGAAGTGGACATAAAACCTGGAAGGACAGTAGCAGCAATATCTGGAAGAGGTTGAAACAAATCAGTGGTATTGGGATGCAGATAATGAGTCTCAGTAAGACTAACATTATAATTATACAAAAACTGACAGTAGGATTTGAGAAAAAACCTTAAGTCATCTGTTTATATTAAATTGGGGAGACTGGGAAAAACTGAAGCCCACTGGAAAAGCATTTAATGGGTGGAGTGTTTTTTAGAAGAACAAAGGAAATTTATCAAAGGGAGTTTGAAGGGAAATTTTTCATCAGTACAGTTGAGAAGAGGCTGTTTCTCTATGGATCATGAGAAGAGGCTGTAGATGAGACTAGGAACAGAATATAAAAGAAGAAGATAAAGTTTAGATGGAGATCTTTACAGTGAATTGTATGTAAAATAATTTAAGGCCTTTAGTAGAAAGTGTGGAACATCAAGAAATAAAATGTATTTGAAAGAGAACAACTTTTCTACCTCAAAAGTAGAATATGGAAGAGAAAAAAAAATTTTTTTAATATTTTTCAAAACTCTTAAAGCAGAATGCAATTCTCTCAACAAAGAGTAGACATTACGAACTTTTCACATCAGGACTACAACCATATCCTTGACTTAAATGATAATCCAGAGCAGATGATGAATTGTTTTGACTTCTAGTTCTTTAATCCTAATAGCTCATCTTATTTAGAAATCATGATAAGGTCTTTGGAAGTGGAAATCAGATGATAATTTATATCTTTATGAAGCTTCAAAACTATAGTTTTATTGGCTGTGTCTCTGGATTCCTTCCATATGTTTAGCTTTTTAAAAGATTTTTAAAGATATACTTCACATACAGTAAAATTCACCTTTTAGCTGTATGGCTCAGTGACTTTTGACAAATGTATACAGTTGTGCACCACCACCGTACTAAGATATAGACTATTTTCATCTCCTCAAAAAGTTCCCTCAGCTCAATTATCCACTTCTCTGATTTCTATACCCATGGTTTTGCTTTTTCCAAAATGTCATATAAATGGTTTCATACTTTTGTGTCTGACTTCTTTCACTTAACACAGTGATTTTGAGATTTATCCACATTGGTTCAAGAATCAGTATTACATTCCTTTTTATTTCTAGGTAATATTCCATTGTATGGAAATACCACAATTTATTATCTATTCATCAATTGATAGACATTTAGGATGTTTGATTCAGCATATGTTTTCTATTGGGTAAACACCTAGGAGTGGTATACTGGGTAATATGGTGCATGTATGCTTAACCTATAAGAAATTTTCAAATCTTTTTCCAAAACAGCTACCCCATTGTCTTTACCATCAGCAGTTTATTAGAGTATCTGTTGTTCTTCATCTTTATCAGAATTTGGTGCTATCCAGGCACCTGGGTGGCTCAGTTGGTTAAGAGTCTGCTTTCCACTCAGGTTGTGATCCAGGGGTCCTGAAATTGTGCCCCAAGTCTGGCTCCCTGCTCAGTGGGGAGTCTGCTTCTCCCACTCCCTCTACTGCTCCCCCTGCTTGTGCTGTCAAATAAATAAATCTAAAAAAAAGAATTTGGTGCTATCAGGTTTGTTTTTTTTTCTATTTTTACCAACATACCTCATTGTGGCATTTCACTGTAGTTTTAATTTACATTTTTAATGTCCAGGTAACATGTTTTCATTTTCATGTATTATTTACAATTTGTATTGCTTCTTCAGTAAAAATTCAAATCTCTTGTTCATTTTTTTTAAAGGTTTATTTATTTATTTTAGAGAGAGAGAACGCCCAGAGAGAGGTGCAGAGGGAGAGGGAGAGTCTCAAGCAAACTCCATGCTTAGCATGGAGCCGGAATCAGGCCCCATCTCATGACTCCAAGATCACAACCTGAAATGAAACTTAGACTCAGATGTCTAGCTGACTGCACCACCCAGATGCCCCACATCTCTTATTCATTTTTATTGCCTTTTCTTATTATTATTGAATTATAAGAATTCTGGGGGTACCCGGGTGGCTCAGTTGGTTAAGCCTCTGCCTCCGGCTCAGGTCATGATCCCAGGGTCCTGGAATCAAGCCCCACACCTGGCTCCCTGATCAGTGGGAGGTCTGCTTCTCCCTCTCCCTCTGCCCCTCCTCCTTGCTTGTGTTCTCTGTCTCTCACAAATAATCTTTTTTTTAAAGATTTTATTTATTTATTCATGAGAGACAGAGAGAGAGAGAGGCAGAGGGAGAAGCAGGCTCCCAAGGAGCAGGGAGCCGGATGCGGGACTCGATCCCACAACCCTGGGATCATGACCTGAGCCGAAGGCAGACGCTTAACCATCTGAGCCACCCAGGTGCCCTAAATAATCTTTTTTTTAAAAAAAGAATTCTTTATGTATTCTGGCTAAAAGTCCTTTATTTGTATGCAAGTAATTACTCCTATGACTTATCTTCTCATTTATATATTTTTTTTAGTTTTATTATGTTATGTTAATCACCATACATTGCATCATTAGTTTTTGATGTAGTGTTCCATGATTCATTGTTTGCATATAACACCCAGTGCTCCATGCAATACGTGCCCTCTTTAATACCCATCACCAGGCTAACCCATCCCCCCGCCCCCACCCCTCTAGAACCCTCAGTTTGTTTCTCAGAGTCCATCGTCTCTCATGGTTCCTCTCCCCTCCTCCAAATTCCCCCCTTCATTTTTCCCTTCCTCCTATCTTCTTTTTTTTTTTAACATAAAATGTATTATTTGTTTCAGAGGTAAATCTTCTCATTTTTAAAATAGTGGCTTTCAAAGAGAAGATTTTAATCATATATTATTTTATTGGGTTTATGCTTCTTCCTGTATAAGTGATCTTGGCTAAATTCATAGTCTTAAAGATTTTCCCCTATGCTTTCCTCTGGAACTTTTGTAGTTTAGGCTTTACACTTAGGTCTATGATCTATTTCAAGCTAAATTTTAGGGGCACCTGGATGGCTCAGTCAGTTGAGCATCAGGCTCTTGATTTCAGCTCAGGTCATGATCTCAGGGTAGTAGGATCAAGCCTGCATGAGGCTCCCTGCTCAGCTCAGAGTCTGCTTGTCCTCCCTCCCTCTCTGTTCCCTCCCCCTGCTTGTTTGCTAGCTTGTTTGTTTGCATATGGATATCCATTTATTCCATTACCATTTGTTGAAAAAATTATCCTTTCTTCATAAAATTACCTGAGTACTATTTTTTTGTAAATCAATTGATCATATGTGTTTGGATCCATTTCTGAATTTTCCATTTTGTCCATTAATCTATATGCTTATTCTTATATCAATTCCATACTGTCTTAATTACTATAGCTTTATGGTAATTCATACAATCAAAGAATGTGAGTCCTTAAACTTTATTCTTCTTTATCAGAATTATTTGGGCTATCTATACCTTTTGCTTTTCCATATAAATTTTATAATCAGCTTGCTATTGTCTACAAAAATGTAAAATCCTTCTGGAATTTTAATAGAGATTACATTGAATCTATAAATCAATTTGGGCAGAATTAGCATCTCAAAAATATTGAATATTCCTATTCCTGAGAATAATATATCTCTAAAGTTACTTATATCTTTTAAAATTTCTTTTATCAGGGTGCCTGGGTGGCTCTGTAGGTTGGGTAGTGATCCCAGAGTCCTGGGATCCAGCATCATGTCGGGCTCTCTCTGCTGGGCTCTCTGCTCAGCGGGCAGCCTG
Organism: Callorhinus ursinus; assembly: GCF_003265705.2. Taxonomy (NCBI): domain Eukaryota; kingdom Metazoa; phylum Chordata; class Mammalia; order Carnivora; family Otariidae; genus Callorhinus; species Callorhinus ursinus. Next base: position 44,424,317 of record NW_027397071.1, on the reverse strand, counting down.
TTCTCCCTCTCCCTCTGCCTGCTGCTCTGCCTAGTGTGCTCTCTCTCTGTCAAGTAAATAAGTAGAAATCTTTAAAATAATAATAATAAAATAAAATTTCCTTTATCAATGCTTTGTAGATTTCAGCATATGAATCTTGTATATGATTCATTCATCCTGTTCCAGGTATTTCATGTTTTTGTGCAATTGCAAAAGATTGTTCCATTACTCAATTATTTATTGTTAGTATATAGAAATATAATCAGTTTTTCTTTATCAATTGTATATCCTGCAATCTCACTAAATTCACTTATTTTAGTAGATGTTTTGTAGATTTGTGGCTATTTCTTATGTGGACTATCATATCACCTGTGAATGTAGACAGTTTTTTTTTTTTCCATCATTTTCAACCTATGTGCTTTTTACTTTTCTTTCTTTCTTTCTTTCTTTCTTTCTTTCTTTCTTTCTTTCTTTCTTTCTTTCTTTCTTT